>NC_133960.1:4415123-4716507 GCF_031877795.1 Strix aluco
GCATCAGGGAACTCTCTGCCTGCCTTTCCCCAGTGCTCTGCAAGCTCTCCAGGACAACATAGAATCTGGGGCTCTGTGCTTTCTTTCGTTCTGAACAAGTGTTACTGTTTTCTGCACAAAAGCGATTCTTGCGAAGCAATGTGAACACTTCTGCTTCCCAGGCACAGAGAAGGTGCTATCAGGGAATTCTCTGCCTGCCTTTCCCCAGTGCTCTGCAAGCTCTCCAGGACAACATAGAATCTGGGGCTCTGTGCTTTCTTTCCTTCTGAACAAGTGTTACTGTTTTCTGCACAAAAGCGATTCTGCCAAGCAATGTGAACACTTCTGCTTCCCAGGCACAGAGAAGGTGCTAGCAGGTAATTCTCTGCCTGCCTTTCCCCAGAGCTCTGCAAGCTCTCCAGGACAACATAGAATCTGGGGTTGTGTGCTTTCTTTCGTTCTGAACAAGTGTTACTGTTTTCTGCACAAAAGCGAATCTTGCGAAGCAATGTGAACACTTCTGCTTCCCAGGCACAGAGAAGGTGCTAGCAAGGAATTCTCTGCCTGCCTTTCCCCAGTGCTCTGCAAGCTCTCCAGGACAACATAAAATCTGGGGCTCTGTGCTTTCTTTCCTTCTGAACAAGTGTTAGTGTTTTCTGCACAAAAGCGATTCTGCGAAGCAATGTGAACAGGCACAGAGAAGGTGCTATCAGGGAACTCTCTGCCTGCCTTTCCCCAGTGCTCTGCAAGCTCTCCAGGACAACATAGAATCTGGGGCTCTGTGCTTTCTTTCGTTATGAACAAGTGTTACAGTTTTCTGCACAAAAGCGATTCTGCCAAGCAATGTGAACACTTCTGCTTCCCAGGCACAGAGAAGGTGCTAGCAAGGAATTCTCTGCCTGCCTTTCCCCAGTGCTCTGCAAGCTCTCCAGGACAACATAGAATCTGGGGCTCTGTGCTTTCTTTCGTTCTGAACAAGTGTTACTGTTTTCTGCACAAAAGCGATTCTGCGAAGCAATGTGAACACTTCTGCTTCCCAGGCACAGAGAAGGTGCTATCAGGGAATTCTCTGCCTGCCTTTCCCCAGTGCTCTGCAAGCTCTCCAGAACAACATAGAATCTGGGGCTCTGTGCTTTCTTTCATTCTGAACAAGTGTTACTGTTTTCTGCACAAAAGCGATTCTGCGAAGCAATGTGAACACTTCTGCTTCCCAGGCACAGAGAAGGTGCTAGCAAGGAATTCTGTGTTTGCCTTTCCCCAGTGCTCTGCAAGCTCTCCAGGACAACATAAAATCTGGGGCTCTGTGCTTTCTTTCATTCTTAACAAGTGTTAGTGTTTTCTGCACAAAAGCGATTCTTGCGAAGCAATGTGAACACTTCTGCTTCCCAGGCACAGAGAAGGTGCTAGCAGGGAATTCTCTGCCTGCCTTTCCCCAGTGCTCTGCAAGCTCTCCAGGACAACATAGAATCTGGGGCTCTGTGCTTTCTTTCGTTATGAACAAGTGTTACAGTTTTCTGCACAAAAGCGATTCTGCGAAGCAATGTGAACACTTCTGCTTCCCAGGCACAGAGAAGGTGCTAGCAAGGAATTCTCTGCCTGCCTTTCCCCAGTGCTCTGCAAGATCTCCAGGACAACATAAAATCTGGGGCTCTGTGCTTTCTTTCCTTCTGAACAAGTGTTAGTGTTTTCTGCACAAAAGCGATTCTTGCGAAGCAATGTGAACACTTCTGCTTCCCAGGCACAGAGAAGGTGCTAGCAAGGAATTCTCTGCCTGCCTTTCCCCAGTGCTCTGCAAGCTCTCCAGGACAACAGCAAATCTGGGGCTCTGTGCTTTCTTTCCTTCTGAACAAGTGTTAGTGTTTTCTGCACAAAAGCGATTCTGCGAAGCAATGTGAACAGGCACAGAGAAGGTGCTATCAGGGAATTCTCTGCCTGCCTTTCCCCAGTGCTCTGCAAGCTCTCCAGGACAACATAGAATCTGGGGCTCTGTGCTTTCTTTCCTTCTGAACAAGTGTTACTGTTTTCTGCACAAAAGCGATTCTTGCGAAGCAATGTGAACACTTCTGCTTCCCAGGCACAGAGAAGGTGCTAGCACGTAATTCTCTGCCTGCCTTTCCCCAGAGCTCTGCAAGCTCTCCAGGACAACATAGAATCTGAGGCTCTGTGCTTTCTTTCGTTCTGAACAAGTGTTACTGTTTACTGCACAAAAGCGATTCTTGCGAAGCAATGTGAACACTTCTGCTTCCCAGGCACAGAGAAGGTGCTATCAGGGAATTCTCTGCCTGCCTTTCCCCAGTGCTCTGCAAGCTCTCCAGGGCAACATAATATCTGGGGCTCTTTGCTTTCTTTCCTTCTGAACAAGTGTTACTGTTTTCTGCACAAAAGCGATTCTGCGAAGCAATGTGAACAGGCACAGAGAAGGTGCTAGCAGGGAATTCTCTGCCTGCCTTTCCCCAGTGCTCTGCAAGCTCTCCAGGACAACATAAAATCTGGGGCTCTGTGCTTTCTTTCGTTCTGAAGAAGTGTTACTGTTTTCTGCACAAAAGCGATTCTGCGAAGCAATGTGAACACTTCTGCTTAGCCAGGCACAGAGAAGGTGCTAGCAAGGAATTCTCTGTTTCCCTTTCCCCAGTGCTCTGCAAGCTCTCCAGGACAACATAAAATCTGGGGCTCTGTGCTTTCTTTCGTTCTGAACAAGTGTTAGTGTTTTCTGCACAAAAGCGATTCTTGTGAAGCAATGTGAACACTTCTGCTTCCCAGGCACAGAGAAGGTGCTAGCAAGGAATTCTCTGCCTGCCTGTCCCCAGTGCTCTGCAAGCTCTCCAGGACAACATAGAATCTGGGGCTCTGTGCTTTCTTTCCTTCTGAACAAGTGTTACTGTTTTCTGCACAAAAGCGATTCTGCGAAGCAATGTGAACACTTCTGCTTCCCAGGCACAGAGAAGGTGCTAGCAGGGAATTCTCTGCCTGCCTTTCCCCAGTGCTCTGCAAGCTCTCCAGGACAACAGCAAATCTGGGGCTCTGTGCTTTCTTTCGTTCTGAACAAGTGTTACTGTTTTCTGCACAAAAGCGATTCTGCGAAGCAATGTGAACAGGCACAGAGAAGGTGCTAGCAGGTAATTCTCTGCCTGCCTTTCCCCAGTGCTCTGCAAGCTCTCCAGGACAACATAGAATCTGGGGCTCTGTGCTTTCTTTCCTTCTGAACAACTGTTAGTGTTGTCTGCACAAAAGCGATTCTGCGAAGCAATGTGAACAGGCACAGAGAAGGTGCTATCAGGGAATTCTCTGCCTGCCTTTCCCCAGTGCTCTGCAAGCTCTCCAGGACAACATAGAATCTGGGGCTCTGTGCTTTCTTTCCTTCTGAACAAGTGTTACTGTTTTCTGCACAAAAGCGATTCTTGCGAAGCAATGTGAACACTTCTGCTTCCCAGGCACAGAGAAGGTGCTAGCACGTAATTCTCTGCCTGCCTTTCCCCAGAGCTCTGCAAGCTCTCCAGGACAACATAGAATCTGAGGCTCTGTGCTTTCTTTCGTTCTGAACAAGTGTTACTGTTTACTGCACAAAAGCGATTCTTGCGAAGCAATGTGAACACTTCTGCTTCCCAGGCACAGAGAAGGTGCTATCAGGGAATTCTCTGCCTGCCTTTCCCCAGTGCTCTGCAAGCTCTCCAGGGCAACATAATATCTGGGGCTCTTTGCTTTCTTTCCTTCTGAACAAGTGTTACTGTTTTCTGCACAAAAGCGATTCTGCGAAGCAATGTGAACAGGCACAGAGAAGGTGCTAGCAGGGAATTCTCTGCCTGCCTTTCCCCAGTGCTCTGCAAGCTCTCCAGGACAACATAAAATCTGGGGCTCTGTGCTTTCTTTCGTTCTGAAGAAGTGTTACTGTTTTCTGCACAAAAGCGATTCTGCGAAGCAATGTGAACACTTCTGCTTAGCCAGGCACAGAGAAGGTGCTAGCAAGGAATTCTCTGTTTCCCTTTCCCCAGTGCTCTGCAAGCTCTCCAGGACAACATAAAATCTGGGGCTCTGTGCTTTCTTTCGTTCTGAACAAGTGTTAGTGTTTTCTGCACAAAAGCGATTCTTGTGAAGCAATGTGAACACTTCTGCTTCCCAGGCACAGAGAAGGTGCTAGCAAGGAATTCTCTGCCTGCCTTTCCCCAGTGCTCTGCAAGCTCTCCAGGACAACATAGAATCTGGGGCTCTGTGCTTTCTTTCGTTCTGAACAAGTGTTAGTGTTTTCTGCAGAAAAGCGATTCTGCGAAGCAATGTGAACACTTCAGCTTCCCAGGCACAGAGAAGGTGCTAGCAGGGAATTCTCTGCCTGCCTTTCCCCAGTGCTCTGCAAGCTCTCCAGGAAAACAGCAAATCTGGGGCTCTGTGCTTTCTTTCCTTCTGAACAAGTGTTACTGTTTTCTGCACAAAAGCGATTCTGCGAAGCAATGTGAACAGGCACAGAGAAGGTGCTAGCAGGTAATTCTCTGCCTGCCTTTCCCCAGTGCTCTGCAAGCTCTCCAGGACAACATAGAATCTGGGGCTCTGTGCTTTCTTTCGTTCTGAACAAGTGTTACTGTTTTCTGCACAAAAGCGATTCTTGCGAAGCAATGTGAACACTTCTGCTTCCCAGGCACAGAGAAGGTGCTAGCAGGGAATTCTCTGCCTGCCTTTCCCCAGTGCTCTGCAAGCTCTCCAGGACAACATAGAATCTGGGGCTGTGTGCTTTCTTTCGTTCTGAACAAGTGTTACTGTTTTCTGCACAAAAGCGATTCTTGCGAAGCAATGTGAACACTTCTGCTTCCCAGGCACAGAGAAGGTGCTATCAGGGAATTCTCTGCCTGCCTTTCCCCAGTGCTCTGCAAGCTCTCCAGGGCAACATAATATCTGGGGCTCTTTGCTTTCTTTCCTTCTGAACAAGTGTTACTGTTTTCTGCACAAAAGCGATTCTGCGAAGCAATGTGAACAGGCACAGAGAAGGTGCTAGCAGGGAATTCTCTGCCTGCCTTTCCCCAGTGCTCTGCAAGCTCTCCAGGACAACATAAAATCTGGGGCTCTGTGCTTTCTTTCGTTCTGAAGAAGTGTTACTGTTTTCTGCACAAAAGCGATTCTGCGAAGCAATGTGAACAGTTCTGCTTAGCCAGGCACAGAGAAGGTGCTAGCAAGGAATTCTCTGTTTCCCTTTCCCCAGTGCTCTGCAAGCTCTCCAGGACAACATAAAATCTGGGGCTCTGTGCTTTCTTTCGTTCTGAACAAGTGTTAGTGTTTTCTGCACAAAAGCGATTCTTGTGAAGCAATGTGAACACTTCTGCTTCCCAGGCACAGAGAAGGTGCTAGCAAGGAATTCTCTGCCTGCCTGTCCCCAGTGCTCTGCAAGCTCTCCAGGACAACATAGAATCTGGGGCTCTGTGCTTTCTTTCCTTCTGAACAAGTGTTACTGTTTTCTGCACAAAAGCGATTCTGCGAAGCAATGTGAACACTTCTGCTTCCCAGGCACAGAGAAGGTGCTATCAGGGAATTCTCTGCCTGCCTTTCCCCAGTGCTCTGCAAGCTCTCCAGGACAACAGCAAATCTGGGGCTCTGTGCTTTCTTTCGTTCTGAACAAGTGTTACTGTTTTCTGCACAAAAGCGATTCTGCGAAGCAATGTGAACAGGCACAGAGAAGGTGCTAGCAGGTAATTCTCTGCCTGCCTTTCCCCAGTGCTCTGCAAGCTCTCCAGGACAACATAGAATCTGGGGCTCTGTGCTTTCTTTCCTTCTGAACAACTGTTAGTGTTGTCTGCACAAAAGCGATTCTGCGAAGCAATGTGAACAGGCACAGAGAAGGTGCTATCAGGGAATTCTCTGCCTGCCTTTCCCCAGTGCTCTGCAAGCTCTCCAGGACAACATAGAATCTGGGGCTCTGTGCTTTCTTTCCTTCTGAACAAGTGTTACTGTTTTCTGCACAAAAGCGATTCTTGCGAAGCAATGTGAACACTTCTGCTTCCCAGGCACAGAGAAGGTGCTAGCACGTAATTCTCTGCCTGCCTTTCCCCAGAGCTCTGCAAGCTCTCCAGGACAACATAGAATCTGAGGCTCTGTGCTTTCTTTCGTTCTGAACAAGTGTTACTGTTTACTGCACAAAAGCGATTCTTGCGAAGCAATGTGAACACTTCTGCTTCCCAGGCACAGAGAAGGTGCTATCAGGGAATTCTCTGCCTGCCTTTCCCCAGTGCTCTGCAAGCTCTCCAGGGCAACATAATATCTGGGGCTCTTTGCTTTCTTTCCTTCTGAACAAGTGTTACTGTTTTCTGCACAAAAGCGATTCTGCGAAGCAATGTGAACAGGCACAGAGAAGGTGCTAGCAGGGAATTCTCTGCCTGCCTTTCCCCAGTGCTCTGCAAGCTCTCCAGGACAACATAAAATCTGGGGCTCTGTGCTTTCTTTCGTTCTGAAGAAGTGTTACTGTTTTCTGCACAAAAGCGATTCTGCGAAGCAATGTGAACACTTCTGCTTAGCCAGGCACAGAGAAGGTGCTAGCAAGGAATTCTCTGTTTCCCTTTCCCCAGTGCTCTGCAAGCTCTCCAGGACAACATAAAATCTGGGGCTCTGTGCTTTCTTTCGTTCTGAACAAGTGTTAGTGTTTTCTGCACAAAAGCGATTCTTGTGAAGCAATGTGAACACTTCTGCTTCCCAGGCACAGAGAAGGTGCTAGCAAGGAATTCTCTGCCTGCCTTTCCCCAGTGCTCTGCAAGCTCTCCAGGACAACATAGAATCTGGGGCTCTGTGCTTTCTTTCCTTCTGAACAAGTGTTACTGTTTTCTGCACAAAAGCGATTCTGCGAAGCAATGTGAACACTTCTGCTTCCCAGGCACAGAGAAGGTGCTAGCAGGGAATTCTCTGCCTGCCTTTCCCCAGTGCTCTGCAAGCTCTCCAGGACAACAGCAAATCTGGGGCTCTGTGCTTTCTTTCCTTCTGAACAAGTGTTACTGTTTTCTGCACAAAAGCGATTCTGCGAAGCAATGTGAACAGGCACAGAGAAGGTGCTAGCAGGTAATTCTCTGCCTGCCTTTCCCCAGTGCTCTGCAAGCTCTCCAGGACAACATAGAATCTGGGGCTCTGTGCTTTCTTTCGTTCTGAACAAGTGTTACTGTTTTCTGCACAAAAGCGATTCTTGCGAAGCAATGTGAACACTTCTGCTTCCCAGGCACAGAGAAGGTGCTAGCAGGGAATTCTCTGCCTGCCTTTCCCCAGTGCTCTGCAAGCTCTCCAGGACAACATAGAATCTGGGGCTGTGTGCTTTCTTTCGTTCTGAACAAGTGTTACTGTTTTCTGCACAAAAGCGATTCTTGCGAAGCAATGTGAACACTTCTGCTTCCCAGGCACAGAGAAGGTGCTATCAGGGAATTCTCTGCCTGCCTTTCCCCAGTGCTCTGCAAGCTCTCCAGGGCAACATAATATCTGGGGCTCTTTGCTTTCTTTCCTTCTGAACAAGTGTTACTGTTTTCTGCACAAAAGCGATTCTGCGAAGCAATGTGAACAGGCACAGAGAAGGTGCTAGCAGGGAATTCTCTGCCTGCCTTTCCCCAGTGCTCTGCAAGCTCTCCAGGACAACATAAAATCTGGGGCTCTGTGCTTTCTTTCGTTCTGAAGAAGTGTTACTGTTTTCTGCACAAAAGCGATTCTGCGAAGCAATGTGAACAGTTCTGCTTAGCCAGGCACAGAGAAGGTGCTAGCAAGGAATTCTCTGTTTCCCTTTCCCCAGTGCTCTGCAAGCTCTCCAGGACAACATAAAATCTGGGGCTCTGTGCTTTCTTTCGTTCTGAACAAGTGTTAGTGTTTTCTGCACAAAAGCGATTCTTGTGAAGCAATGTGAACACTTCTGCTTCCCAGGCACAGAGAAGGTGCTAGCAGGGAATTCTCTGCCTGCCTTTCCCCAGTGCTCTGCAAGCTCTCCAGGACAACATAAAATCTGGGGCTCTGTGCTTTCTTTCCTTCTGAACAAGTGTTACTGTTTTCTGCACAAAAGCGATTCTGCGAAGCAATGTGAACACTTCTGCTTCCCAGGCACAGAGAAGGTGCTAGCAGGGAATTCTCTGCCTGCCTTTCCCCAGTGCTCTGCAAGCTCTCCAGGACAACATAGAATCTGGGGCTCTGTGCTTTCTTTCGTTCTGAACAAGTGTTACTGTTTTCTGCACAAAAGCGATTCTGCGAAGCAATGTGAACAGGCACAGAGAAGGTGCTATCAGGGAACTCTCTGCCTGCCTTTCCCCAGTGCTCTGCAAGCTCTCCAGGACAACATAGAATCTGGGGCTCTGTGCTTTCTTTCGTTCTGAACAAGTGTTACTGTTTTCTGCACAAAAGCGATTCTTGCGAAGCAATGTGAACACTTCTGCTTCCCAGGCACAGAGAAGGTGCTATCAGGGAATTCTCTGCCTGCCTTTCCCCAGTGCTCTGCAAGCTCTCCAGGACAACATAGAATCTGGGGCTCTGTGCTTTCTTTCCTTCTGAACAAGTGTTACTGTTTTCTGCACAAAAGCGATTCTGCCAAGCAATGTGAACACTTCTGCTTCCCAGGCACAGAGAAGGTGCTAGCAGGTAATTCTCTGCCTGCCTTTCCCCAGAGCTCTGCAAGCTCTCCAGGACAACATAGAATCTGGGGCTGTGTGCTTTCTTTCGTTCTGAACAAGTGTTACTGTTTTCTGCACAAAAGCGATTCTTGCGAAGCAATGTGAACACTTCTGCTTCCCAGGCACAGAGAAGGTGCTAGCAAGGAATTCTCTGCCTGCCTTTCCCCAGTGCTCTGCAAGCTCTCCAGGACAACATAAAATCTGGGGCTCTGTGCTTTCTTTCCTTCTGAACAAGTGTTAGTGTTTTCTGCACAAAAGCGATTCTGCGAAGCAATGTGAACAGGCACAGAGAAGGTGCTATCAGGGAACTCTCTGCCTGCCTTTCCCCAGTGCTCTGCAAGCTCTCCAGGACAACATAGAATCTGGGGCTCTGTGCTTTCTTTCGTTCTGAACAAGTGTTACTGTTTTCTGCACAAAAGCGATTCTTGCGAAGCAATGTGAACACTTCTGCTTCCCAGGCACAGAAAAGGTGCTATCAGGGAATTCTCTGCCTGCCTTTCCCCAGTGCTCTGCAAGCTCTCCAGGACAACATAGAATCTGGGGCTCTGTGCTTTCTTTCGTTCTGAACAAGTGTTACAGTTTTCTGCACAAAAGCGATTCTGCCAAGCAAAGTGAACACTTCTGCTTCCCAGGCACAGAGAAGGTGCTAGCAGGGAATTCTCTGCCTGCTTTTCCCCAGTGCTCTGCAAGCTCTCCAGAACAACATAGAATCTGGGGCTCTGTGCTTTCTTTCGTTCTGAACAAGTGTTACTGTTTTCTGCACAAAAGCGATTGTGCGAAGCAATGTGAACACTTCTGCTTCCCAGGCACAGAGAAGGTGCTAGCAAGGAATTCTGTGTTTGCCTTTCCCCAGTGCTCTGCAAGCTCTCCAGGACAACATAAAATCTGGGGCTCTGTGCTTTCTTTCGTTCTGAACAAGTGTTAGTGTTTTCTGCACAAAAGCAATTCTTGCGAAGCAATGTGAACACTTCTGCTTCCCAGGCACAGAGAAGGTGCTAGCAGGGAATTCTCTGCCTGCCTTTCCCCAGTGCTCTGCAAGCTCTCCAGGACAACATAGAATCTGGGGCTCTGTGCTTTCTTTCGTTCTGAACAAGTGTTACTGTTTTCTGCACAAAAGCGATTCTTGCGAAGCAATGTGAACACTTCTGCTTCCCAGGCACAGAGAAGGTGCTAGCAGGGAATTCTCTGCCTGCCTTTCCCCAGTGCTCTGCAAGCTCTCCAGGACAACATAAAATCTGGGGCTCTGTGCTTTCTTTCCTTCTGAACAAGTGTTAGTGTTTTCTGCACAAAAGCGATTCTTGCGAAGCAATGTGAACACTTCTGATTCCCAGGCACAGAGAAGGTGCTATCAGGGAATTCTCTGCCTGCCTTTCCCCAGTGCTCTGCAAGCTCTCCAGGGCAACATAATATCTGGGGCTCTTTGCTTTCTTTCCTTCTGAACAAGTGTTACTGTTTTCTGCACAAAAGCGATTCTGCGAAGCAATGTGAACAGGCACAGAGAAGGTGCTAGCAGGGAATTCTCTGCCTGCCTTTCCCCAGTGCTCTGCAAGCTCTCCAGGACAACATAAAATCTGGGGCTCTGTGCTTTCTTTCGTTCTGAAGAAGTGTTACTGTTTTCTGCACAAAAGCGATTCTGCGAAGCAATGTGAACACTTCTGCTTAGCCAGGCACAGAGAAGGTGCTAGCAAGGAATTCTCTGTTTCCCTTTCCCCAGTGCTCTGCAAGCTCTCCAGGACAACATAGAATCTGGGGCTCTGTGCTTTCTTTCGTTCTGAACAAGTGTTAGTGTTTTCTGCACAAAAGCGATTCTTGCGAAGCAATGTGAACACTTCTGCTTCCCAGGCACAGAGAAGGTGCTATCAGGGAATTCTCTGCCTGCCTTTCCCCAGTGCTCTGCAAGCTCTCCAGGACAACATAAAATCCGGAGCTCTGTGCTTTCTTTCCTTCTGAACAAGTGTTAGTGTTTTCTGCACAAAAGCGATTCTGCGAAGCAATGTGAACAGGCACAGAGAAGGTGCTATCAGGGAATTCTCTGCCTGCCTTTCCCCAGTGCTCTGCAAGCTCTCCAGGACAACATAGAATCTGGGGCTCTGTGCTTTCTTTCGTTCTGAACAAGAGTTACTGTTTTCTGCACAAAAGCGATTCTTGCGAAGCAATGTGAACACTTCTGCTTCCCAGGCACAGAGAAGGTGCTATCAGGGAATTCTCTGCCTGCCTTTCCCCAGTGCTCTGCAAGCTCTCCAGGACAACATAGAATCTGGGGCTCTGTGCTTTCTTTCCTTCTGAACAAGTGTTACTGTTTTCTGCACAAAAGCGATTCTGCGAAGCAATGTGAACACTTCTGCTTCCCAGGCACAGAGAAGGTGCTAGCAAGGAATTCTGTGTTTGCCTTTCCCCAGTGCTCTGCAAGCTCTCCAGGACAACATAAAATCTGGGGCTCTGTGCTTTCTTTCATTCTGAACAAGTGTTACTGTTTTCTGCACAAAAGCGATACATGCGAAGCAATGTGAACACTTCTGCTTCCCAGGCACAGAGAAGGTGCTAGCAAGGAATTCTCTGCCTGCCTTTCCCCAGTGCTCTGCAAGCTCTCCAGGACAACAGCAAATCTGGGGCTCTGTGCTTTCTTTCGTTCTGAACAAGTGTTACTGTTTTCTGCACAAAAGCGATTCTGCGAAGCAATGTGAACAGGCACAGAGAAGGTGCTATCAGGGAACTCTCTGCCTGCCTTTCCCCAGTGCTCTGCAAGCTCTCCAGGACAACATAGAATCTGGGGCTCTGTGCTTTCTTTCGTTCTGAACAAGTGTTACTGTTTTCTGCACAAAAGCGATTCTTGCGAAGCAATGTGAACACTTCTGCTTCCCAGGCACAGAGAAGGTGCTAGCAGGGAATTCTCTGCCTGCCTTTCCCCAGTGCTCTGCAAGCTCTCCAGGACAACATAGAATCTGGGGCTCTGTGCTTTCTTTCGTTCTGAACAAGTGTTACTGTTTTCTGCACAAAAGCGATTCTGCGAAGCAATGTGAACACTTCTGCTTCCCAGGCACAGAGAAGGTGGTAGCAAGGAATTCTGTGTTTGCCTTTCCCCAGTGCTCTGCAAGCTCTCCAGGACAACATAAAATCTGGGGCTCTGTGCTTTCTTTCGTTCTGAACAAGTGTTAGTGTTTTCTGCACAAAAGCGATTCTTGCGAAGCAATGTGAACACTTCTGCTTCCCAGGCACAGAGAAGGTGCTAGCAGGGAATTCTCTGCCTGCCTTTCCCCAGTGCTCTGCAAGCTCTCCAGGACAACATAGAATCTGGGGCTCTGTGCTTTCTTTCGTTATGAACAAGTGTTACAGTTTTCTGCACAAAAGCGATTCTGCGAAGCAATGTGAACACTTCTGCTTCCCAGGCACAGAGAAGGTGCTAGCAAGGAATTCTCTGTTTCCCTTTCCCCAGTGCTCTGCAAGCTCTCCAGGACAACATAAAATCTGGGGCTCTGTGCTTTCTTTCCTTCTGAACAAGTGTTAGTGTTTTCTGCACAAAAGCGATTCTTGCGAAGCAATGTGAACACTTCTGCTTCCCAGGCACAGAGAAGGTGCTAGCAAGGAATTCTCTGCCTGCCTTTCCCCAGTGCTCTGCAAGCTCTCCAGGACAACAGCAAATCTGGGGCTCTGTGCTTTCTTTCCTTCTGAACAAGTGTTAGTGTTTTCTGCACAAAAGCGATTCTGCGAAGCAATGTGAACAGGCACAGAGAAGGTGCTATCAGGGAATTCTCTGCCTGCCTTTCCCCAGTGCTCTGCAAGCTCTCCAGGACAACATAAAATCTGGGGCTCTGTGCTTTCTTTCCTTCTGAACAAGTGTTACTGTTTTCTGCACAAAAGCGATTCTGCCAAGCAATGTGAACACTTCTGCTTCCCAGGCACAGAGAAGGTGCTAGCAGGGAATTCTCTGCCTGCCTTTCCCCAGTGCTCTGCAAGCTCTCCAGGACAACATAGAATCTGGGGCTCTGTGCTTTCTTTCGTTATGAACAAGTGTTACAGTTTTCTGCACAAAAGCGATTCTGCGAAGCAATGTGAACAGGCACAGAGAAGGTGCTATCAGGGAACTCTCTGCCTGCCTTTCCCCAGTGCTCTGCAAGCTCTCCAGGACAACATAGAATCTGGGGCTCTGTGCTTTCTTTCGTTCTGAACAAGTGTTACTGTTTTCTGCACAAAAGCGATTCTGCCAAGCAATGTGAACACTTCTGCTTCCCAGGCACAGAGAAGGTGCTAGCAGGTAATTCTCTGCCTGCCTTTCCCCAGAGCTCTGCAAGCTCTCCAGGACAACATAGAATCTGGGGTTGTGTGCTTTCTTTCGTTCTGAACAAGTGTTACTGTTTTCTGCACAAAAGCGATTCTTGCGAAGCAATGTGAACACTTCTGCTTCCCAGGCACAGAGAAGGTGCTAGCAAGGAATTCTCTGCCTGCCTTTCCCCAGTGCTCTGCAAGCTCTCCAGGACAACATAATATCTGGGGCTCTGTGCTTTCTTTCCTTCTGAACAAGTGTTAGTGTTTTCTGCACAAAAGCGATTCTGCGAAGCAATGTGAACAGGCACAGAGAAGGTGCTATCAGGGAACTCTCTGCCTGCCTTTCCCCAGTGCTCTGCAAGCTCTCCAGGACAACATAGAATCTGGGGCTCTGTGCTTTCTTTCGTTATGAACAAGTGTTACAGTTTTCTGCACAAAAGCGATTCTGCGAAGCAATGTGAACACTTCTGCTTTCCAGGCACAGAGAAGGTGCTAGCAAGGAATTCTCTGCCTGCCTTTCCCCAGTGCTCTGCAAGCTCTCCAGGACAACATAGAATCTGGGGCTCTGTGCTTTCTTTCGTTCTGAACAAGTGTTACTGTTTTCTGCACAAAAGCGATTCTGCCAAGCAATGTGAACACTTCTGCTTCCCAGGCACAGAGAAGGTGCTAGCAGGGAATTCTCTGCCTGCCTTTCCCCAGTGCTCTGCAAGCTCTCCAGAACAACATAGAATCTGGGGCTCTGTGCTTTCTTTCGTTCTGAACAAGTGTTACTGTTTTCTGCACAAAAGCGATTCTGCGAAGCAATGTGAACACTTCTGCTTCCCAGGCACAGAGAAGGTGCTAGCAAGGAATTCTGTGTTTGCCTTTCCCCAGTGCTCTGCAAGCTCTCCAGGACAACATAAAATCTGGGGCTCTGTGCTTTCTTTCATTCTGAACAAGTGTTAGTGTTTTCTGCACAAAAGCGATTCTTGCGAAGCAATGTGAACACTTCTGCTTCCCAGGCACAGAGAAGGTGCTAGCAGGGAATTCTCTGCCTGCCTTTCCCCAGTGCTCTGCAAGCTCTCCAGGACAACATAGAATCTGGGGCTCTGTGCTTTCTTTCGTTCTGAACAAGTGTTACAGTTTTCTGCACAAAAGCGATTCTGCGAAGCAATGTGAACACTTCTGCTTCCCAGGCACAGAGAAGGTGCTAGCAATGAATTCTCTGCCTGCCTTTCCCCAGTGCTCTGCAAGCTCTCCAGGACAACATAAAATCTGGGGCTCTGTGCTTTCTTTCCTTCTGAACAACTGTTAGTGTTTTCTGCACAAAAGCGATTCTTGCGAAGCAATGTGAACACTTCTGCTTCCCAGGCACAGAGAAGGTGCTAGCAAGGAATTCTCTGCCTGCCTTTCCCCAGTGCTCTGCAAGCTCTCCAGGACAACAGCAAATCTGGGGCTCTGTGCTTTCTTTCCTTCTGAACAAGTGTTAGTGTTTTCTGCACAAAAGCGATTCTGCGAAGCAATGTGAACAGGCACAGAGAAGGTGCTATCAGGGAATTCTCTGCCTGCCTTTCCCCAGTGCTCTGCAAGCTCTCCAGGACAACATAAAATCTGGGGCTCTGTGCTTTCTTTCCTTCTGAACAAGTGTTACTGTTTTCTGCACAAAAGCGATTCTGCCAAGCAATGTGAACAGGCACAGAGAAGGTGCTATCAGGGAATTCTCTGCCTGCCTTTCCCCAGTGCTCTGCAAGCTCTCCAGGACAACATAAAATCTGGGGCTCTGTGCTTTCTTTCCTTCTGAACAATTGTTAGTGTTGTCTGCACAAAAGCGATTCTGCGAAGCAATGTGAACAGGCACAGAGAAGGTGCTATCAGGGAATTCTCTGCCTGCCTTTCCCCAGTGCTCTGCAAGCTCTCCAGGACAACATAGAATCTGGGGCTCTGTGCCTTCTTTCCTTCTGAACAAGTGTTACTGTTTTCTGCACAAAAGCGATTCTTGCGAAGCAATGTGAACACTTCTGCTTCCCAGGCACAGAGAAGGTGCTAGCAGGGAATTCTCTGCCTGCCTTTCCCCAGTGCTCTGCAAGCTCTCCAGGACAACATAAAATCTGGGGCTCTGTGCTTTCTTTCCTTCTGAACAAGTGTTACTGTTTTCTGCACAAAAGCGATTCTGCGAAGCAATGTGAACACTTCTGCTTCCCAGGCACAGAGAAGGTGCTAGCAGGGAATTCTCTGCCTGCCTTTCCCCAGTGCTCTGCAAGCTCTCCAGGACAACATAGAATCTGGGGCTCTGTGCTTTCTTTCGTTATGAACAAGTGTTACAGTTTTCTGCACAAAAGCGATTCTGCGAAGCAATGTGAACAGGCACAGAGAAGGTGCTATCAGGGAACTCTCTGCCTGCCTTTCCCCAGTGCTCTGCAAGCTCTCCAGGACAACATAGAATCTGGGGCTCTGTGCTTTCTTTCGTTCTGAACAAGTGTTACTGTTTTCTGCACAAAAGCGATTCTGCCAAGCAATGTGAACACTTCTGCTTCCCAGGCACAGAGAAGGTGCTAGCAGGTAATTCTCTGCCTGCCTTTCCCCAGAGCTCTGCAAGCTCTCCAGGACAACATAGAATCTGGGGCTCTGTGCTTTCTTTCGTTCTGAACAAGTGTTACTGTTTTCTGCACAAAAGCGATTCTTGCGAAGCAATGTGAACACTTCTGCTTCCCAGGCACAGAGAAGGTGCTAGCAAGGAATTCTCTGCCTGCCTTTCCCCAGTGCTCTGCAAGCTCTCCAGGACAACATAAAATCTGGGGCTCTGTGCTTTCTTTCCTTCTGAACAAGTGTTAGTGTTTTCTGCACAAAAGCGATTCTGCGAAGCAATGTGAACAGGCACAGAGAAGGTGCTATCAGGGAACTCTCTGCCTGCCTTTCCCCAGTGCTCTGCAAGCTCTCCAGGACAACATAGAATCTGGGGCTCTGTGCTTTCTTTCGTTATGAACAAGTGTTACAGTTTTCTGCACAAAAGCGATTCTGCGAAGCAATGTGAACACTTCTGCTTTCCAGGCACAGAGAAGGTGCTAGCAAGGAATTCTCTGCCTGCCTTTCCCCAGTGCTCTGCAAGCTCTCCAGGACAACATAGAATCTGGGGCTCTGTGCTTTCTTTCGTTCTGAACAAGTGTTACTGTTTTCTGCACAAAAGCGATTCTGCCAAGCAATGTGAACACTTCTGCTTCCCAGGCACAGAGAAGGTGCTAGCAGGGAATTCTCTGCCTGCCTTTCCCCAGTGCTCTGCAAGCTCTCCAGGACAACAGCAAATCTGGGGCTCTGTGCTTTCTTTCGTTCTGAACAAGTGTTAATGTTTTCTGCACAAAAGCGATTCTGCGAAGCAATGTGAACACTTCTGCTTCCCAGGCACAGAGAAGGTGCTAGCAAGGAATTCTGTGTTTGCCTTTCCCCAGTGCTCTGCAAGCTCTCCAGGACAACATAAAATCTGGGGCTCTGTGCTTTCTTTCATTCTGAACAAGTGTTATTGTTTTCTGCACAAAAGCGATTCTTGCGAAGCAATGTGAACACTTCTGCTTCCCAGGCACAGAGAAGGTGCTAGCAGGGAATTCTCTGCCTGCCTTTCCCCAGTGCTCTGCAAGCTCTCCAGGACAACATAGAATCTGGGGCTCTGTGCTTTCTTTCGTTATGAACAAGTGTTACAGTTTTCTGCACAAAAGCGATTCTGCGAAGCAATGTGAACACTTCTGCTTCCCAGGCACAGAGAAGGTGCTAGCAAGGAATTTTCTGCCTGCCTTTCCCCAGTGCTCTGCAAGCTCTCCAGGACAACAGCAAATCTGGGGCTCTGTGCTTTCTTTCCTTCTGAACAAGTGTTAGTGTTTTCTGCACAAAAGCGATTCTTGCGAAGCAATGTGAACACTTCTGCTTCCCAGGCACAGAGAAGATGCTAGCACGTAATTCTCTGCCTGCCTTTCCCCAGAGCTCTGCAAGCTCTCCAGGACAACATAGAATCTGAGGCTCTGTGCTTTCTTTCGTTCTGAACAAGTGTTACTGTTTTCTGCACAAAAGCGATTCTTGCGAAGCAATGTGAACACTTCTGCTTCCCAGGCACAGAGAAGGTGCTAGCAGGGAATTCTCTGCCTGCCTTTCCCCAGTGCTCTGCAAGCTCTCCAGGGCAACATAATATCTGGGGCTCTTTGCTTTCTTTCCTTCTGAACAAGTGTTACTGTTTTCTGCACAAAAGCGATTCTGCGAAGCAATGTGAACAGGCACAGAGAAGGTGCTAGCAGGGAATTCTCTGCCTGCCTTTCCCCAGTGCTCTGCAAGCTCTCCAGGACAACATAAAATCGGGGGCTCTGTGCTTTCTTTCGTTCTGAAGAAGTGTTACTGTTTTCTGCACAAAAGCGATTCTGCGAAGCAATGTGAACACTTCTGCTTAGCCAGGCACAGAGAAGGTGCTAGCAAGGAATTCTCTGTTTCCCTTTCCCCAGTGCTCTGCAAGCTCTCCAGGACAACATAAAATCTGGGGCTCTGTGCTTTCTTTCGTTCTGAACAAGTGTTAGTGTTTTCTGCACAAAAGCGATTCTTGTGAAGCAATGTGAACACTTCTGCTTCCCAGGCACAGAGAAGGTGCTAGCAAGGAATTCTCTGCCTGCCTTTCCCCAGTGCTCTGCAAGCTCTCCAGGACAACATAAAATCTGGGGCTCTGTGCTTTCTTTCCTTCTGAACAAGTGTTACTGTTTTCTGCACAAAAGCGATTCTGCGAAGCAATGTGAACACTTCTGCTTCCCAGGCACAGAGAAGGTGCTAGCAGGGAATTCTCTGCCTGCCTTTCCCCAGTGCTCTGCAAGCTCTCCAGGACAACAGCAAATCTGGGGCTCTGTGCTTTCTTTCGTTCTGAACAAGTGTTACTGTTTTCTGCACAAAAGCGATTCTGCGAAGCAATGTGAACAGGCACAGAGAAGGTGCTATCAGGGAACTCTCTGCCTGCCTTTCCCCAGTGCTCTGCAAGCTCTCCAGGACAACATAGAATCTGGGGCTCTGTGCTTTCTTTCGTTCTGAACAAGTGTTACTGTTTTCTGCACAAAAGCGATTCTTGCGAAGCAATGTGAACACTTCTGCTTCCCAGGCACAGAGAAGGTGCTATCAGGGAATTCTCTGCCTGCCTTTCCCCAGTGCTCTGCAAGCTCTCCAGGACAACATAGAATCTGGGGCTCTGTGCTTTCTTTCCTTCTGAACAAGTGTTACTGTTTTCTGCACAAAAGCGATTCTGCCAAGCAATGTGAACACTTCTGCTTCCCAGGCACAGAGAAGGTGCTAGCAGGTAATTCTCTGCCTGCCTTTCCCCAGAGCTCTGCAAGCTCTCCAGGACAACATAGAATCTGGGGCTGTGTGCTTTCTTTCGTTCTGAACAAGTGTTACTGTTTTCTGCACAAAAGCGATTCTTGCGAAGCAATGTGAACACTTCTGCTTCCCAGGCACAGAGAAGGTGCTATCAGGGAATTCTCTGCCTGCCTTTCCCCAGTGCTCTGCAAGCTCTCCAGGACAACATAGAATCTGGGGCTCTGTGCTCTCTTTCCTTCTGAACAAGTGTTACTGTTTTCTGCACAAAAGCGATTCTGCCAAGCAATGTGAACACTTCTGCTTCCCAGGCACAGAGAAGGTGCTAGCAGGTAATTCTCTGCCTGCCTTTCCCCAGAGCTCTGCAAGCTCTCCAGGACAACATAGAATCTGGGGCTGTGTGCTTTCTTCCGTTCTGAACAAGTGTTACTGTTTTCTGCACAAAAGCGATTCTTGCGAAGCAATGTGAACACTTCTGCTTCCCAGGCACAGAGAAGGTGCTAGCAGGGAATTCTCTGCCTGCCTTTCCCCAGTGCTCTGCAAGCTCTCCAGGGCAACATAATATCTGGGGCTCTTTGCTTTCTTTCCTTCTGAACAAGTGTTACTGTTTTCTGCACAAAAGCGATTCTGCGAAGCAATGTGAACACTTCTGCTTAGCCAGGCACAGAGAAGGTGCTAGCAAGGAATTCTCTGTTTCCCTTTCCCCAGTGCTCTGCAAGCTCTCCAGGACAACATAAAATCTGGGGCTCTGTGCTTTCTTTCGTTCTGAACAAGTGTTAGTGTTTTCTGCACAAAAGCCATTCTTGTGAAGCAATGTGAACACTTCTGCTTCCCAGGCACAGAGAAGGTGCTAGCAAGGAATTCTCTGCCTGCCTTTCCCCAGTGCTCTGCAAGCTCTCCAGGACAACATAGAATCTGGGGCTCTGTGCTTTCTTTCGTTCTGAACAAGTGTTACTGTTTTCTGCACAAAAGCGATTCTTGCGAAGCAATGTGAACACTTCTGCTTCCCAGGCACAGAGAAGGTGCTATCAGGGAATTCTCTGCCTGCCTTTCCCCAGTGCTCTGCAAGCTCTCCAGGACAACATAGAATCTGGGGCTCTGTGGTTTCTTTCCTTCTGAACAAGTGTTACTGTTTTCTGCACAAAAGCGATTCTGCCAAGCAATGTGAACACTTCTGCTTCCCAGGCACAGAGAAGGTGCTAGCAGGTAATTCTCTGCCTGCCTTTCCCCAGAGCTCTGCAAGCTCTCCAGGACAACATAGAATCTGGGGCTGTGTGCTTTCTTTCGTTCTGAACAAGTGTTAGTGTTTTCTGCACAAAAGCGATTCTTGCGAAGCAATGTGAACACTTCTGCTTCCCAGGCACAGAGAAGGTGCTAGCAAGGAATTCTCTGCCTGCCTTTCCCCAGTGCTCTGCAAGCTCTCCAGGACAACATAAAATCTGGGGCTCTGTGCTTTCTTTCCTTCTGAACAAGTGTTAGTGTTTTCTGCACAAAAGCGATTCTGCGAAGCAATGTGAACAGGCACAGAGAAGGTGCTATCAGGGAACTCTCTGCCTGCCTTTCCCCAGTGCTCTGCAAGCTCTCCAGGACAACATAGAATCTGGGGCTCTGTGCTTTCTTTCCTTCTGAACAAGTGTTACTGTTTTCTGCACAAAAGCGATTCTGCCAAGCAATGTGAACACTTCTGCTTCCCAGGCACAGAGAAGGTGCTAGCAGGTAATTCTCTGCCTGCCTTTCCCCAGAGCTCTGCAAGCTCTCCAGGACAACATAGAATGTGGGGCTGTGTGCTTTCTTTCGTTCTGAACAAGTGTTAGTGTTTTCTGCACAAAAGCGATTCTTGCGAAGCAATGTGAACACTTCTGCTTCCCAGGCACAGAGAAGGTGCTAGCAGGGAATTCTCTGCCTGCCTTTCCCCAGTGCTCTGCAAGCTCTCCAGGACAACATAATATTTGGGGCTCTTTGCTTTCTTTCCTTCTGAACAAGTGTTACAGTTTTCTGCACAAAAGCGATTCTGCGAAGCAATGTGAACAGGCACAGAGAAGGTGCTAGCAGGGAATTCTCTGCCTGCCTTTCCCCAGTGCTCTGCAAGCTCTCCAGGACAACATAAAATCTGGGGCTCTGTGCTTTCTTTCCTTCTGAAGAAGTGTTACTGTTTTCTGCACAAAAGCGATTCTGCGAAGCAATGTGAACACTTCTGCTTAGCCAGGCACAGAGAAGGTGCTAGCAAGGAATTCTCTGTTTCCCTTTCCCCAGTGCTCTGCAAGCTCTCCAGGACAACATAAAATCTGGGGCTCTGTGCTTTCTTTCCTTCTGAACAAGTGTTACTGTTTTCTGCACAAAAGCGATTCTGCGAAGCAATGTGAACACTTCTGCTTAGCCAGGCACAGAGAAGGTGCTAGCAAGGAATTCTCTGTTTCCCTTTCCCCAGTGCTCTGCAAGCTCTCCAGGACAACAGCAAATCTGGGGCTCTGTGCTTTCTTTCGTTCTGAACAAGTGTTACTGTTTTCTGCACAAAAGCGATTCTGCGAAGCAATGTGAACAGGCACAGAGAAGGTGCTATCAGGGAACTCTCTGCCTGCCTTTCCCCAGTGCTCTGCAAGCTCTCCAGGACAACATAGAATCTGGGGCTCTGTGCTTTCTTTCGTTCTGAACAAGTGTTACTGTTTTCTGCACAAAAGCGATTCTTGCGAAGCAATGTGAACACTTCTGCTTCCCAGGCACAGAGAAGGTGCTATCAGGGAATTCTCTGCCTGCCTTTCCCCAGTGCTCTGCAAGCTCTCCAGGACAACATAGAATCTGGGGCTCTGTGCTTTCTTTCCTTCTGAACAAGTGTTACTGTTTTCTGCACAAAAGCGATTCTGCCAAGCAATGTGAACACTTCTGCTTCCCAGGCACAGAGAAGGTGCTAGCAGGTAATTCTCTGCCTGCCTTTCCCCAGAGCTCTGCAAGCTCTCCAGGACAACATAGAATCTGGGGCTGTGTGCTTTCTTTCGTTCTGAACAAGTGTTAGTTTTTTCTGCACAAAAGCGATTCTTGCGAAGCAATGTGAACACTTCTGCTTCCCAGGCACAGAGAAGGTGCTAGCAAGGAATTCTCTGCCTGCCTTTCCCCAGTGCTCTGCAAGCTCTCCAGGACAACATAAAATCTGGGGCTCTGTGCTTTCTTTCCTTCTGAACAAGTGTTAGTGTTTTCTGCACAAAAGCGATTCTGCGAAGCAATGTGAACACTTCTGCTTCCCAGGCACAGAGAAGGTGCTAGCAGGGAATTCTCTGCCTGCCTTTCCCCAGTGCTCTGCAAGCTCTCCAGGACAACATAATATCTGGGGCTCTTTGCTTTCTTTCCTTCTGAACAAGTGTTACAGTTTTCTGCACAAAAGCGATTCTGCGAAGCAATGTGAACAGGCACAGAGAAGGTGCTAGCAGGGAATTCTCTGCCTGCCTTTCCCCAGTGCTCTGCAAGCTCTCCAGGACAACATAAAATCTGGGGCTCTGTGCTTTCTTTCCTTCTGAAGAAGTGTTACTGTTTTCTGCACAAAAGCGATTCTGCGAAGCAATGTGAACACTTCTGCTTAGCCAGGCACAGAGAAGGTGCTAGCAAGGAATTCTCTGTTTCCCTTTCCCCAGTGCTCTGCAAGCTCTCCAGGACAACATAAAATCTGGGGCTCTGTGCTTTCTTTCCTTCTGAACAAGTGTTACTGTTTTCTGCACAAAAGCGATTCTGCGAAGCAATGTGAACACTTCTGCTTAGCCAGGCACAGAGAAGGTGCTAGCAAGGAATTCTCTGTTTCCCTTTCCCCAGTGCTCTGCAAGCTCTCCAGGACAACATAAAATCTGGGGCTCTGTGCTTTCTTTCGTTCTGAACAAGTGTTAGTGTTTTCTGCACAAAAGCCATTCTTGTGAAGCAATGTGAACACTGCTGCTTCCCAGGCACAGAGAAGGTGCTAGCAAGGAATTCTCTGCCTGCCTTTCCCCAGTGCTCTGCAAGCTCTCCAGGACAACAGCAAATCTGGGGCTCTGTGCTTTCTTTCGTTCTGAACAAGTGTTACTGTTTTCTGCACAAAAGCGATTCTGCGAAGCAATGTGAACAGGCACAGAGAAGGTGCTATCAGGGAACTCTCTGCCTGCCTTTCCCCAGTGCTCTGCAAGCTCTCCAGGACAACATAGAATCTGGGGCTCTGTGCTTTCTTTCGTTCTGAACAAGTGTTACTGTTTTCTGCACAAAAGCGATTCTTGCGAAGCAATGTGAACACTTCTGCTTCCCAGGCACAGAGAAGGTGCTATCAGGGAATTCTCTGCCTGCCTTTCCCCAGTGCTCTGCAAGCTCTCCAGGACAACATAGAATCTGGGGCTCTGTGCTTTCTTTCCTTCTGAACAAGTGTTACTGTTTTCTGCACAAAAGCGATTCTGCCAAGCAATGTGAACACTTCTGCTTCCCAGGCACAGAGAAGGTGCTAGCAGGTAATTCTCTGCCTGCCTTTCCCCAGAGCTCTGCAAGCTCTCCAGGACAACATAGAATCTGGGGCTGTGTGCTTTCTTTCGTTCTGAACAAGTGTTACTGTTTTCTGCACAAAAGCGATTCTTGCGAAGCAATGTGAACACTTCTGCTTCCCAGGCACAGAGAAGGTGCTAGCAAGGAATTCTCTGCCTGCCTTTCCCCAGTGCTCTGCAAGCTCTCCAGGACAACATAAAATCTGGGGCTCTGTGCTTTCTTTCCTTCTGAACAAGTGTTAGTGTTTTCTGCACAAAAGCGATTCTGCGAAGCAATGTGAACACTTCTGCTTCCCAGGCACAGAGAAGGTGCTAGCAGGGAATTCTCTGCCTGCCTTTCCCCAGTGCTCTGCAAGCTCTCCAGGACAACAGCAAATCTGGGGCTCTGTGCTTTCTTTCGTTCTGAACAAGTGTTACTGTTTTCTGCACAAAAGCGATTCTGCGAAGCAATGTGAACAGGCACAGAGAAGGTGCTATCAGGGAACTCTCTGCCTGCCTTTCCCCAGTGCTCTGCAAGCTCTCCAGGACAACATAGAATCTGGGACTCTGTGCTTTCTTTCGTTCTGAACAAGTGTTACTGTTTTCTGCACAAAAGCGATTCTTGTGAAGCAATGTGAACACTTCTGCTTCCCAGGCACAGAGAAGGTGCTATCAGGGAATTCTCTGCCTGCCTTTCCCCAGTGCTCTGCAAGCTCTCCAGGACAACATAGAATCTGGGGCTCTGTGCTTTCTTTCCTTCTGAACAAGTGTTACTGTTTTCTGCACAAAAGCGATTCTGCCAAGCAATGTGAACACTTCTGCTTCCCAGGCACAGAGAAGGTGCTAGCAGGGAATTCTCTGCCTGCCTTTCCCCAGTGCTCTGCAAGCTCTCCAGGACAACATAGAATCTGGGGCTCTGTGCTTTCTTTCCTTCTGAACAAGTGTTACTGTTTTCTGCACAAAAGCGATTCTTGCGAAGCAATGTGAACACTTCTGCTTCCCAGGCACAGAGAAGGTGCTAGCAGGGAATTCTCTGCCTGCCTTTCCCCAGTGCTCTGCAAGCTCTCCAGGACAACATAGAATCTGGGGCTCTGTGCTTTCTTTCGTTCTGAACAAGTGTTACTGTTTTCTGCACAAAAGCGATTCTGCCAAGCAATGTGAACACTTCTGCTTCCCAGGCACAGAGAAGGTGCTAGCAGGTAATTCTCTGCCTGCCTTTCCCCAGAGCTCTGCAAGCTCTCCAGGACAACATAGAATCTGGGGCTGTGTGCTTTCTTCCGTTCTGAACAAGTGTTACTGTTTTCTGCACAAAAGCGATTCTTGCGAAGCAATGTGAACACTTCTGCTTCCCAGGCACAGAGAAGGTGCTATCAGGGAATTCTCTGCCTGCCTTTCCCCAGTGCTCTGCAAGCTCTCCAGGGCAACATAATATCTGGGGCTCTTTGCTTTCTTTCCTTCTGAACAAGTGTTACTGTTTTCTGCACAAAAGCGATTCTGCCAAGCAATGTGAACACTTCTGCTTCCCAGGCACAGAGAAGGTGCTAGCAGGGAATTCTCTGCCTGCCTTTCCCCAGAGCTCTGCAAGCTCTCCAGGACAACATAGAATCTGGGGCTGTGTGCTTTCTTTCGTTCTGAACAAGTGTTAGTGTTTTCTGCACAAAAGCGATTCTTGCGAAGCAATGTGAACACTTCTGCTTCCCAGGCACAGAGAAGGTGCTAGCAAGGAATTCTCTGCCTGCCTTTCCCCAGTGCTCTGCAAGCTCTCCAGGACAACATAAAATCTGGGGCTCTGTGCTTTCTTTCCTTCTGAACAAGTGTTAGTGTTTTCTGCACAAAAGCGATTCTGCGAAGCAATGTGAACAGGCACAGAGAAGGTGCTATCAGGGAACTCTCTGCCTGCCTTTCCCCAGTGCTCTGCAAGCTCTCCAGGACAACATAGAATCTGGGGCTCTGTGCTTTCTTTCGTTCTGAACAAGTGTTACTGTTTTCTGCACAAAAGCGATTCTTGCGAAGCAATGTGAACACTTCTGCTTCCCAGGCACAGAGAAGGTGCTATCAGGGAATTCTCTGCCTGCCTTTCCCCAGTGCTCTGCAAGCTCTCCAGGACAACATAGAATCTGGGGCTCTGTGCTTTCTTTCGTTCTGAACAAGTGTTACTGTTTTCTGCACAAAAGCGATTCTGCCAAGCAATGTGAACACTTCTGCTTCCCAGGCACAGAGAAGGTGCTAGCAGGGAATTCTCTGCCTGCTTTTCCCCAGTGCTCTGCAAGCTCTCCAGAACAACATAGAATCTGGGGCTCTGTGCTTTCTTTCGTTCTGAACAAGTGTTAGTGTTTTCTGCACAAAAGCGATTCTGCGAAGCAATGTGAACACTTCTGCTTCCCAGGCACAGAGAAGGTGCTAGCAAGGAATTCTGTGTTTGCCTTTCCCCAGTGCTCTGCAAGCTCTCCAGGACAACATAGAATCTGGGGCTCTGTGCTTTCTTTCGTTATGAACAAGTGTTACAGTTTTCTGCACAAAAGCGATTCTGCGAAGCAATGTGAACACTTCTGCTTCCCAGGCACAGAGAAGGTGCTAGCAAGGAATTCTCTGCCTGCCTTTCCCCAGTGCTCTGCAAGCTCTCCAGGACAACATAAAATCTGGGGCTCTGTGCTTTCTTTCCTTCTGAACAAGTGTTAGTGTTTTCTGCACAAAAGCGAATCTTGCGAAGCAATGTGAACACTTCTGCTTCCCAGGCACAGAGAAGGTGCTATCAGGGAATTCTCTGCCTGCCTTTCCCCAGTGCTCTGCAAGCTCTCCAGGGCAACATAATATCTGGGGCTCTTTGCTTTCTTTCCTTCTGAACAAGTGTTACTGTTTTCTGCACAAAAGCGATTCTGCGAAGCAATGTGAACAGGCACAGAGAAGGTGCTAGCAGGGAATTCTCTGCCTGCCTTTCCCCAGTGCTCTGCAAGCTCTCCAGGACAACATAAAATCTGGGGCTCTGTGCTTTCTTTCGTTCTGAACAAGTGTTAGTGTTTTCTGCACAAAAGCGATTCTTGTGAAGCAATGTGAACACTTCTGCTTCCCAGGCACAGAGAAGGTGCTAGCAAGGAATTCTCTGCCTGCCTTTCCCCAGTGCTCTGCAAGCTCTCCAGGACAACAGCAAATCTGGGGCTCTGTGCTTTCTTTCGTTCTGAACAAGTGTTACTGTTTTCTGCACAAAAGCGATTCTGCGAAGCAATGTGAACAGGCACAGAGAAGGTGCTATCAGGGAACTCTCTGCCTGCCTTTCCCCAGTGCTCTGCAAGCTCTCCAGGACAACATAGAATCTGGGGCTCTGTGCTTTCTTTCGTTCTGAACAAGTGTTACTGTTTTCTGCACAAAAGCGATTCTGCCAAGCAATGTGAACACTTCTGCTTCCCAGGCACAGAGAAGGTGCTAGCAGGTAATTCTCTGCCTGCCTTTCCCCAGAGCTCTGCAAGCTCTCCAGGACAACATAGAATCTGGGGCTGTGTGCTTTCTTTCGTTCTGAACAAGTGTTACTGTTTTCTGCACAAAAGCGATTCTTGCGAAGCAATGTGAACACTTCTGCTTCCCAGGCACAGAGAAGGTGCTAGCAAGGAATTCTCTGCCTGCCTTTCCCCAGTGCTCTGCAAGCTCTCCAGGACAACATAAAATCTGGGGCTCTGTGCTTTCTTTCCTTCTGAACAAGTGTTAGTGTTTTCTGCACAAAAGCGATTCTGCGAAGCAATGTGAACAGGCACAGAGAAGGTGCTATCAGGGAACTCTCTGCCTGCCTTTCCCCAGTGCTCTGCAAGCTCTCCAGGACAACATAGAATCTGGGGCTCTGTGCTTTCTTTCGTTCTGAACAAGTGTTACTGTTTTCTGCACAAAAGCGATTCTTGCGAAGCAATGTGAACACTTCTGCTTCCCAGGCACAGAGAAGGTGCTATCAGGGAATTCTCTGCCTGCCTTTCCCCAGTGCTCTGCAAGCTCTCCAGGACAACATAGAATCTGGGGCTCTGTGCTTTCTTTCGTTCTGAACAAGTGTTACTGTTTTCTGCACAAAAGCGATTCTGCCAAGCAATGTGAACACTTCTGCTTCCCAGGCACAGAGAAGGTGCTAGCAGGGAATTCTCTGCCTGCTTTTCCCCAGTGCTCTGCAAGCTCTCCAGAACAACATAGAATCTGGGGCTCTGTGCTTTCTTTCGTTCTGAACAAGTGTTAGTGTTTTCTGCACAAAAGCGATTCTGCGAAGCAATGTGAACACTTCTGCTTCCCAGGCACAGAGAAGGTGCTAGCAAGGAATTCTGTGTTTGCCTTTCCCCAGTGCTCTGCAAGCTCTCCAGGACAACATAGAATCTGGGGCTCTGTGCTTTCTTTCGTTATGAACAAGTGTTACAGTTTTCTGCACAAAAGCGATTCTGCGAAGCAATGTGAACACTTCTGCTTCCCAGGCACAGAGAAGGTGCTAGCAAGGAATTCTCTGCCTGACTTTCCCCAGTGCTCTGCAAGCTCTCCAGGACAACATAAAATCTGGGGCTCTGTGCTTTCTTTCCTTCTGAACAAGTGTTAGTGTTTTCTGCACAAAAGCGAATCTTGCGAAGCAATGTGAACACTTCTGCTTCCCAGGCACAGAGAAGGTGCTATCAGGGAATTCTCTGCCTGCCTTTCCCCAGTGCTCTGCAAGCTCTCCAGGACAACATAAAATCTGGGGCTCTGTGCTTTCTTTCGTTCTGAACAAGTGTTACTGTTTTCTGCACAAAAGCGATTCTGCGAAGCAATGTGAACAGGCACAGAGAAGGTGCTATCAGGGAACTCTCTGCCTGCCTTTCCCCAGTGCTCTGCAAGCTCTCCAGGACAACATAGAATCTGGGGCTCTGTGCTTTCTTTCGTTCTGAACAAGTGTTACTGTTTTCTGCACAAAAGCGATTCTGCCAAGCAATGTGAACACTTCTGCTTCCCAGGCACAGAGAAGGTGCTAGCAGGTAATTCTCTGCCTGCCTTTCCCCAGAGCTCTGCAAGCTCTCCAGGACAACATAGAATCTGGGGCTGTGTGCTTTCTTTCGTTCTGAACAAGTGTTAGTGTTTTCTGCACAAAAGCGATTCTTGCGAAGCAATGTGAACACTTCTGCTTCCCAGGCACAGAGAAGGTGCTAGCAAGGAATTCTCTGCCTGCCTTTCCCCAGTGCTCTGCAAGCTCTCCAGGACAACATAAAATCTGGGGCTCTGTGCTTTCTTTCCTTCTGAACAAGTGTTAGTGTTTTCTGCACAAAAGCGATTCTGCGAAGCAATGTGAACAGGCACAGAGAAGGTGCTATCAGGGAACTCTCTGCCTGCCTTTCCCCAGTGCTCTGCAAGCTCTCCAGGACAACATAGAATCTGGGGCTCTGTGCTTTCTTTCGTTCTGAACAAGTGTTACTGTTTTCTGCACAAAAGCGATTCTTGCGAAGCAATGTGAACACTTCTGCTTCCCAGGCACAGAGAAGGTGCTATCAGGGAATTCTCTGCCTGCCTTTCCCCAGTGCTCTGCAAGCTCTCCAGGACAACATAGAATCTGGGGCTCTGTGCTTTCTTTCGTTCTGAACAAGTGTTACTGTTTTCTGCACAAAAGCGATTCTGCCAAGCAATGTGAACACTTCTGCTTCCCAGGCACAGAGAAGGTGCTAGCAGGGAATTCTCTGCCTGCTTTTCCCCAGTGCTCTGCAAGCTCTCCAGAAAAACATAGAATCTGGGGCTCTGTGCTTTCTTTCGTTCTGAACAAGTGTTACTGTTTTCTGCACAAAAGCGATTCTGCGAAGCAATGTGAACACTTCTGCTTCCCAGGCACAGAGAAGGTGCTAGCAAGGAATTCTGTGTTTGCCTTTCCCCAGTGCTCTGCAAGCTCTCCAGGACAACATAGAATCTGGGGCTCTGTGCTTTCTTTCGTTCTGAACAAGTGTTAGTGTTTTCTGCACAAAAGCAATTCTTGCGAAGCAATGTGAACACTTCTGCTTCCCAGGCACAGAGAAGGTGCTAGCAGGGAATTCTCTGCCTGCCTTTCCCCAGTGCTCTGCAAGCTCTCCAGGACAACATAGAATCTGGGGCTCTGTGCTTTCTTTCGTTATGAACAAGTGTTACAGTTTTCTGCACAAAAGCGATTCTGCGAAGCAATGTGAACACTTCTGCTTCCCAGGCACAGAGAAGGTGCTAGCAAGGAATTCTCTGCCTGCCTTTCCCCAGTGCTCTGCAAGCTCTCCAGGACAACATAAAATCTGGGGCTCTGTGCTTTCTTTCCTTCTGAACAAGTGTTAGTGTTTTCTGCACAAAAGCGAATCTTGCGAAGCAATGTGAACACTTCTGCTTCCCAGGCACAGAGAAGGTGCTATCAGGGAATTCTCTGCCTGCCTTTCCCCAGTGCTCTGCAAGCTCTCCAGGGCAACATAATATCTGGGGCTCTTTGCTTTCTTTCCTTCTGAACAAGTGTTACTGTTTTCTGCACAAAAGCGATTCTGCGAAGCAATGTGAACAGGCACAGAGAAGGTGCTAGCAGGGAATTCTCTGCCTGCCTTTCCCCAGTGCTCTGCAAGCTCTCCAGGACAACATAAAATCTGGGGCTCTGTGCTTTCTTTCGTTCTGAAGAAGTGTTACTGTTTTCTGCACAAAAGCGATTCTGCGAAGCAATGTGAACACTTCTGCTTAGCCAGGCACAGAGAAGGTGCTAGCAAGGAATTCTCTGTTTCCCTTTCCCCAGTGCTCTGCAAGCTCTCCAGGACAACATAAAATCTGGGGCTCTGTGCTTTCTTTCGTTCTGAACAAGTGTTAGTGTTTTCTGCACAAAAGCGATTCTTGTGAAGCAATGTGAACACTTCTGCTTCCCAGGCACAGAGAAGGTGCTAGCAGGGAATTCTCTGCCTGCCTTTCCCCAGTGCTCTGCAAGCTCTCCAGGACAACATAAAATCTGGAGCTCTGTGCTTTCTTTCCTTCTGAACAAGTGTTAGTGTTTTCTGCACAAAAGCGATTCTGCGAAGCAATGTGAACAGGCACAGAGAAGGTGCTATCAGGGAATTCTCTGCCTGCCTTTCCCCAGTGCTCTGCAAGCTCTCCAGGACAACATAGAATCTGGGGCTCTGTGCTTTCTTTCGTTCTGAACAAGAGTTACTGTTTTCTGCACAAAAGCGATTCTTGCGAAGCAATGTGAACACTTCTGCTTCCCAGGCACAGAGAAGGTGCTAGCAGGTAATTCTCTGCCTGCCTTTCCCCAGTGCTCTGCAAGCTCTCCAGGACAACATAGAATCTGGGGCTCTGTGCTTTCTTTCGTTCTGAACAAGTGTTACTGTTTTCTGCACAAAAGCGATTCTGCGAAGCAATGTGAACACTTCTGCTTCCCAGGCACAGAGAAGGTGCTAGCAAGGAATTCTGTGTTTGCCTTTCCCCAGTGCTCTGCAAGCTCTCCAGGACAACATAAAATCTGGGGCTCTGTGCTTTCTTTCATTCTGAACAAGTGTTAGTGTTTTCTGCACAAAAGCGATTCATGCGAAGCAATGTGAACACTTCTGCTTCCGAGGCACAGAGAAGGTGCTAGCAAGGAATTCTCTGCCTGCCTTTCCCCAGTGCTCTGCAAGCTCTCCAGGACAACATAGAATCTGGGGCTCTGTGCTTTCTTTCGTTATGAACAAGTGTTACAGTTTTCTGCACAAAAGCGATTCTGCGAAGCAATGTGAACACTTCTGCTTCCCAGGCACAGAGAAGGTGCTAGCAAGGAATTCTCTGCCTGCCTTTCCCCAGTGCTCTGCAAGCTCTCCAGGACAACATAAAATCTGGGGCTCTGTGCTTTCTTTCCTTCTGAACAAGTGTTAGTGTTTTCTGCACAAAAGCGATTCTTGCGAAGCAATGTGAACACTTCTGCTTCCCAGGCACAGAGAAGGTGCTAGCAAGGAATTCTCTGCCTGCCTTTCCCCAGTGCTCTGCAAGCTCTCCAGGACAACATAGAATCTGGGGCTCTGTGCTTTCTTTCGTTCTGAACAAGTGTTACTGTTTTCTGCACAAAAGCGATTCTGCGAAGCAATGTGAACACTTCTGCTTCCCAGGCACAGAGAAGGTGCTAGCAAGGAATTCTGTGTTTGCCTTTCCCCAGTGCTCTGCAAGCTCTCCAGGACAACATAAAATCTGGGGCTCTGTGCTTTCTTTCCTTCTGAACAAGTGTTAGTGTTTTCTGCACAAAAGCGATTCTGCGAAGCAATGTGAACAGACACAGAGAAGGTGCTATCAGGGAATTCTCTGCCTGCCTTTCCCCAGTGCTCTGCAAGCTCTCCAGGACAACATAGAATCTGGGGCTCTGTGCTTTCTTTCCTTCTGAACAAGTGTTACTGTTTTCTGCACAAAAGCGATTGTGCGAAGCAATGTGAACACTTCTGCTTCCCAGGCACAGAGAAGGTGCTAGCAAGGAATTCTCTGCCTGCCTTTCCCCAGTGCTCTGCAAGCTCTCCAGGACAACATAAAATCTGGGGCTCTGTGCTTTCTTTCGTTCTGAACAAGTGTTACTGTTTTCTGCACAAAAGCGATTCTGCGAAGCAATGTGAACACTTCTGCTTCCCAGGCACAGAGAAGGTGCTAGCAAGGAATTCTCTGCCTGCCTTTCCCCAGTGCTCTGCAAGCTCTCCAGGACAACATAGAATCTGGGGCTCTGTGCTTTCTTTCGTTATGAACAAGTGTTACAGTTTTCTGCACAAAAGCGATTCTGCGAAGCAATGTGAACACTTCTGCTTCCCAGGCACAGAGAAGGTGCTAGCAAGGAATTCTCTGCCTGCCTTTCCCCAGTGCTCTGCAAGCTCTCCAGGACAACATAAAATCTGGGGCTCTGTGCTTTCTTTCCTTCTGAACAAGTGTTAGTGTTTTCTGCACAAAAGCGATTCTTGCGAAGCAATGTGAACACTTCTGCTTCCCAGGCACAGAGAAGGTGCTAGCAAGGAATTCTCTGCCTGCCTTTCCCCAGTGCTCTGCAAGCTCTCCAGGACAACATAAAATCTGGGGCTCTGTGCTTTCTTTCCTTCTGAACAAGTGTTACTGTTTTCTGCACAAAAGCGATTCTGCGAAGCAATGTGAACAGGCACAGAGAAGGTGCTATCAGGGAACTCTCTGCCTGCCTTTCCCCAGTGCTCTGCAAGCTCTCCAGGACAACAGCAAATCTGGAGTTCTGTGCTTTCTTTCCTTCTGAACAAGTGTTACTGTTTTCTGCACAAAAGCAATTCTGCGAAGCAATGTGAACACTTCTGCTTCCCAGGCACAGAGAAGGTGCTAGCAAGGAATTCTCTGCCTGCCTTTCCCCAGTGCTCTGCAAGCTCTCCAGGACAACATAGAATCTGGGGCTCTGTGCTTTCTTTCGTTCTGAACAAGTGTTACTGTTTTCTGCACAAAAGCGATTCTGCGAAGCAATGTGAACAGGCACAGAGAAGGTGCTATCAGGGAATTCTCTGCCTGCCTGTCCCCAGTGCTCTGCAAGCTCTCCAGGACAACATAGAATCTGGGGCTCTGTGCTTTCTTTCCTTCTGAACAAGTGTTAGTGTTTTCTGCACAAAAGCGATTCTGCGAAGCAATGTGAACAGGCACAGAGAAGGTGCTATCAGGGAATTCTCTGCCTGCCTTTCCCCAGTGCTCTGCAAGCTCTCCAGGGCAACATAATATCTGGGGCTCTTTGCTTTCTTTCATTCTGAACAAGTGTTACTGTTTTCTGCACAAAAGCGATTCTGCGAAGCAATGTGAACAGGCACAGAGAAGGTGCTATCAGGGAATTCTCTGCCTGCCTTTCCCCAGTGCTGTGCAAGCTCTCCAGGACAACATAAAATCTGGGGCTCTGTTCTTTCTTTCGTTCTGAAGAAGTGTTACTGTTTTCTGCACAAAAGCGATTCTGCGAAGCAATGTGAACACTTCTGCTTCCCAGGCACAGAGAAGGTGCTAGAAGGAATTCTCTGTTTGCCTTTCCCCAGTGCTCTGCAAGCTCTCCAGGACAACATAAAATCTGGGGCTCTGTGCTTTCTTTCGTTATGAACAAGTGTTAGTGTTTTCTGCACAAAAGCGATTCTGCGAAGCAATGTGAACACTTCTGCTTCCCAGGCACAGAGAAGGTGCTAGCAAGGAATTCTCTGCCTGCCTTTCCCCAGTGCTCTGCAAGCTCTCCAGGACAACATAGAATCTGGGGCTCTGTGCTTTCTTTCCTTCAGAACAAGTGTTACTGTTTTCTGCACAAAAGCGATTCTTGCGAAGCGATGTGAACACTTCTGCTTCCCAGGCACAGAGAAGGTGCTAGCAGGAAATTCTCTGCCTGCCGTTCCCCAGTGCTCTGCAAGCTCTGCAGGACAACATAGAATCTGGGGCTCTGTGCTTTCTTTCGTTCTGAACAAGTGTTACTGTTTTCTGCACAAAAGCGATTCTGCCAAGCAATGTGAACACTTCTGCTTCCCAGGCACAGAGAAGGTGCTAGCAGGTAATTCTCTGCCTGCCTTTCCCCAGAGCTCTGCAAGCTCTCCAGGACAACATAGAATCTGGGGCTGTGTGCTTTCTTCCGTTCTGAACAAGTGTTACTGTTTTCTGCACAAAAGCGATTCTTGCGAAGCAATGTGAACACTTCTGCTTCCCAGGCACAGAGAAGGTGCTATCAGGGAATTCTCTGCCTGCCTTTCCCCAGTGCTCTGCAAGCTCTCCAGGACAACAGCAAATCTGGGGCTCTGTGCTTTCTTTCCTTCAGAACAAGTGTTACTGTTTTCTGCACAAAAGCGATTCTTGCGAAGCGATGTGAACACTTCTGCTTCCCAGGCACAGAGAAGGTGCTAGCAGGAAATTCTCTGCCTGCCGTTCCCCAGTGCTCTGCAAGCTCTGCAGGACAACATAGAATCTGGGGCTCTGTGCTTTCTTTCGTTCTGAACAAGTGTTACTGTTTTCTGCACAAAAGCGATTCTGCCAAGCAATGTGAACACTTCTGCTTCCCAGGCACAGAGAAGGTGCTAGCAGGTAATTCTCTGCCTGCCTTTCCCCAGAGCTCTGCAAGCTCTCCAGGACAACATAGAATCTGGGGCTGTGTGCTTTCTTCCGTTCTGAACAAGTGTTACTGTTTTCTGCACAAAAGCGATTCTTGCGAAGCAATGTGAACACTTCTGCTTCCCAGGCACAGAGAAGGTGCTATCAGGGAATTCTCTGCCTGCCTTTCCCCAGTGCTCTGCAAGCTCTCCAGGACAACATAATATCTGGGGCTCTTTGCTTTCTTTCCTTCTGAACAAGTGTTACTGTTTTCTGCACAAAAGCGATTCTGCGAAGCAATGTGAACACTTCTGCTTAGCCAGGCACAGAGAAGGTGCTAGCAAGGAATTCTCTGTTTCCCTTTCCCCAGTGCTCTGCAAGCTCTCCAGGACAACATAAAATCTGGGGCTCTGTGCTTTCTTTCGTTCTGAACAAGTGTTAGTGTTTTCTGCACAAAAGCGATTCTTGTGAAGCAATGTGAACACTTCTGCTTCCCAGGCACAGAGAAGGTGCTAGCAAGGAATTCTCTGCCTGCCTTTCCCCAGTGCTCTGCAAGCTCTCCAGGACAACAGCAAATCTGGGGCTCTGTGCTTTCTTTCGTTCTGAACAAGTGTTACTGTTTTCTGCACAAAAGCGATTCTGCGAAGCAATGTGAACAGGCACAGAGAAGGTGCTATCAGGGAACTCTCTGCCTGCCTTTCCCCAGTGCTCTGCAAGCTCTCCAGGACAACATAGAATCTGGGGCTCTGTGCTTTCTTTCCTTCTGAACAAGTGTTACTGTTTTCTGCACAAAAGCGATTCTTGCGAAGCAATGTGAACACTTCTGCTTCCCAGGCACAGAGAAGGTGCTATCAGGGAATTCTCTGCCTGCCTTTCCCCAGTGCTCTGCAAGCTCTCCAGGACAACATAGAATCTGGGGCTCTGTGCTTTCTTTCCTTCTGAACAAGTGTTACTGTTTTCTGCACAAAAGCGATTCTGCCAAGCAATGTGAACACTTCTGCTTCCCAGGCACAGAGAAGGTGCTAGCAGGTAATTCTCTGCCTGCCTTTCCCCAGAGCTCTGCAAGCTCTCCAGGACAACATAGAATCTGGGGCTGTGTGCTTTCTTTCGTTCTGAACAAGTGTTAGTGTTTTCTGCACAAAAGCGATTCTTGCGAAGCAATGTGAACACTTCTGCTTCCCAGGCACAGAGAAGGTGCTAGCAAGGAATTCTCTGCCTGCCTTTCCCCAGTGCTCTGCAAGCTCTCCAGGACAACATAAAATCTGGGGCTCTGTGCTTTCTTTCCTTCTGAACAAGTGTTAGTGTTTTCTGCACAAAAGCGATTCTGCGAAGCAATGTGAACAGGCACAGAGAAGGTGCTATCAGGGAACTCTCTGCCTGCCTTTCCCCAGTGCTCTGCAAGCTCTCCAGGACAACATAGAATCTGGGGCTCTGTGCTTTCTTTCGTTCTGAACAAGTGTTACTGTTTTCTGCACAAAAGCGATTCTTGCGAAGCAATGTGAACACTTCTGCTTCCCAGGCACAGAGAAGGTGCTATCAGGGAATTCTCTGCCTGCCTTTCCCCAGTGCTCTGCAAGCTCTCCAGGACAACATAGAATCTGGGGCTCTGTGCTTTCTTTCGTTCTGAACAAGTGTTACTGTTTTCTGCACAAAAGCGATTCTGCCAAGCAATGTGAACACTTCTGCTTCCCAGGCACAGAGAAGGTGCTAGCAGGGAATTCTCTGCCTGCTTTTCCCCAGTGCTCTGCAAGCTCTCCAGAACAACATAGAATCTGGGGCTCTGTGCTTTCTTTCGTTCTGAACAAGTGTTAGTGTTTTCTGCACAAAAGCGATTCTGCGAAGCAATGTGAACACTTCTGCTTCCCAGGCACAGAGAAGGTGCTAGCAAGGAATTCTGTGTTTGCCTTTCCCCAGTGCTCTGCAAGCTCTCCAGGACAACATAGAATCTGGGGCTCTGTGCTTTCTTTCGTTATGAACAAGTGTTACAGTTTTCTGCACAAAAGCGATTCTGCGAAGCAATGTGAACACTTCTGCTTCCCAGGCACAGAGAAGGTGCTAGCAAGGAATTCTCTGCCTGCCTTTCCCCAGTGCTCTGCAAGCTCTCCAGGACAACATAGAATCTGGGGCTCTGTGCTTTCTTTCGTTATGAACAAGTGTTACAGTTTTCTGCACAAAAGCGAATCTTGCGAAGCAATGTGAACACTTCTGCTTCCCAGGCACAGAGAAGGTGCTAGCAGGGAATTCTCTGCCTGCCTTTCCCCAGTGCTCTGCAAGCTCTCCAGGGCAACATAATATCTGGGGCTCTTTGCTTTCTTTCCTTCTGAACAAGTGTTACTGTTTTCTGCACAAAAGCGATTCTGCGAAGCAATGTGAACAGGCACAGAGAAGGTGCTAGCAGGGAATTCTCTGCCTGCCTTTCCCCAGTGCTCTGCAAGCTCTCCAGGACAACATAAAATCTGGGGCTCTGTGCTTTCTTTCGTTCTGAACAAGTGTTAGTGTTTTCTGCACAAAAGCGATTCTTGTGAAGCAATGTGAACACTTCTGCTTCCCAGGCACAGAGAAGGTGCTAGCAAGGAATTCTCTGCCTGCCTTTCCCCAGTGCTCTGCAAGCTCTCCAGGACAACAGCAAATCTGGGGCTCTGTGCTTTCTTTCGTTCTGAACAAGTGTTACTGTTTTCTGCACAAAAGCGATTCTGCGAAGCAATGTGAACAGGCACAGAGAAGGTGCTATCAGGGAACTCTCTGCCTGCCTTTCCCCAGTGCTCTGCAAGCTCTCCAGGACAACATAGAATCTGGGGCTCTGTGCTTTCTTTCGTTCTGAACAAGTGTTACTGTTTTCTGCACAAAAGCGATTCTGCCAAGCAATGTGAACACTTCTGCTTCCCAGGCACAGAGAAGGTGCTAGCAGGTAATTCTCTGCCTGCCTTTCCCCAGAGCTCTGCAAGCTCTCCAGGACAACATAGAATCTGGGGCTGTGTGCTTTCTTTCGTTCTGAACAAGTGTTACTGTTTTCTGCACAAAAGCGATTCTTGCGAAGCAATGTGAACACTTCTGCTTCCCAGGCACAGAGAAGGTGCTAGCAAGGAATTCTCTGCCTGCCTTTCCCCAGTGCTCTGCAAGCTCTCCAGGACAACATAAAATCTGGGGCTCTGTGCTTTCTTTCCTTCTGAACAAGTGTTAGTGTTTTCTGCACAAAAGCGATTCTGCGAAGCAATGTGAACAGGCACAGAGAAGGTGCTATCAGGGAACTCTCTGCCTGCCTTTCCCCAGTGCTCTGCAAGCTCTCCAGGACAACATAGAATCTGGGGCTCTGTGCTTTCTTTCGTTCTGAACAAGTGTTACTGTTTTCTGCACAAAAGCGATTCTGCCAAGCAATGTGAACACTTCTGCTTCCCAGGCACAGAGAAGGTGCTAGCAGGGAATTCTCTGCCTGCTTTTCCCCAGTGCTCTGCAAGCTCTCCAGAAAAACATAGAATCTGGGGCTCTGTGCTTTCTTTCGTTCTGAACAAGTGTTACTGTTTTCTGCACAAAAGCGATTCTGCGAAGCAATGTGAACACTTCTGCTTCCCAGGCACAGAGAAGGTGCTAGCAAGGAATTCTGTGTTTGCCTTTCCCCAGTGCTCTGCAAGCTCTCCAGGACAACATAGAATCTGGGGCTCTGTGCTTTCTTTCCTTCTGAACAAGTGTTACTGTTTTCTGCACAAAAGCGATTCTGCCAAGCAATGTGAACACTTCTGCTTCCCAGGCACAGAGAAGGTGCTAGCAGGTAATTCTCTGCCTGCCTTTCCCCAGAGCTCTGCAAGCTCTCCAGGACAACATAGAATCTGGGGCTGTGTGCTTTCTTTCGTTCTGAACAAGTGTTAGTGTTTTCTGCACAAAAGCGATTCTTGCGAAGCAATGTGAACACTTCTGCTTCCCAGGCACAGAGAAGGTGCTAGCAAGGAATTCTCTGCCTGCCTTTCCCCAGTGCTCTGCAAGCTCTCCAGGACAACATAAAATCTGGGGCTCTGTGCTTTCTTTCCTTCTGAACAAGTGTTAGTGTTTTCTGCACAAAAGCGATTCTGCGAAGCAATGTGAACAGGCACAGAGAAGGTGCTATCAGGGAACTCTCTGCCTGCCTTTCCCCAGTGCTCTGCAAGCTCTCCAGGACAACATAGAATCTGGGGCTCTGTGCTTTCTTTCGTTCTGAACAAGTGTTACTGTTTTCTGCACAAAAGCGATTCTTGCGAAGCAATGTGAACACTTCTGCTTCCCAGGCACAGAGAAGGTGCTATCAGGGAATTCTCTGCCTGCCTTTCCCCAGTGCTCTGCAAGCTCTCCAGGACAACATAGAATCTGGGGCTCTGTGCTTTCTTTCGTTCTGAACAAGTGTTACTGTTTTCTGCACAAAAGCGATTCTGCCAAGCAATGTGAACACTTCTGCTTCCCAGGCACAGAGAAGGTGCTAGCAGGGAATTCTCTGCCTGCTTTTCCCCAGTGCTCTGCAAGCTCTCCAGAACAACATAGAATCTGGGGCTCTGTGCTTTCTTTCGTTCTGAACAAGTGTTAGTGTTTTCTGCACAAAAGCGATTCTGCGAAGCAATGTGAACACTTCTGCTTCCCAGGCACAGAGAAGGTGCTAGCAAGGAATTCTGTGTTTGCCTTTCCCCAGTGCTCTGCAAGCTCTCCAGGACAACATAGAATCTGGGGCTCTGTGCTTTCTTTCGTTATGAACAAGTGTTACAGTTTTCTGCACAAAAGCGATTCTGCGAAGCAATGTGAACACTTCTGCTTCCCAGGCACAGAGAAGGTGCTAGCAGGGAATTCTCTGCCTGCCTTTCCCCAGTGCTCTGCAAGCTCTCCAGGGCAACATAATATCTGGGGCTCTTTGCTTTCTTTCCTTCTGAACAAGTGTTACTGTTTTCTGCACAAAAGCGATTCTGCGAAGCAATGTGAACAGGCACAGAGAAGGTGCTAGCAGGGAATTCTCTGCCTGCCTTTCCCCAGTGCTCTGCAAGCTCTCCAGGACAACATAAAATCTGGGGCTCTGTGCTTTCTTTCGTTCTGAACAAGTGTTAGTGTTTTCTGCACAAAAGCGATTCTTGTGAAGCAATGTGAACACTTCTGCTTCCCAGGCACAGAGAAGGTGCTAGCAAGGAATTCTCTGCCTGCCTTTCCCCAGTGCTCTGCAAGCTCTCCAGGACAACAGCAAATCTGGGGCTCTGTGCTTTCTTTCGTTCTGAACAAGTGTTACTGTTTTCTGCACAAAAGCGATTCTGCGAAGCAATGTGAACAGGCACAGAGAAGGTGCTATCAGGGAACTCTCTGCCTGCCTTTCCCCAGTGCTCTGCAAGCTCTCCAGGACAACATAGAATCTGGGGCTCTGTGCTTTCTTTCGTTCTGAACAAGTGTTACTGTTTTCTGCACAAAAGCGATTCTGCCAAGCAATGTGAACACTTCTGCTTCCCAGGCACAGAGAAGGTGCTAGCAGGTAATTCTCTGCCTGCCTTTCCCCAGAGCTCTGCAAGCTCTCCAGGACAACATAGAATCTGGGGCTGTGTGCTTTCTTTCGTTCTGAACAAGTGTTACTGTTTTCTGCACAAAAGCGATTCTTGCGAAGCAATGTGAACACTTCTGCTTCCCAGGCACAGAGAAGGTGCTAGCAAGGAATTCTCTGCCTGCCTTTCCCCAGTGCTCTGCAAGCTCTCCAGGACAACATAAAATCTGGGGCTCTGTGCTTTCTTTCCTTCTGAACAAGTGTTAGTGTTTTCTGCACAAAAGCGATTCTGCGAAGCAATGTGAACAGGCACAGAGAAGGTGCTATCAGGGAACTCTCTGCCTGCCTTTCCCCAGTGCTCTGCAAGCTCTCCAGGACAACATAGAATCTGGGGCTCTGTGCTTTCTTTCGTTCTGAACAAGTGTTACTGTTTTCTGCACAAAAGCGATTCTTGCGAAGCAATGTGAACACTTCTGCTTCCCAGGCACAGAGAAGGTGCTAGCAAGGAATTCTCTGCCTGCCTTTCCCCAGTGCTCTGCAAGCTCTCCAGGACAACATAGAATCTGGGGCTCTGTGCTTTCTTTCGTTCTGAACAAGTGTTACTGTTTTCTGCACAAAAGCGATTCTGCCAAGCAATGTGAACACTTCTGCTTCCCAGGCACAGAGAAGGTGCTAGCAGGGAATTCTCTGCCTGCTTTTCCCCAGTGCTCTGCAAGCTCTCCAGAAAAACATAGAATCTGGGGCTCTGTGCTTTCTTTCGTTCTGAACAAGTGTTACTGTTTTCTGCACAAAAGCGATTCTGCGAAGCAATGTGAACACTTCTGCTTCCCAGGCACAGAGAAGGTGCTAGCAAGGAATTCTGTGTTTGCCTTTCCCCAGTGCTCTGCAAGCTCTCCAGGACAACATAGAATCTGGGGCTCTGTGCTTTCTTTCGTTCTGAACAAGTGTTAGTGTTTTCTGCACAAAAGCAATTCTTGCGAAGCAATGTGAACACTTCTGCTTCCCAGGCACAGAGAAGGTGCTAGCAGGGAATTCTCTGCCTGCCTTTCCCCAGTGCTCTGCAAGCTCTCCAGGACAACATAGAATCTGGGGCTCTGTGCTTTCTTTCGTTATGAACAAGTGTTACAGTTTTCTGCACAAAAGCGATTCTGCGAAGCAATGTGAACACTTCTGCTTCCCAGGCACAGAGAAGGTGCTAGCAAGGAATTCTCTGCCTGCCTTTCCCCAGTGCTCTGCAAGCTCTCCAGGACAACATAAAATCTGGGGCTCTGTGCTTTCTTTCCTTCTGAACAAGTGTTAGTGTTTTCTGCACAAAAGCGAATCTTGCGAAGCAATGTGAACACTTCTGCTTCCCAGGCACAGAGAAGGTGCTATCAGGGAATTCTCTGCCTGCCTTTCCCCAGTGCTCTGCAAGCTCTCCAGGGCAACATAATATCTGGGGCTCTTTGCTTTCTTTCCTTCTGAACAAGTGTTACTGTTTTCTGCACAAAAGCGATTCTGCGAAGCAATGTGAACAGGCACAGAGAAGGTGCTAGCAGGGAATTCTCTGCCTGCCTTTCCCCAGTGCTCTGCAAGCTCTCCAGGACAACATAAAATCTGGGGCTCTGTGCTTTCTTTCGTTCTGAAGAAGTGTTACTGTTTTCTGCACAAAAGCGATTCTGCGAAGCAATGTGAACACTTCTGCTTAGCCAGGCACAGAGAAGGTGCTAGCAAGGAATTCTCTGCCTGCCTTTCCCCAGTGCTCTGCAAGCTCTCCAGGACAACATAAAATCTGGGGCTCTGTGCTTTCTTTCGTTCTGAACAAGTGTTAGTGTTTTCTGCACAAAAGCGATTCTTGCGAAGCAATGTGAACACTTCTGCTTCCCAGGCACAGAGAAGGTGCTAGCAGGGAATTCTCTGCCTGCCTTTCCCCAGTGCTCTGCAAGCTCTCCAGGACAACATAGAATCTGGGGCTCTGTGCTTTCTTTCGTTCTGAACAAGTGTTAGTGTTTTCTGCACAAAAGCAATTCTTGCGAAGAAATGTGAACACTTCTGCTTCCCAGGCACAGAGAAGGTGCTAGCAGGGAATTCTCTGCCTGCCTTTCCCCAGTGCTCTGCAAGCTCTCCAGGACAACATAGAATCTGGGGCTCTGTGCTTTCTTTCGTTCTGAACAAGTGTTAGTGTTTTCTGCACAAAAGCAATTCTTGCGAAGCAATGTGAACACTTCTGCTTCCCAGGCACAGAGAAGGTGCTAGCAGGGAATTCTCTGCCTGCCTTTCCCCAGTGCTCTGCAAGCTCTCCAGGACAACATAGAATCTGGGGCTCTGTGCTTTCTTTCGTTATGAACAAGTGTTACAGTTTTCTGCACAAAAGCGATTCTGCGAAGCAATGTGAACACTTCTGCTTCCCAGGCACAGAGAAGGTGCTAGCAAGGAATTCTCTGCCTGCCTTTCCCCAGTGCTCTGCAATCTCTCCAGGACAACATAAAATCTGGGGCTCTGTGCTTTCTTTCCTTCTGAACAAGTGTTAGTGTTTTCTGCACAAAAGCGAATCTTGCGAAGCAATGTGAACACTTCTGCTTCCCAGGCACAGAGAAGGTGCTAGCAAGGAATTCTGTGTTTGCCTTTCCCCAGTGCTCTGCAAGCTCTCCAGGACAACATAGAATCTGGGGCTCTGTGCTTTTTTCGTTCTGAACAAGTGTTAGTGTTTTCTGCACAAAAGCAATTCTTGCGAAGCAATGTGAACACTTCTGCTTCCCAGGCACAGAGAAGGTGCTAGCAGGGAATTCTCTGCCTGCCTTTCCCCAGTGCTCTGCAAGCTCTCCAGGACAACATAGAATCTGGGGCTCTGTGCTTTCTTTCGTTATGAACAAGTGTTACAGTTTTCTGCACAAAAGCGATTCTGCGAAGCAATGTGAACACTTCTGCTTCCCAGGCACAGAGAAGGTGCTAGCAAGGAATTCTCTGCCTGCCTTTCCCCAGTGCTCTGCAAGCTCTCCAGGACAACATAAAATCTGGGGCTCTGTGCTTTCTTTCCTTCTGAACAAGTGTTAGTGTTTTCTGCACAAAAGCGAATCTTGCGAAGCAATGTGAACACTTCTGCTTCCCAGGCACAGAGAAGGTGCTAGCAAGGAATTCTCTGTTTCCCTTTCCCCAGTGCTCTGCAAGCTCTCCAGGACAACATAAAATCTGGGGCTCTGTGCTTTCTTTCGTTCTGAACAAGTGTTAGTGTTTTCTGCACAAAAGCGATTCTGCGAAGCAATGTGAACACTTCTGCTTCCCAGGCACAGAGAAGGTGCTAGCAGGGAATTCTCTGCCTGCCTTTCCCCAGTGCTCTGCAAGCTCTCCAGGACAACATAAAATCTGGGGCTCTGTGCTTTCTTTCCTTCTGAACAAGAGTTACTGTTTTCTGCACAAAAGCGATTCTTGCGAAGCAATGTGAACACTTCTGCTTCCCAGGCACAGAGAAGGTGCTAGCAGGGAATTCTCTGCCTGCCTTTCCCCAGTGCTCTGCAAGCTCTCCAGGACAACATAGAATCTGGGGCTCTGTGCTTTCTTTCGTTCTGAACAAGTGTTAGTGTTTTCTGCACAAAAGCGATTCTGCGAAGCAATGTGAACACTTCTGCTTCCCAGGCACAGAGAAGGTGCTAGCAAGGAATTCTGTGTTTGCCTTTCCCCAGTGCTCTGCAAGCTCTCCAGGACAACATAAAATCTGGGGCTCTGTGCTTTCTTTCCTTCTGAACAAGTGTTAGTGTTTTCTGCACAAAAGCGATTCTGCGAAGCAATGTGAACAGGCACAGAGAAGGTGCTATCAGGGAATTCTCTGCCTGCCTTTCCCCAGTGCTCTGCAAGCTCTCCAGGACAACATAAAATCTGGGGCTCTGTGCTTTCTTTCCTTCTGAATAAGTGTTACTGTTTTCTGCACAAAAGCGATTCTGCGAAGCAATGTGAACAGGCACAGAGAAGGTGCTATCAGGGAATTCTCTGCCTGCCTTTCCCCAGTGCTCTGCAAGCTCTCCAGGACAACATAAAATCTGGGGCTCTTTGCTTTCTTTCCTTCTGAACAATTGTTAGTGTTGTCTGCACAAAAGCGATTCTGCGAAGCAATGTGAACAGGCACAGAGAAGGTGCTAGCAGGGAATTCTCTGCCTGCCTTTCCCCAGTGCTCTGCAAGCTCTCCAGGACAACATAGAATCTGGGGCTCTGTGCTTTCTTTCCTTCTGAACAAGTGTTACTGTTTTCTGCACAAAAGCGATTCTGCGAAGCAATGTGAACACTTCTGCTTCCCAGGCACAGAGAAGGTGCTAGCAAGGAATTCTCTGTTTCCCTTTCCCCAGTGCTCTGCAAGCTCTCCAGGACAACATAAAATCTGGGGCTCTGTGCTTTCTTTCGTTCTGAACAAGTGTTAGTGTTTTCTGCACAAAAGCGATTCTTGTGAAGCAATGTGAACACTTCTGCTTCCCAGGCACAGAGAAGGTGCTAGCAAGGAATTCTCTGCCTGCCTTTCCCCAGTGCTCTGCAAGCTCTCCAGGACAACATAAAATCTGGGGCTCTGTGCTTTCTTTCCTTCTGAACAAGTGTTAGTGTTTTCTGCACAAAAGCGATTGTGCGAAGCAATGTGAACAGGCACAGAGAAGGTGCTATCAGGGAATTCTCTGCCTGCCTTTCCCCAGTGCTCTGCAAGCTCTCCAGGACAACATAGAATCTGGGGCTCTGTGCTTTCTTTCCTTCTGAACAAGTGTTACTGTTTTCTGCACAAAAGCGATTGTGCGAAGCAATGTGAACACTTCTGCTTCCCAGGCACAGAGAAGGTGCTAGCAAGGAATTCTCTGCCTGCCTTTCCCCAGTGCTCTGCAAGCTCTCCAGGACAACATAAAATCTGGGGCTCTGTGCTTTCTTTCGTTCTGAACAAGTGTTACTGTTTTCTGCACAAAAGCGATTCTGCGAAGCAATGTGAACACTTCTGCTTCCCAGGCACAGAGAAGGTGCTAGCAAGGAATTCTCTGCCTGCCTTTCCCCAGTGCTCTGCAAGCTCTCCAGGACAACATAGAATCTGGGGCTCTGTGCTTTCTTTCGTTATGAACAAGTGTTACAGTTTTCTGCACAAAAGCGATTCTGCGAAGCAATGTGAACACTTCTGCTTCCCAGGCACAGAGAAGGTGCTAGCAAGGAATTCTCTGCCTGCCTTTCCCCAGTGCTCTGCAAGCTCTCCAGGACAACATAAAATCTGGGGCTCTGTGCTTTCTTTCCTTCTGAACAAGTGTTAGTGTTTTCTGCACAAAAGCGATTCTTGCGAAGCAATGTGAACACTTCTGCTTCCCAGGCACAGAGAAGGTGCTAGCAAGGAATTCTCTGCCTGCCTTTCCCCAGTGCTCTGCAAGCTCTCCAGGACAACATAAAATCTGGGGCTCTGTGCTTTCTTTCCTTCTGAACAAGTGTTACTGTTTTCTGCACAAAAGCGATTCTGCGAAGCAATGTGAACAGGCACAGAGAAGGTGCTATCAGGGAATTCTCTGCCTGCCTTTCCCCAGTGCTCTGCAAGCTCTCCAGGACAACATAAAATCTGGGGCTCTGTGCTTTCTTTCCTTCTGAACAAGTGTTACTGTTTTCTGCACAAAAGCGATTCTGCGAAGCAATGTGAACAGGCACAGAGAAGGTGCTATCAGGGAATTCTCTGCCTGCCTTTCCCCAGTGCTCTGCAAGCTCTCCAGGACAACATAAAATCTGGGGCTCTGTGCTTTCTTTCCTTCAGAACAAGTGTTAGTGTTGTCTGCACAAAAGCGATTCTGCGAAGCAATGTGAACAGGCACAGAGAAGGTGCTAGCAGGGAATTCTCTGCCTGCCTTTCCCCAGTGCTCTGCAAGCTCTCCAGGACAACATAGAATCTGGGGCTCTGTGCTTTCTTTCCTTCTGAACAAGTGTTACTGTTTTCTGCACAAAAGCGATTGTGCGAAGCAATGTGAACACTTCTGCTTCCCAGGCACAGAGAAGGTGCTAGCAGGTAATTCTCTGCCTGCCTTTCCCCAGTGCTCTGCAAGCTCTCCAGGACAACATAAAATCTGGGGCTCTGTGCTTTCTTTCGTTCTGAACAAGTGTTAGTGTTTTCTGCACAAAAGAGATTCTTGCGAAGCAATGTGAACACTTCTGCTTCCCAGGCACAGAGAAGGTGCTAGCAAGGAATTCTCTGTTTCCCTTTCCCCAGTGCTCTGCAAGCTCTCCAGGACAACATAAAATCTGGGGCTCTGTGCTTTCTTTCGTTCTGAACAAGTGTTAGTGTTTTCTGCACAAAAGCGATTCTTGTGAAGCAATGTGAACACTTCTGCTTCCCAGGCACAGAGAAGGTGCTAGCAAGGAATTCTCTGCCTGCCTTTCCCCAGTGCTCTGCAAGCTCTCCAGGACAACATAAAATCTGGGGCTCTGTGCTTTCTTTCCTTCTGAACAAGTGTTACTGTTTTCTGCACAAAAGCGATTCTGCGAAGCAATGTGAACAGGCACAGAGAAGGTGCTATCAGGGAATTCTCTGCCTGCCTTTCCCCAGTGCTCTGCAAGCTCTCCAGGACAACAGCAAATCTGGAGTTCTGTGCTTTCTTTCCTTCTGAACAAGTGTTACTGTTTTCTGCACAAAAGCAATTCTGCGAAGCAATGTGAACACTTCTGCTTCCCAGGCACAGAGAAGGTGCTAGCAAGGAATTCTCTGCCTGCCTTTCCCCAGTGCTCTGCAAGCTCTCCAGGACAACATAGAATCTGGGGCTCTGTGCTTTCTTTCGTTCTGAACAAGTGTTACTGTTTTCTGCACAAAAGCGATTCTGCGAAGCAATGTGAACAGGCACAGAGAAGGTGCTATCAGGGAATTCTCTGCCTGCCTGTCCCCAGTGCTCTGCAAGCTCTCCAGGACAACATAGAATCTGGGGCTCTGTGCTTTCTTTCCTTCTGAACAAGTGTTAGTGTTTTCTGCACAAAAGCGATTCTGCGAAGCAATGTGAACAGGCACAGAGAAGGTGCTATCAGGGAATTCTCTGCCTGCCTTTCCCCAGTGCTCTGCAAGCTCTCCAGGGCAACATAATATCTGGGGCTCTTTGCTTTCTTTCATTCTGAACAAGTGTTACTGTTTTCTGCACAAAAGCGATTCTGCGAAGCAATGTGAACAGGCACAGAGAAGGTGCTATCAGGGAATTCTCTGCCTGCCTTTCCCCAGTGCTGTGCAAGCTCTCCAGGACAACATAAAATCTGGGGCTCTGTTCTTTCTTTCGTTCTGAAGAAGTGTTACTGTTTTCTGCACAAAAGCGATTCTGCGAAGCAATGTGAACACTTCTGCTTCCCAGGCACAGAGAAGGTGCTAGAAGGAATTCTCTGTTTGCCTTTCCCCAGTGCTCTGCAAGCTCTCCAGGACAACATAAAATCTGGGGCTCTGTGCTTTCTTTCGTTATGAACAAGTGTTAGTGTTTTCTGCACAAAAGCGATTCTGCGAAGCAATGTGAACACTTCTGCTTCCCAGGCACAGAGAAGGTGCTAGCAAGGAATTCTCTGCCTGCCTTTCCCCAGTGCTCTGCAAGCTCTCCAGGACAACATAGAATCTGGGGCTCTGTGCTTTCTTTCCTTCAGAACAAGTGTTACTGTTTTCTGCACAAAAGCGATTCTTGCGAAGCGATGTGAACACTTCTGCTTCCCAGGCACAGAGAAGGTGCTAGCAGGAAATTCTCTGCCTGCCGTTCCCCAGTGCTCTGCAAGCTCTCCAGGACAACATAAAATCTGGGGCTCTGTGCTTTCTTTCCTTCTGAACAAGTGTTACTGTTTTCTGCACAAAAGCGATTCTGCGAAGCAATGTGAACAGGCACAGAGAAGGTGCTAGCAGGGAATTCTCTGCCTGCCTTTCCCCAGTGCTCTGCAAGCTCTCCAGGACAACATAAAATCTGGGGCTCTGTGCTTTCTTTCCTTCTGAACAAGTGTTACTGTTTTCTGCACAAAAGCGATTCTGCGAAGCAATGTGAACACTTCTGCTTCCCAGGCACAGAGAAGGTGCTAGCAGGGAATTCTCTGCCTGCCTTTCCCCAGTGCTCTGCAAGCTCTCCAGGACAACATAAAATCTGGGGCTCTGTGCTTTCTTTCCTTCTGAACAAGTGTTAGTGTTTTCTGCACAAAAGCGATTCTGCCAAGCAATGTGAACACTTCTGCTTCCCAGGCACAGAGAAGGTGCTAGCAGGGAATTCTCTGCCTGCCTTTCCCCAGTGCTCTGCAAGCTCTCCAGGACAACAGCAAATCTGGGGCTCTGTGCTTTCTTTCGTTCTGAACAAGTGTTACTGTTTTCTGCACAAAAGCGATTCTGCGAAGCAATGTAAACAGGCACAGAGAAGGTGCTATCAGGGAACTCTCTGCCTGCCTTTCCCCAGTGCTCTGCAAGCTCTCCAGGACAACATAGAATCTGGGGCTCTGTGCTTTCTTTCCTTCTGAACAAGTGTTACTGTTTTCTGCACAAAAGCGATTCTGCGAAGCAATGTGAACACTTCTGCTTCCCAGGCACAGAGAAGGTGCTAGCAAGGAATTCTCTGCCTGCCTTTCCCCAGTGCTCTGCAAGCTCTCCAGGACAACATAAAATCTGGGGCTCTGTGCTTTCTTTCCTTCTGAACAAGTGTTAGTGTTTTCTGCACAAAAGCGATTCTTGCGAAGCAATGTGAACACTTCTGCTTCCCAGGCACAGAGAAGGTGCTAGCAAGGAATTCTCTGCCTGCCTTTCCCCAGTGCTCTGCAAGCTCTCCAGGACAACATAGAATCTGGGGCTCTGTGCTTTCTTTCCTTCTGAACAAGTGTTACTGTTTTCTGCACAAAAGCGATTCTGCGAAGCAATGTGAACAGGCACAGAGAAGGTGCTATCAGGGAATTCTCTGCCTGCCTTTCCCCAGTGCTCTGCAAGCTCTCCAGGACAACATAAAATCTGGGGCTCTGTGCTTTCTTTCCTTCTGAACAAGTGTTACTGTTTTCTGCACAAAAGTGATTCTGCGAAGCAATGTGAACAGGCACAGAGAAGGTGCTATCAGGGAATTCTCTGCCTGCCTTTCCCCAGTGCTCTGCAAGCTCTCCAGGACAACATAAAATCTGGGGCTCTGTGCTTTCTTTCGTTCTGAACAATTGTTAGTGTTGTCTGCACAAAAGCGATTCTGCGAAGCAATGTGAACAGGCACAGAGAAGGTGCTAGCAGGGAATTCTCTGCCTGCCTTTCCCCAGTGCTCTTCAAGCTCTCCAGGACAACATAGAATCTGGGGCTCTGTGCTTTCTTTCCTTCTGAACAAGTGTTACTGTTTTCTGCACAAAAGCGATTGTGCGAAGCAATGTGAACACTTCTGCTTCCCAGGCACAGAGAAGGTGCTAGCAGGTAATTCTCTGCCTGCCTTTCCCCAGAGCTCTGCAAGCTCTCCAGGACAACATAGAATCTGGGGCTCTGTGCTTTCTTTCGTTCTGAACAAGTGTTAGTGTTTTCTGCACAAAAGCGATTCTTGCGAAGCAATGTGAACACTTCTGCTTCCCAGGCACAGAGAAGGTGCTAGCAAGGAATTCTCTGCCTGCCTTTCCCCAGTGCTCTGCAAGCTCTCCAGGACAACATAAAATCTGGGGCTCTGTGCTTTCTTTCGTTCTGAACAAGTGTTAGTGTTTTCTGCACAAAAGCGATTCTTGTGAAGCAATGTGAACACTTCTGCTTCCCAGGCACAGAGAAGGTGCTAGCAAGGAATTCTCTGCCTGCCTTTCCCCAGTGCTCTGCAAGCTCTCCAGGACAACATAAAATCTGGGGCTCTGTGCTTTCTTTCCTTCTGAACAAGTGTTACTGTTTTCTGCACAAAAGCGATTCTGCGAAGCAATGTGAACAGGCACAGAGAAGGTGCTATCAGGGAATTCTCTGCCTGCCTTTCCCCAGTGCTCTGCAAGCTCTCCAGGACAACAAAAATCTGGAGTTCTGTGCTTTCTTTCCTTCTGAACAAGTGTTACTGTTTTCTGCACAAAAGCAATTCTGCGAAGCAATGTGAACACTTCTGCTTCCCAGGCACAGAGAAGGTGCTAGCAAGGAATTCTCTGCCTGCCTTTCCCCAGTGCTCTGCAAGCTCTCCAGGACAACATAGAATCTGGGGCTCTGTGCTTTCTTTCGTTCTGAACAAGTGTTACTGTTTTCTGCACAAAAGCGATTCTGCGAAGCAATGTGAACAGGCACAGAGAAGGTGCTATCAGGGAATTCTCTGCCTGCCTGTCCCCAGTGCTCTGCAAGCTCTCCAGGACAACATAGAATCTGGGGCTCTGTGCTTTCTTTCCTTCTGAACAAGTGTTAGTGTTTTCTGCACAAAAGCGATTCTGCGAAGCAATGTGAACAGGCACAGAGAAGGTGCTATCAGGGAATTCTCTGCCTGCCTTTCCCCAGTGCTCTGCAAGCTCTCCAGGGCAACATAATATCTGGGGCTCTTTGCTTTCTTTCCTTCTGAACCAGTGTTACTGTTTTCTGCACAAAAGCGATTCTGCGAAGCAATGTGAACAGGCACAGAGAAGGTGCTATCAGGGAATTCTCTGCCTGCCTTTCCCCAGTGCTGTGCAAGCTCTCCAGGACAACATAAAATCTGGGGCTCTGTTCTTTCTTTCGTTCTGAAGAAGTGTTACTGTTTTCTGCACAAAAGCGATTCTGCGAAGCAATGTGAACACTTCTGCTTCCCAGGCACAGAGAAGGTGCTAGAAGGAATTCTCTGTTTGCCTTTCCCCAGTGCTCTGCAAGCTCTCCAGGACAACATAAAATCTGGGGCTCTGTGCTTTCTTTCGTTCTGAACAAGTGTTAGTGTTTTCTGCACAAAAGCGATTCTGCGAAGCAATGTGAACACTTCTGCTTCCCAGGCACAGAGAAGGTGCTAGCAAGGAATTCTCTGCCTGCCTTTCCCCAGTGCTCTGCAAGCTCTCCAGGACAACATAGAATCTGGGGCTCTGTGCTTTCTTTCCTTCAGAACAAGTGTTACTGTTTTCTGCACAAAAGCGATTCTTGCGAAGCGATGTGAACACTTCTGCTTCCCAGGCACAGAGAAGGTGCTAGCAGGAAATTCTCTGCCTGCCGTTCCCCAGTGCTCTGCAAGCTCTCCAGGACAACATAAAATCTGGGGCTCTGTGCTTTCTTTCCTTCTGAACAAATGTTACTGTTTTCTGCACAAAAGCGATTCTGCGAAGCAATGTGAACAGGCACAGAGAAGGTGCTAGCAGGGAATTCTCTGCCTGCCTTTCCCCAGTGCTCTGCAAGCTCTCCAGGACAACATAAAATCTGGGGCTCTGTGCTTTCTTTCGTTCTGAACAAGTGTTAGTGTTTTCTGCACAAAAGCGATTCTGCGAAGCAATGTGAACACTTCTGCTTCCCAGGCACAGAGAAGGTGCTAGCAGGGAATTCTCTGCCTGCCTTTCCCCAGTGCTCTGCAAGCTCTCCAGGACAACATAAAATCTGGGGCTCTGTGCTTTCTTTCGTTCTGAACAAGTGTTAGTGTTTTCTGCACAAAAGCGATTCTGCCAAGCAATGTGAACACTTCTGCTTCCCAGGCACAGAGAAGGTGCTAGCAGGGAATTCTCTGCCTGCCTTTCCCCAGTGCTCTGCAAGCTCTCCAGGACAACAGCAAATCTGGGGCTCTGTGCTTTCTTTCGTTCTGAACAAGTGTTAGTGTTTTCTGCACAAAAGCGATTCTGCGAAGCAATGTGAACAGGCACAGAGAAGGTGCTATCAGGGAACTCTCTGCCTGCCTTTCCCCAGTGCTCTGCAAGCTCTCCAGGACAACATAGAATCTGGGGCTCTGTGCTTTCTTTCGTTCTGAACAAGTGTTACTGTTTTCTGCACAAAAGCGATTCTTGCGAAGCAATGTGAACACTTCTGCTTCCCAGGCACAGAGAAGGTGCTATCAGGGAATTCTCTGCCTGCCTTTCCCCAGTGCTCTGCAAGCTCTCCAGGACAACATAGAATCTGGGGCTCTGTGCTTTCTTTCCTTCTGAACAAGTGTTACTGTTTTCTGCACAAAAGCGATTCTGCCAAGCAATGTGAACACTTCTGCTTCCCAGGCACAGAGAAGGTGCTAGCAGGTAATTCTCTGCCTGCCTTTCCCCAGAGCTCTGCAAGCTCTCCAGGACAACATAGAATCTGGGGCTGTGTGCTTTCTTTCGTTCTGAACAAGTGTTACTGTTTTCTGCACAAAAGCGATTCTTGCGAAGCAATGTGAACACTTCTGCTTCCCAGGCACAGAGAAGGTGCTAGCAAGGAATTCTCTGCCTGCCTTTCCCCAGTGCTCTGCAAGCTCTCCAGGACAACATAAAATCTGGGGCTCTGTGCTTTCTTTCCTTCTGAACAAGTGTTAGTGTTTTCTGCACAAAAGCGATTCTGCGAAGCAATGTGAACAGGCACAGAGAAGGTGCTATCAGGGAACTCTCTGCCTGCCTTTCCCCAGTGCTCTGCAAGCTCTCCAGGACAACATAGAATCTGGGGCTCTGTGCTTTCTTTCGTTCTGAACAAGTGTTACTGTTTTCTGCACAAAAGCGATTCTTGCGAAGCAATGTGAACACTTCTGCTTCCCAGGCACAGAGAAGGTGCTATCAGGGAATTCTCTGCCTGCCTTTCCCCAGTGCTCTGCAAGCTCTCCAGGACAACATAGAATCTGGGGCTCTGTGCTTTCTTTCGTTCTGAACAAGTGTTACTGTTTTCTGCACAAAAGCGATTCTGCCAAGCAATGTGAACACTTCTGCTTCCCAGGCACAGAGAAGGTGCTAGCAGGGAATTCTCTGCCTGCTTTTCCCCAGTGCTCTGCAAGCTCTCCAGGACAACATAGAATCTGGGGCTCTGTGCTTTCTTTCGTTCTGAACAAGTGTTACTGTTTTCTGCACAAAAGCGATTCTTGCGAAGCAATGTGAACACTTCTGCTTCCCAGGCACAGAGAAGGTGCTAGCAAGGAATTCTGTGTTTGCCTTTCCCCAGTGCTCTGCAAGCTCTCCAGGACAACATAGAATCTGGGGCTCTGTGCTTTCTTTCGTTCTGAACAAGTGTTAGTGTTTTCTGCACAAAAGCAATTCTTGCGAAGCAATGTGAACACTTCTGCTTCCCAGGCACAGAGAAGGTGCTAGCAGGGAATTCTCTGCCTGCCTTTCCCCAGTGCTCTGCAAGCTCTCCAGGACAACATAGAATCTGGGGCTCTGTGCTTTCTTTCGTTATGAACAAGTGTTACAGTTTTCTGCACAAAAGCGATTCTTGCGAAGCAATGTGAACACTTCTGCTTCCCAGGCACAGAGAAGGTGCTAGCAAGGAATTCTCTGCCTGCCTTTCCCCAGTGCTCTGCAAGCTCTCCAGGACAACATAAAATCTGGGGCTCTGTGCTTTCTTTCCTTCTGAACAAGTGTTAGTGTTTTCTGCACAAAAGCGAATCTTGCGAAGCAATGTGAACACTTCTGCTTCCCAGGCACAGAGAAGGTGCTATCAGGGAATTCTCTGCCTGCCTTTCCCCAGTGCTCTGCAAGCTCTCCAGGGCAACATAATATCTGGGGCTCTTTGCTTTCTTTCCTTCTGAACAAGTGTTACTGTTTTCTGCACAAAAGCGATTCTGCGAAGCAATGTGAACAGGCACAGAGAAGGTGCTAGCAGGGAATTCTCTGCCTGCCTTTCCCCAGTGCTCTGCAAGCTCTCCAGGACAACATAAAATCTGGGGCTCTGTGCTTTCTTTCGTTCTGAAGAAGTGTTACTGTTTTCTGCACAAAAGCGATTCTGCGAAGCAATGTGAACACTTCTGCTTAGCCAGGCACAGAGAAGGTGCTAGCAAGGAATTCTCTGTTTCCCTTTCCCCAGTGCTCTGCAAGCTCTCCAGGACAACATAAAATCTGGGGCTCTGTGCTTTCTTTCCTTCTGAACAATTGTTAGTGTTTTCTGCACAAAAGCGATTCTTGTGAAGCAATGTGAACACTTCTGCTTCCCAGGCACAGAGAAGGTGCTAGCAGGGAATTCTCTGCCTGCCTTTCCCCAGTGCTCTGCAAGCTCTCCAGGACAACATAAAATCTGGAGCTCTGTGCTTTCTTTCCTTCTGAACAAGTGTTAGTGTTTTCTGCACAAAAGCGATTCTGCGAAGCAATGTGAACAGGCACAGAGAAGGTGCTATCAGGGAATTCTCTGCCTGCCTTTCCCCAGTGCTCTGCAAGCTCTCCAGGACAACATAGAATCTGGGGCTCTGTGCTTTCTTTCGTTCTGAACAAGAGTTACTGTTTTCTGCACAAAAGCAATTCTTGCGAAGCAATGTGAACACTTCTGCTTCCCAGGCACAGAGAAGGTGCTATCAGGGAATTCTCTGCCTGCCTTTCCCCAGTGCTCTGCAAGCTCTGCAGGACAACATAGAATCTGGGGCTCTGTGCTTTCTTTCGTTCTGAACAAGTGTTAGTGTTTTCTGCACAAAAGCGATTCTGCGAAGCAATGTGAACACTTCTGCTTCCCAGGCACAGAGAAGGTGCTAGCAAGGAATTCTGTGTTTGCCTTTCCCCAGTGCTCTGCAAGCTCTCCAGGACAACATAAAATCTGGGGCTCTGTGCTTTCTTTCATTCTGAACAAGTGTTAGTGTTTTCTGCACAAAAGCGATTCATGCGAAGCAATGTGAACACTTCTGCTTCCCAGGCACAGAGAAGGTGCTATCAGGGAATTCTCTGCCTGCCTTTCCCCAGTGCTCTGCAAGCTCTGCAGGACAACATAGAATCTGGGGCTCTGTGCTTTCTTTCGTTCTGAACAAGTGTTAGTGTTTTCTGCACAAAAGCGATTCTGCGAAGCAATGTGAACACTTCTGCTTCCCAGGCACAGAGAAGGTGCTAGCAAGGAATTCTGTGTTTGCCTTTCCCCAGTGCTCTGCAAGCTCTCCAGGACAACATAAAATCTGGGGCTCTGTGCTTTCTTTCATTCTGAACAAGTGTTAGTGTTTTCTGCACAAAAGCGATTCATGCGAAGCAATGTGAACACTTCTGCTTCCCAGGCACAGAGAAGGTGCTAGCAAGGAATTCTCTGCCTGCCTTTCCCCAGTGCTCTGCAAGCTCTCCAGGACAACATAGAATCTGGGGCTCTGTGCTTTCTTTCGTTATGAACAAGTGTTACAGTTTTCTGCACAAAAGCGATTCTGCGAAGCAATGTGAACACTTCTGCTTCCCAGGCACAGAGAAGGTGCTAGCAAGGAATTCTCTGCCTGCCTTTCCCCAGTGCTCTGCAAGCTCTCCAGGACAACATAAAATCTGGGGCTCTGTGCTTTCTTTCCTTCTGAACAAGTGTTAGTGTTTTCTGCACAAAAGCGATTCTTGCGAAGCAATGTGAACACTTCTGCTTCCCAGGCACAGAGAAGGTGCTAGCAAGGAATTCTCTGCCTGCCTTTCCCCAGTGCTCTGCAAGCTCTCCAGGACAACATAGAATCTGGGGCTCTGTGCTTTCTTTCGTTCTGAACAAGTGTTACTGTTTTCTGCACAAAAGCGATTCTGCGAAGCAATGTGAACACTTCTGCTTCCCAGGCACAGAGAAGGTGCTAGCAAGGAATTCTGTGTTTGCCTTTCCCCAGTGCTCTGCAAGCTCTCCAGGACAACATAAAATCTGGGGCTCTGTGCTTTCTTTCCTTCTGAACAAGTGTTAGTGTTTTCTGCACAAAAGCGATTCTGCGAAGCAATGTGAACAGGCACAGAGAAGGTGCTATCAGGGAATTCTCTGCCTGCCTTTCCCCAGTGCTCTGCAAGCTCTCCAGGACAACATAAAATCTGGGGCTCTGTGCTTTCTTTCCTTCTGAACAAGTGTTACTGTTTTCTGCACAAAAGCGATTCTGCGAAGCAATGTGAACAGGCACAGAGAAGGTGCTATCAGGGAATTCTCTGCCTGCCTTTCCCCAGTGCTCTGCAAGCTCTCCAGGACAACATAAAATCTGGGGCTCTTTGCTTTCTTTCCTTCTGAACAATTGTTAGTGTTGTCTGCACAAAAGCGATTCTGCGAAGCAATGTGAACAGGCACAGAGAAGGTGCTAGCAGGGAATTCTCTGCCTGCCTTTCCCCAGTGCTCTGCAAGCTCTCCAGGACAACATAGAATCTGGGGCTCTGTGCTTTCTTTCCTTCTGAACAAGTGTTACTGTTTTCTGCACAAAAGCGATTGTGCGAAGCAATGTGAACACTTCTGCTTCCCAGGCACAGAGAAGGTGCTAGCAAGGAATTCTCTGTTTCCCTTTCCCCAGTGCTCTGCAAGCTCTCCAGGACAACATAAAATCTGGGGCTCTGTGCTTTCTTTCGTTCTGAACAAGTGTTAGTGTTTTCTGCACAAAAGCGATTCTTGTGAAGCAATGTGAACACTTCTGCTTCCCAGGCACAGAGAAGGTGCTAGCAAGGAATTCTCTGCCTGCCTTTCCCCAGTGCTCTGCAAGCTCTCCAGGACAACATAAAATCTGGGGCTCTGTGCTTTCTTTCCTTCTGAACAAGTGTTAGTGTTTTCTGCACAAAAGCGATTGTGCGAAGCAATGTGAACAGGCACAGAGAAGGTGCTATCAGGGAATTCTCTGCCTGCCTTTCCCCAGTGCTCTGCAAGCTCTCCAGGACAACATAGAATCTGGGGCTCTGTGCTTTCTTTCCTTCTGAACAAGTGTTAGTGTTTTCTGCACAAAAGCGATTCTTGCGAAGCAATGTGAACACTTCTGCTTCCCAGGCACAGAGAAGGTGCTAGCAAGGAATTCTCTGCCTGCCTTTCCCCAGTGCTCTGCAAGCTCTCCAGGACAACATAAAATCTGGGGCTCTGTGCTTTCTTTCGTTCTGAACAAGTGTTACTGTTTTCTGCACAAAAGCGATTCTGCGAAGCAATGTGAACACTTCTGCTTCCCAGGCACAGAGAAGGTGCTAGCAAGGAATTCTCTGCCTGCCTTTCCCCAGTGCTCTGCAAGCTCTCCAGGACAACATAGAATCTGGGGCTCTGTGCTTTCTTTCGTTATGAACAAGTGTTACAGTTTTCTGCACAAAAGCGATTCTGCGAAGCAATGTGAACACTTCTGCTTCCCAGGCACAGAGAAGGTGCTAGCAAGGAATTCTCTGCCTGCCTTTCCCCAGTGCTCTGCAAGCTCTCCAGGACAACATAAAATCTGGGGCTCTGTGCTTTCTTTCCTTCTGAACAAGTGTTAGTGTTTTCTGCACAAAAGCGATTCTTGCGAAGCAATGTGAACACTTCTGCTTCCCAGGCACAGAGAAGGTGCTAGCAAGGAATTCTCTGCCTGCCTTTCCCCAGTGCTCTGCAAGCTCTCCAGGACAACATAAAATCTGGGGCTCTGTGCTTTCTTTCCTTCTGAACAAGTGTTACTGTTTTCTGCACAAAAGCGATTCTGCGAAGCAATGTGAACAGGCACAGAGAAGGTGCTATCAGGGAATTCTCTGCCTGCCTTTCCCCAGTGCTCTGCAAGCTCTCCAGGACAACATAAAATCTGGGGCTCTGTGCTTTCTTTCCTTCTGAACAAGTGTTACTGTTTTCTGCACAAAAGCGATTCTGCGAAGCAATGTGAACAGGCACAGAGAAGGTGCTATCAGGGAATTCTCTGCCTGCCTTTCCCCAGTGCTCTGCAAGCTCTCCAGGACAACATAAAATCTGGGGCTCTGTGCTTTCTTTCGTTCTGAACAATTGTTAGTGTTGTCTGCACAAAAGCGATTCTGCGAAGCAATGTGAACAGGCACAGAGAAGGTGCTAGCAGGGAATTCTCTGCCTGCCTTTCCCCAGTGCTCTGCAAGCTCTCCAGGACAACATAAAATCTGGGGCTCTGTGCTTTCTTTCGTTCTGAACAAGTGTTACTGTTTTCTGCACAAAAGCGATTCTGCGAAGCAATGTGAACACTTCTGCTTCCCAGGCACAGAGAAGGTGCTAGCAAGGAATTCTCTGCCTGCCTTTCCCCAGTGCTCTGCAAGCTCTCCAGGACAACATAGAATCTGGGGCTCTGTGCTTTCTTTCGTTATGAACAAGTGTTACAGTTTTCTGCACAAAAGCGATTCTTGCGAAGCAATGTGAACACTTCTGCTTCCCAGGCACAGAGAAGGTGCTAGCAAGGAATTCTCTGCCTGCCTTTCCCCAGTGCTCTGCAAGCTCTCCAGGACAACATAAAATCTGGGGCTCTGTGCTTTCTTTCCTTCTGAACAAGTGTTAGTGTTTTCTGCACAAAAGCGAATCTTGCGAAGCAATGTGAACACTTCTGCTTCCCAGGCACAGAGAAGGTGCTATCAGGGAATTCTCTGCCTGCCTTTCCCCAGTGCTCTGCAAGCTCTCCAGGGCAACATAATATCTGGGGCTCTTTGCTTTCTTTCCTTCTGAACAAGTGTTACTGTTTTCTGCACAAAAGCGATTCTGCGAAGCAATGTGAACAGGCACAGAGAAGGTGCTAGCAGGGAATTCTCTGCCTGCCTTTCCCCAGTGCTCTGCAAGCTCTCCAGGACAACATAAAATCTGGGGCTCTGTGCTTTCTTTCGTTCTGAACAAGTGTTACTGTTTTCTGCACAAAAGCGATTCTGCGAAGCAATGTGAACACTTCTGCTTCCCAGGCACAGAGAAGGTGCTAGCAAGGAATTCTCTGTTTCCCTTTCCCCAGTGCTCTGCAAGCTCTCCAGGACAACATAAAATCTGGGGCTCTGTGCTTTCTTTCGTTCTGAACAAGTGTTAGTGTTTTCTGCACAAAAGCGATTCTTGTGAAGCAATGTGAACACTTCTGCTTCCCAGGCACAGAGAAGGTGCTAGCAAGGAATTCTCTGCCTGCCTTTCCCCAGTGCTCTGCAAGCTCTCCAGGACAACATAAAATCTGGGGCTCTGTGCTTTCTTTCCTTCTGAACAAGTGTTAGTGTTTTCTGCACAAAAGCGATTGTGCGAAGCAATGTGAACAGGCACAGAGAAGGTGCTATCAGGGAATTCTCTGCCTGCCTTTCCCCAGTGCTCTGCAAGCTCTCCAGGACAACATAGAATCTGGGGCTCTGTGCTTTCTTTCCTTCTGAACAAGTGTTAGTGTTTTCTGCACAAAAGCGATTCTTGCGAAGCAATGTGAACACTTCTGCTTCCCAGGCACAGAGAAGGTGCTAGCAAGGAATTCTCTGCCTGCCTTTCCCCAGTGCTCTGCAAGCTCTCCAGGACAACATAAAATCTGGGGCTCTGTGCTTTCTTTCGTTCTGAACAAGTGTTACTGTTTTCTGCACAAAAGCGATTCTGCGAAGCAATGTGAACACTTCTGCTTCCCAGGCATAGAGAAGGTGCTAGCAAGGAATTCTCTGCCTGCCTTTCCCCAGTGCTCTGCAAGCTCTCCAGGACAACATAGAATCTGGGGCTCTGTGCTTTCTTTCGTTATGAACAAGTGTTACAGTTTTCTGCACAAAAGCGATTCTGCGAAGCAATGTGAACACTTCTGCTTCCCAGGCACAGAGAAGGTGCTAGCAAGGAATTCTCTGCCTGCCTTTCCCCAGTGCTCTGCAAGCTCTCCAGGACAACATAAAATCTGGGGCTCTGTGCTTTCTTTCCTTCTGAACAAGTGTTAGTGTTTTCTGCACAAAAGCGATTCTTGCGAAGCAATGTGAACACTTCTGCTTCCCAGGCACAGAGAAGGTGCTAGCAAGGAATTCTCTGCCTGCCTTTCCCCAGTGCTCTGCAAGCTCTCCAGGACAACATAAAATCTGGGGCTCTGTGCTTTCTTTCCTTCTGAACAAGTGTTACTGTTTTCTGCACAAAAGCGATTCTGCGAAGCAATGTGAACAGGCACAGAGAAGGTGCTATCAGGGAATTCTCTGCCTGCCTTTCCCCAGTGCTCTGCAAGCTCTCCAGGACAACATAAAATCTGGGGCTCTGTGCTTTCTTTCCTTCTGAACAAGTGTTACTGTTTTCTGCACAAAAGCGATTCTGCGAAGCAATGTGAACAGGCACAGAGAAGGTGCTATCAGGGAATTCTCTGCCTGCCTTTCCCCAGTGCTCTGCAAGCTCTCCAGGACAACATAAAATCTGGGGCTCTGTGCTTTCTTTCGTTCTGAACAATTGTTAGTGTTGTCTGCACAAAAGCGATTCTGCGAAGCAATGTGAACAGGCACAGAGAAGGTGCTAGCAGGGAATTCTCTGCCTGCCTTTCCCCAGTGCTCTGCAAGCTCTCCAGGACAACATAAAATCTGGGGCTCTGTGCTTTCTTTCGTTCTGAACAAGTGTTACTGTTTTCTGCACAAAAGCGATTCTGCGAAGCAATGTGAACACTTCTGCTTCCCAGGCACAGAGAAGGTGCTAGCAAGGAATTCTCTGCCTGCCTTTCCCCAGTGCTCTGCAAGCTCTCCAGGACAACATAGAATCTGGGGCTCTGTGCTTTCTTTCGTTATGAACAAGTGTTACAGTTTTCTGCACAAAAGCGATTCTTGCGAAGCAATGTGAACACTTCTGCTTCCCAGGCACAGAGAAGGTGCTAGCAAGGAATTCTCTGCCTGCCTTTCCCCAGTGCTCTGCAAGCTCTCCAGGACAACATAAAATCTGGGGCTCTGTGCTTTCTTTCCTTCTGAACAAGTGTTAGTGTTTTCTGCACAAAAGCGAATCTTGCGAAGCAATGTGAACACTTCTGCTTCCCAGGCACAGAGAAGGTGCTATCAGGGAATTCTCTGCCTGCCTTTCCCCAGTGCTCTGCAAGCTCTCCAGGGCAACATAATATCTGGGGCTCTTTGCTTTCTTTCCTTCTGAACAAGTGTTACTGTTTTCTGCACAAAAGCGATTCTGCGAAGCAATGTGAACAGGCACAGAGAAGGTGCTAGCAGGGAATTCTCTGCCTGCCTTTCCCCAGTGCTCTGCAAGCTCTCCAGGACAACATAAAATCTGGGGCTCTGTGCTTTCTTTCGTTCTGAAGAAGTGTTACTGTTTTCTGCACAAAAGCGATTCTGCGAAGCAATGTGAACACTTCTGCTTAGCCAGGCACAGAGAAGGTGCTAGCAAGGAATTCTCTGTTTCCCTTTCCCCAGTGCTCTGCAAGCTCTCCAGGACAACATAAAATCTGGGGCTCTGTGCTTTCTTTCCTTCTGAACAATTGTTAGTGTTTTCTGCACAAAAGCGATTCTTGTGAAGCAATGTGAACACTTCTGCTTCCCAGGCACAGAGAAGGTGCTAGCAGGGAATTCTCTGCCTGCCTTTCCCCAGTGCTCTGCAAGCTCTCCAGGACAACATAAAATCTGGAGCTCTGTGCTTTCTTTCCTTCTGAACAAGTGTTAGTGTTTTCTGCACAAAAGCGATTCTGCGAAGCAATGTGAACAGGCACAGAGAAGGTGCTATCAGGGAATTCTCTGCCTGCCTTTCCCCAGTGCTCTGCAAGCTCTCCAGGACAACATAGAATCTGGGGCTCTGTGCTTTCTTTCGTTCTGAACAAGAGTTACTGTTTTCTGCACAAAAGCGATTCTTGCGAAGCAATGTGAACACTTCTGCTTCCCAGGCACAGAGAAGGTGCTATCAGGGAATTCTCTGCCTGCCTTTCCCCAGTGCTCTGCAAGCTCTGCAGGACAACATAGAATCTGGGGCTCTGTGCTTTCTTTCGTTCTGAACAAGTGTTAGTGTTTTCTGCACAAAAGCGATTCTGCGAAGCAATGTGAACACTTCTGCTTCCCAGGCACAGAGAAGGTGCTAGCAAGGAATTCTGTGTTTGCCTTTCCCCAGTGCTCTGCAAGCTCTCCAGGACAACATAAAATCTGGGGCTCTGTGCTTTCTTTCATTCTGAACAAGTGTTAGTGTTTTCTGCACAAAAGCGATTCATGCGAAGCAATGTGAACACTTCTGCTTCCCAGGCACAGAGAAGGTGCTATCAGGGAATTCTCTGCCTGCCTTTCCCCAGTGCTCTGCAAGCTCTGCAGGACAACATAGAATCTGGGGCTCTGTGCTTTCTTTCGTTCTGAACAAGTGTTAGTGTTTTCTGCACAAAAGCGATTCTGCGAAGCAATGTGAACACTTCTGCTTCCCAGGCACAGAGAAGGTGCTAGCAAGGAATTCTGTGTTTGCCTTTCCCCAGTGCTCTGCAAGCTCTCCAGGACAACATAAAATCTGGGGCTCTGTGCTTTCTTTCATTCTGAACAAGTGTTAGTGTTTTCTGCACAAAAGCGATTCATGCGAAGCAATGTGAACACTTCTGCTTCCCAGGCACAGAGAAGGTGCTAGCAAGGAATTCTCTGCCTGCCTTTCCCCAGTGCTCTGCAAGCTCTCCAGGACAACATAGAATCTGGGGCTCTGTGCTTTCTTTCGTTATGAACAAGTGTTACAGTTTTCTGCACAAAAGCGATTCTGCGAAGCAATGTGAACACTTCTGCTTCCCAGGCACAGAGAAGGTGCTAGCAAGGAATTCTCTGCCTGCCTTTCCCCAGTGCTCTGCAAGCTCTCCAGGACAACATAAAATCTGGGGCTCTGTGCTTTCTTTCCTTCTGAACAAGTGTTAGTGTTTTCTGCACAAAAGCGATTCTTGCGAAGCAATGTGAACACTTCTGCTTCCCAGGCACAGAGAAGGTGCTAGCAAGGAATTCTCTGCCTGCCTTTCCCCAGTGCTCTGCAAGCTCTCCAGGACAACATAGAATCTGGGGCTCTGTGCTTTCTTTCGTTCTGAACAAGTGTTACTGTTTTCTGCACAAAAGCGATTCTGCGAAGCAATGTGAACACTTCTGCTTCCCAGGCACAGAGAAGGTGCTAGCAAGGAATTCTGTGTTTGCCTTTCCCCAGTGCTCTGCAAGCTCTCCAGGACAACATAAAATCTGGGGCTCTGTGCTTTCTTTCCTTCTGAACAAGTGTTAGTGTTTTCTGCACAAAAGCGATTCTGCGAAGCAATGTGAACAGGCACAGAGAAGGTGCTATCAGGGAATTCTCTGCCTGCCTTTCCCCAGTGCTCTGCAAGCTCTCCAGGACAACATAAAATCTGGGGCTCTGTGCTTTCTTTCCTTCTGAACAAGTGTTACTGTTTTCTGCACAAAAGCGATTCTGCGAAGCAATGTGAACAGGCACAGAGAAGGTGCTATCAGGGAATTCTCTGCCTGCCTTTCCCCAGTGCTCTGCAAGCTCTCCAGGACAACATAAAATCTGGGGCTCTTTGCTTTCTTTCCTTCTGAACAATTGTTAGTGTTGTCTGCACAAAAGCGATTCTGCGAAGCAATGTGAACAGGCACAGAGAAGGTGCTAGCAGGGAATTCTCTGCCTGCCTTTCCCCAGTGCTCTGCAAGCTCTCCAGGACAACATAGAATCTGGGGCTCTGTGCTTTCTTTCCTTCTGAACAAGTGTTACTGTTTTCTGCACAAAAGCGATTGTGCGAAGCAATGTGAACACTTCTGCTTCCCAGGCACAGAGAAGGTGCTAGCAAGGAATTCTCTGTTTCCCTTTCCCCAGTGCTCTGCAAGCTCTCCAGGACAACATAAAATCTGGGGCTCTGTGCTTTCTTTCGTTCTGAACAAGTGTTAGTGTTTTCTGCACAAAAGCGATTCTTGTGAAGCAATGTGAACACTTCTGCTTCCCAGGCACAGAGAAGGTGCTAGCAAGGAATTCTCTGCCTGCCTTTCCCCAGTGCTCTGCAAGCTCTCCAGGACAACATAAAATCTGGGGCTCTGTGCTTTCTTTCCTTCTGAACAAGTGTTAGTGTTTTCTGCACAAAAGCGATTGTGCGAAGCAATGTGAACAGGCACAGAGAAGGTGCTATCAGGGAATTCTCTGCCTGCCTTTCCCCAGTGCTCTGCAAGCTCTCCAGGACAACATAGAATCTGGGGCTCTGTGCTTTCTTTCCTTCTGAACAAGTGTTAGTGTTTTCTGCACAAAAGCGATTCTTGCGAAGCAATGTGAACACTTCTGCTTCCCAGGCACAGAGAAGGTGCTAGCAAGGAATTCTCTGCCTGCCTTTCCCCAGTGCTCTGCAAGCTCTCCAGGACAACATAAAATCTGGGGCTCTGTGCTTTCTTTCGTTCTGAACAAGTGTTACTGTTTTCTGCACAAAAGCGATTCTGCGAAGCAATGTGAACACTTCTGCTTCCCAGGCACAGAGAAGGTGCTAGCAAGGAATTCTCTGCCTGCCTTTCCCCAGTGCTCTGCAAGCTCTCCAGGACAACATAGAATCTGGGGCTCTGTGCTTTCTTTCGTTATGAACAAGTGTTACAGTTTTCTGCACAAAAGCGATTCTGCGAAGCAATGTGAACACTTCTGCTTCCCAGGCACAGAGAAGGTGCTAGCAAGGAATTCTCTGCCTGCCTTTCCCCAGTGCTCTGCAAGCTCTCCAGGACAACATAAAATCTGGGGCTCTGTGCTTTCTTTCCTTCTGAACAAGTGTTAGTGTTTTCTGCACAAAAGCGATTCTTGCGAAGCAATGTGAACACTTCTGCTTCCCAGGCACAGAGAAGGTGCTAGCAAGGAATTCTCTGCCTGCCTTTCCCCAGTGCTCTGCAAGCTCTCCAGGACAACATAAAATCTGGGGCTCTGTGCTTTCTTTCCTTCTGAACAAGTGTTACTGTTTTCTGCACAAAAGCGATTCTGCGAAGCAATGTGAACAGGCACAGAGAAGGTGCTATCAGGGAATTCTCTGCCTGCCTTTCCCCAGTGCTCTGCAAGCTCTCCAGGACAACATAAAATCTGGGGCTCTGTGCTTTCTTTCCTTCTGAACAAGTGTTACTGTTTTCTGCACAAAAGCGATTCTGCGAAGCAATGTGAACAGGCACAGAGAAGGTGCTATCAGGGAATTCTCTGCCTGCCTTTCCCCAGTGCTCTGCAAGCTCTCCAGGACAACATAAAATCTGGGGCTCTGTGCTTTCTTTCGTTCTGAACAATTGTTAGTGTTGTCTGCACAAAAGCGATTCTGCGAAGCAATGTGAACAGGCACAGAGAAGGTGCTAGCAGGGAATTCTCTGCCTGCCTTTCCCCAGTGCTCTGCAAGCTCTCCAGGACAACATAAAATCTGGGGCTCTGTGCTTTCTTTCGTTCTGAACAAGTGTTACTGTTTTCTGCACAAAAGCGATTCTGCGAAGCAATGTGAACACTTCTGCTTCCCAGGCACAGAGAAGGTGCTAGCAAGGAATTCTCTGCCTGCCTTTCCCCAGTGCTCTGCAAGCTCTCCAGGACAACATAGAATCTGGGGCTCTGTGCTTTCTTTCGTTATGAACAAGTGTTACAGTTTTCTGCACAAAAGCGATTCTGCGAAGCAATGTGAACACTTCTGCTTCCCAGGCACAGAGAAGGTGCTAGCAAGGAATTCTCTGCCTGCCTTTCCCCAGTGCTCTGCAAGCTCTCCAGGACAACATAAAATCTGGGGCTCTGTGCTTTCTTTCCTTCTGAACAAGTGTTAGTGTTTTCTGCACAAAAGCGATTCTTGCGAAGCAATGTGAACACTTCTGCTTCCCAGGCACAGAGAAGGTGCTAGCAAGGAATTCTCTGCCTGCCTTTCCCCAGTGCTCTGCAAGCTCTCCAGGACAACATAAAATCTGGGGCTCTGTGCTTTCTTTCCTTCTGAACAAGTGTTACTGTTTTCTGCACAAAAGCGATTCTGCGAAGCAATGTGAACAGGCACAGAGAAGGTGCTATCAGGGAATTCTCTGCCTGCCTTTCCCCAGTGCTCTGCAAGCTCTCCAGGACAACATAAAATCTGGGGCTCTGTGCTTTCTTTCCTTCTGAACAAGTGTTACTGTTTTCTGCACAAAAGCGATTCTGCGAAGCAATGTGAACAGGCACAGAGAAGGTGCTATCAGGGAATTCTCTGCCTGCCTTTCCCCAGTGCTCTGCAAGCTCTCCAGGACAACATAAAATCTGGGGCTCTGTGCTTTCTTTCGTTCTGAACAATTGTTAGTGTTGTCTGCACAAAAGCGATTCTGCGAAGCAATGTGAACAGGCACAGAGAAGGTGCTAGCAGGGAATTCTCTGCCTGCCTTTCCCCAGTGCTCTGCAAGCTCTCCAGGACAACATAGAATCTGGGGCTCTGTGCTTTCTTTCCTTCTGAACAAGTGTTACTGTTTTCTGCACAAAAGCGATTCTGCGAAGCAATGTGAACACTTCTGCTTCCCAGGCACAGAGAAGGTGCTAGCAGGTAATTCTCTGCCTGCCTTTCCCCAGAGCTCTGCAAGCTCTCCAGGACAACATAAAATCTGGGGCTCTGTGCTTTCTTTCGTTCTGAACAAGTGTTAGTGTTTTCTGCACAAAAGCGATTCTTGCGAAGCAATGTGAACACTTCTGCTTCCCAGGCACAGAGAAGGTGCTAGCAAGGAATTCTCTGTTTCCCTTTCCCCAGTGCTCTGCAAGCTCTCCAGGACAACATAAAATCTGGGGCTCTGTGCTTTCTTTCGTTCTGAACAAGTGTTAGTGTTTTCTGCACAAAAGCGATTCTTGTGAAGCAATGTGAACACTTCTGCTTCCCAGGCACAGAGAAGGTGCTAGCAAGGAATTCTCTGCCTGCCTTTCCCCAGTGCTCTGCAAGCTCTCCAGGACAACATAAAATCTGGGGCTCTGTGCTTTCTTTCCTTCTGAACAAGTGTTACTGTTTTCTGCACAAAAGCGATTCTGCGAAGCAATGTGAACAGGCACAGAGAAGGTGCTATCAGGGAATTCTCTGCCTGCCTTTCCCCAGTGCTCTGCAAGCTCTCCAGGACAACAGCAAATCTGGAGTTCTGTGCTTTCTTTCCTTCTGAACAAGTGTTACTGTTTTCTGCACAAAAGCAATTCTGCGAAGCAATGTGAACACTTCTGCTTCCCAGGCACAGAGAAGGTGCTAGCAAGGAATTCTCTGCCTGCCTTTCCCCAGTGCTCTGCAAGCTCTCCAGGACAACATAGAATCTGGGGCTCTGTGCTTTCTTTCGTTCTGAACAAGTGTTACTGTTTTCTGCACAAAAGCGATTCTGCGAAGCAATGTGAACAGGCACAGAGAAGGTGCTATCAGGGAATTCTCTGCCTGCCTGTCCCCAGTGCTCTGCAAGCTCTCCAGGACAACATAGAATCTGGGGCTCTGTGCTTTCTTTCCTTCTGAACAAGTGTTATTGTTTTCTGCACAAAAGCGATTCTGCGAAGCAATGTGAACAGGCACAGAGAAGGTGCTATCAGGGAATTCTCTGCCTGCCTTTCCCCAGTGCTCTGCAAGCTCTCCAGGACAACATAAAATCTGGGGCTCTGTTCTTTCTTTCGTTCTGAAGAAGTGTTACTGTTTTCTGCACAAAAGCGATTCTGCGAAGCAATGTGAACACTTCTGCTTCCCAGGCACAGAGAAGGTGCTAGAAGGAATTCTCTGTTTGCCTTTCCCCAGTGCTCTGCAAGCTCTCCAGGACAACATAAAATCTGGGGCTCTGTGCTTTCTTTCGTTCTGAACAAGTGTTAGTGTTTTCTGCACAAAAGCGATTCTGCGAAGCAATGTGAACACTTCTGCTTCCCAGGCACAGAGAAGGTGCTAGCAAGGAATTCTCTGCCTGCCTTTCCCCAGTGCTCTGCAAGCTCTCCAGGACAACATAGAATCTGGGGCTCTGTGCTTTCTTTCCTTCAGAACAAGTGTTACTGTTTTCTGCACAAAAGCGATTCTTGCGAAGCGATGTGAACACTTCTGCTTCCCAGGCACAGAGAAGGTGCTAGCAGGAAATTCTCTGCCTGCCGTTCCCCAGTGCTCTGCAAGCTCTCCAGGACAACAGCAAATCTGGGGCTCTGTGCTTTCTTTCCTTCTGAACAAGTGTTACTGTTTTCTGCACAAAAGCGATTCTGCGAAGCAATGTGAACAGGCACAGAGAAGGTGCTAGCAGGGAATTCTCTGCCTGCCTTTCCCCAGTGCTCTGCAAGCTCTCCAGGACAACATAAAATCTGGGGCTCTGTGCTTTCTTTCCTTCTGAACAAGTGTTAGTGTTTTCTGCACAAAAGCGATTCTGCGAAGCAATGTGAACACTTCTGCTTCCCAGGCACAGAGAAGGTGCTAGCAGGGAATTCTCTGCCTGCCTTTCCCCAGTGCTCTGCAAGCTCTCCAGGACAACATAGAATCTGGGGCTCTGTGCTTTCTTTCCTTCTGAACAAGTGTTACTGTTTTCTGCACAAAAGCGATTCTGCCAAGCAATGTGAACACTTCTGCTTCCCAGGCACAGAGAAGGTGCTAGCAGGGAATTCTCTGCCTGCCTTTCCCCAGTGCTCTGCAAGCTCTCCAGGACAACAGCAAATCTGGGGCTCTGTGCTTTCTTTCCTTCTGAACAAGTGTTACTGTTTTCTGCACAAAAGCGATTCTGCGAAGCAATGTAAACAGGCACAGAGAAGGTGCTATCAGGGAACTCTCTGCCTGCCTTTCCCCAGTGCTCTGCAAGCTCTCCAGGACAACATAGAATCTGGGGCTCTGTGCTTTCTTTCCTTCTGAACAAGTGTTACTGTTTTCTGCACAAAAGCGATTCTGCGAAGCAATGTGAACACTTCTGCTTCCCAGGCACAGAGAAGGTGCTAGCAAGGAATTCTCTGCCTGCCTTTCCCCAGTGCTCTGCAAGCTCTCCAGGACAACATAGAATCTGGGGCTCTGTGCTTTCTTTCGTTATGAAGAAGTGTTACAGTTTTCTGCACAAAAGCGATTCTGCGAAGCAATGTGAACACTTCTGCTTCCCAGGCACAGAGAAGGTGCTAGCAAGGAATTCTCTGCCTGCCTTTCCCCAGTGCTCTGCAAGCTCTCCAGGACAACATAAAATCTGGGGCTCTGTGCTTTCTTTCCTTCTGAACAAGTGTTAGTGTTTTCTGCACAAAAGCGATTCTTGCGAAGCAATGTGAACACTTCTGCTTCCCAGGCACAGAGAAGGTGCTAGCAAGGAATTCTCTGCCTGCCTTTCCCCAGTGCTCTGCAAGCTCTCCAGGACAACATAAAATCTGGGGCTCTGTGCTTTCTTTCCTTCTGAACAAGTGTTACTGTTTTCTGCACAAAAGCGATTCTGCGAAGCAATGTGAACAGGCACAGAGAAGGTGCTATCAGGGAATTCTCTGCCTGCCTTTCCCCAGTGCTCTGCAAGCTCTCCAGGACAACATAAAATCTGGGGCTCTGTGCTTTCTTTCCTTCTGAACAAGTGTTACTGTTTTCTGCACAAAAGTGATTCTGCGAAGCAATGTGAACAGGCACAGAGAAGGTGCTATCAGGGAATTCTCTGCCTGCCTTTCCCCAGTGCTCTGCAAGCTCTCCAGGACAACATAAAATCTGGGGCTCTGTGCTTTCTTTCGTTCTGAACAATTGTTAGTGTTGTCTGCACAAAAGCGATTCTGCGAAGCAATGTGAACAGGCACAGAGAAGGTGCTAGCAGGGAATTCTCTGCCTGCCTTTCCCCAGTGCTCTGCAAGCTCTCCAGGACAACATAGAATCTGGGGCTCTGTGCTTTCTTTCCTTCTGAACAAGTGTTACTGTTTTCTGCACAAAAGCGATTGTGCGAAGCAATGTGAACACTTCTGCTTCCCAGGCACAGAGAAGGTGCTAGCAGGTAATTCTCTGCCTGCCTTTCCCCAGAGCTCTGCAAGCTCTCCAGGACAACATAAAATCTGGGGCTCTGTGCTTTCTTTCGTTCTGAACAAGTGTTAGTGTTTTCTGCACAAAAGCGATTCTTGCGAAGCAATGTGAACACTTCTGCTTCCCAGGCACAGAGAAGGTGCTAGCAAGGAATTCTCTGCCTGCCTTTCCCCAGTGCTCTGCAAGCTCTCCAGGACAACATAAAATCTGGGGCTCTGTGCTTTCTTTCGTTCTGAACAAGTGTTAGTGTTTTCTGCACAAAAGCGATTCTTGTGAAGCAATGTGAACACTTCTGCTTCCCAGGCACAGAGAAGGTGCTAGCAAGGAATTCTCTGCCTGCCTTTCCCCAGTGCTCTGCAAGCTCTCCAGGACAACATAAAATCTGGGGCTCTGTGCTTTCTTTCCTTCTGAACAAGTGTTACTGTTTTCTGCACAAAAGCGATTCTGCGAAGCAATGTGAACAGGCACAGAGAAGGTGCTATCAGGGAATTCTCTGCCTGCCTTTCCCCAGTGCTCTGCAAGCTCTCCAGGACAACAAAAATCTGGAGTTCTGTGCTTTCTTTCCTTCTGAACAAGTGTTACTGTTTTCTGCACAAAAGCAATTCTGCGAAGCAATGTGAACACTTCTGCTTCCCAGGCACAGAGAAGGTGCTAGCAAGGAATTCTCTGCCTGCCTTTCCCCAGTGCTCTGCAAGCTCTCCAGGACAACATAGAATCTGGGGCTCTGTGCTTTCTTTCGTTCTGAACAAGTGTTACTGTTTTCTGCACAAAAGCTATTCTGCGAAGCAATGTGAACAGGCACAGAGAAGGTGCTATCAGGGAATTCTCTGCCTGCCTGTCCCCAGTGCTCTGCAAGCTCTCCAGGACAACATAGAATCTGGGGCTCTGTGCTTTCTTTCCTTCTGAACAAGTGTTAGTGTTTTCTGCACAAAAGCGATTCTGCGAAGCAATGTGAACAGGCACAGAGAAGGTGCTATCAGGGAATTCTCTGCCTGCCTTTCCCCAGTGCTCTGCAAGCTCTCCAGGGCAACATAATATCTGGGGCTCTTTGCTTTCTTTCCTTCTGAACAAGTGTTACTGTTTTCTGCACAAAAGCGATTCTGCGAAGCAATGTGAACAGGCACAGAGAAGGTGCTATCAGGGAATTCTCTGCCTGCCTTTCCCCAGTGCTGTGCAAGCTCTCCAGGACAACATAAAATCTGGGGCTCTGTTCTTTCTTTCGTTCTGAAGAAGTGTTACTGTTTTCTGCACAAAAGCGATTCTGCGAAGCAATGTGAACACTTCTGCTTCCCAGGCACAGAGAAGGTGCTAGAAGGAATTCTGTGTTTGCCTTTCCCCAGTGCTCTGCAAGCTCTCCAGGACAACATAAAATCTGGGGCTCTGTGCTTTCTTTCGTTCTGAACAAGTGTTAGTGTTTTCTGCACAAAAGCGATTCTGCGAAGCAATGTGAACACTTCTGCTTCCCAGGCACAGAGAAGGTGCTAGCAAGGAATTCTCTGCCTGCCTTTCCCCAGTGCTCTGCAAGCTCTCCAGGACAACATAGAATCTGGGGCTCTGTGCTTTCTTTCCTTCAGAACAAGTGTTACTGTTTTCTGCACAAAAGCGATTCTTGCGAAGCGATGTGAACACTTCTGCTTCCCAGGCACAGAGAAGGTGCTAGCAGGAAATTCTCTGCCTGCCGTTCCCCAGTGCTCTGCAAGCTCTCCAGGACAACATAAAATCTGGGGCTCTGTGCTTTCTTTCCTTCTGAACAAGTGTTAGTGTTTTCTGCACAAAAGCGATTCTGCCAAGCAATGTGAACACTTCTGCTTCCCAGGCACAGAGAAGGTGCTAGCAGGGAATTCTCTGCCTGCCTTTCCCCAGTGCTCTGCAAGCTCTCCAGGACAACAGCAAATCTGGGGCTCTGTGCTTTCTTTCGTTCTGAACAAGTGTTACTGTTTTCTGCACAAAAGCGATTCTGCGAAGCAATGTAAACAGGCACAGAGAAGGTGCTATCAGGGAATTCTCTGCCTGCCTTTCCCCAGTGCTCTGCAAGCTCTCCAGGACAACATAGAATCTGGGGCTCTGTGCTTTCTTTCCTTCAGAACAAGTGTTACTGTTTTCTGCACAAAAGCGATTCTTGCGAAGCAATGTGAACACTTCTGCTTCCCAGGCACAGAGAAGGTGCTAGCAAGGAATTCTCTGCCTGCCTTTCCCCAGTGCTCTGCAAGCTCTCCAGGACAACATAGAATCTGGGGCTCTGTGCTTTCTTTCGTTCTGAACAAGTGTTACTGTTTTCTGCACAAAAGCGATTCTGCGAAGCAATGTGAACAGGCACAGAGAAGGTGCTATCAGGGAATTCTCTGCCTGCCTGTCCCCAGTGCTCTGCAAGCTCTCCAGGACAACATAGAATCTGGGGCTCTGTGCTTTCTTTCCTTCTGAACAAGTGTTAGTGTTTTCTGCACAAAAGCGATTCTGCGAAGCAATGTGAACAGGCACAGAGAAGGTGCTATCAGGGAATTCTCTGCCTGCCTTTCCCCAGTGCTCTGCAAGCTCTCCAGGGCAACATAATATCTGGGGCTCTTTGCTTTCTTTCCTTCTGAACAAGTGTTACTGTTTTCTGCACAAAAGCGATTCTGCGAAGCAATGTGAACAGGCACAGAGAAGGTGCTATCAGGGAATTCTCTGCCTGCCTTTCCCCAGTGCTGTGCAAGCTCTCCAGGACAACATAAAATCTGGGGCTCTGTTCTTTCTTTCGTTCTGAAGAAGTGTTACTGTTTTCTGCACAAAAGCGATTCTGCGAAGCAATGTGAACACTTCTGCTTCCCAGGCACAGAGAAGGTGCTAGAAGGAATTCTCTGTTTGCCTTTCCCCAGTGCTCTGCAAGCTCTCCAGGACAACATAAAATCTGGGGCTCTGTGCTTTCTTTCGTTCTGAACAAGTGTTAGTGTTTTCTGCACAAAAGCGATTCTGCGAAGCAATGTGAACACTTCTGCTTCCCAGGCACAGAGAAGGTGCTAGCAAGGAATTCTCTGCCTGCCTTTCCCCAGTGCTCTGCAAGCTCTCCAGGACAACATAGAATCTGGGGCTCTGTGCTTTCTTTCCTTCAGAACAAGTGTTACTGTTTTCTGCACAAAAGCGATTCTTGCGAATCGATGTGAACACTTCTGCTTCCCAGGCACAGAGAAGGTGCTAGCAGGAAATTCTCTGCCTGCCGTTCCCCAGTGCTCTGCAAGCTCTCCAGGACAACATAAAATCTGGGGCTCTGTGCTTTCTTTCCTTCTGAACAAGTGTTACTGTTTTCTGCACAAAAGCGATTCTGCGAAGCAATGTGAACAGGCACAGAGAAGGTGCTATCAGGGAATTCTCTGCCTGCCTTTCCCCAGTGCTCTGCAAGCTCTCCAGGACAACATAAAATCTGGGGCTCTGTGCTTTCTTTCCTTCTGAACAAGTGTTAGTGTTTTCTGCACAAAAGCGATTCTGCGAAGCAATGTGAATACTTCTGCTTCCCAGGCACAGAGAAGGTGCTAGCAGGGAATTCTCTGCCTGCCTTTCCCCAGTGCTCTGCAAGCTCTCCAGGACAACATAAAATCTGGGGCTCTGTGCTTTCTTTCCTTCTGAACAAGTGTTAGTGTTTTCTGCACAAAAGCGATTCTGCCAAGCAATGTGAACACTTCTGCTTCCCAGGCACAGAGAAGGTGCTAGAAGGAATTCTGTGTTTGCCTTTCCCCAGTGCTCTGCAAGCTCTCCAGGACAACATAAAATCTGGGGCTCTGTGCTTTCTTTCGTTCTGAACAAGTGTTACTGTTTTCTGCACAAAAGCGATTCTGCGAAGCAATGTAAACAGGCACAGAGAAGGTGCTATCAGGGAACTCTCTGCCTGCCTTTCCCCAGTGCTCTGCAAGCTCTCCAGGACAACATAGAATCTGGGGCTCTGTGCTTTCTTTCCTTCTGAACAAGTGTTACTGTTTTCTGCACAAAAGCGATTCTTGCGAAGCAATGTGAACACCTCTGCTTCCCAGGCACAGAGAAGGTGCTAGCAAGGAATTCTCTGCCTGCCTTTCCCCAAGTGCTCTGCAAGCTCTCCAGGACAACATAAAATCTGGGGCTCTGTGCTTTCTTTCCTTCTGAACAAGTGTTAGTGTTTTCTGCACAAAAGCGATTCTGCGAAGCAATGTGAACAGGCACAGAGAAGGTGCTATCAGGGAATTCTCTGCCTGCCTTTCCCCAGTGCTCTGCAAGCTCTCCAGGACAACATAGAATCTGGGGCTCTGTGCTTTCTTTCCTTCTGAACAAGTGTTAGTGTTTTCTGCACAAAAGCGATTCTTGCGAAGCAATGTGAACACTTCTGCTTCCCAGGCACAGAGAAGGTGCTAGCAAGGAATTCTCTGCCTGCCTTTCCCCAGTGCTCTGCAAGCTCTCCAGGACAACATAGAATCTGGGGCTCTGTGCTTTCTTTCGTTCTGAACAAGTGTTACTGTTTTCTGCACAAAAGCGATTCTGCGAAGCAATGTGAACAGGCACAGAGAAGGTGCTATCAGGGAATTCTCTGCCTGCCTGTCCCCAGTGCTCTGCAAGCTCTCCAGGACAACATAGAATCTGGGGCTCTGTGCTTTCTTTCCTTCTGAACAAGTGTTAGTGTTTTCTGCACAAAAGCGATTCTGCGAAGCAATGTGAACAGGCACAGAGAAGGTGCTATCAGGGAATTCTCTGCCTGCCTTTCCCCAGTGCTCTGCAAGCTCTCCAGGGCAACATAATATCTGGGGCTCTTTGCTTTCTTTCCTTCTGAACAAGTGTTACTGTTTTCTGCACAAAAGCGATTCTGCGAAGCAATGTGAACAGGCACAGAGAAGGTGCTATCAGGGAATTCTCTGCCTGCCTTTCCCCAGTGCTCTGCAAGCTCTCCAGGACAACATAAAATCTGGGGCTCTGTGCTTTCTTTCCTTCTGAACAAGTGTTACTGTTTTCTGCACAAAAGCGATTCTTGCGAAGCAATGTGAACACTTCTGCTTCCCAGGCACAGAGAAGGTGCTAGCAGGGAATTCTCTGCCTGCCTTTCCCCAGTGCTCTGCAAGCTCTCCAGGACAACATAGAATCTGGGGCTCTGTGCTTTCTTTCCTTCTGAACAAGTGTTACTGTTTTCTGCACAAAAGCGATTCTGCGAAGCAATGTGAACAGGCACAGAGAAGGTGCTAGCAGGGAATTCTCTGCCTGCCTTTCCCCAGTGCTCTGCAAGCTCTCCAGGACAACATAGAATCTGGGGCTCTGTGCTTTCTTTCCTTCTGAACAAGTGTTACTGTTTTCTGCACAAAAGCGATTCTGCGAAGCAATGTGAACAGGCACAGAGAAGGTGCTAGCAGGGAATTCTCTGCCTGCCTTTCCCCAGTGCTCTGCAAGCTCTCCAGGACAACATAAAATCTGGGGCTCTGTGCTGTCTTTCGTTCTAAACAAGTGTTACTGTTTTCTGCACAAAAGCGATTCTTGCGAAGCAATGTGAACACTTCTGCTTCCCAGGCACAGAGAAGGTGCTAGCAGGGATTCTCTGCCTGCCTTTCCCCAGTGCTCTGCAAGCTCTCCAGGACAACATAGAATCTGGGGCTCTGTGCTTTCTTTCCTTCTGAACAAGTGTTACTGTTTTCTGCACAAAAGCGATTACTGCGAAGCAATGTGAACAGGCACAGAGAAGGTGCTATCAGGGAATTCTCTGCCTGCCTTTCCCCAGTGCTCTGCAAGCTCTCCAGGACAACATAGAATCTGGGGCTCTGTGCTTTCTTTCCTTCTGAACAAGTGTTACTGTTTTCTGCACAAAAGCGATTCTGCGAAGCAATGTGAACACTTCTGCTTCCCAGGCACAGAGAAGGTGCTAGCAGGGAATTCTCTGCCTGCCTTTCCCCAGTGCTCTGCAAGCTCTCCAGGACAACATAAAATCTGGGGCTCTGTGCTTTCTTTCCTTCTGAACAAGTGTTACTGTTTTCTGCACAAAAGCGATTCTTGCGAAGCAATGTGAACACTTCTGCTTCCCAGGCACAGAGAAGGTGCTAGCAGGGAATTCTCTGCCTGCCTTTCCCCAGTGCTCTGCAAGCTCTCCAGGACAACATAGAATCTGGGGCTCTGTGCTTTCTTTCCTTCTGAACAAGTGTTACTGTTTTCTGCACAAAAGCGATTCTGCGAAGCAATGTGAACAGGCACAGAGAAGGTGCTAGCAGGGAATTCTCTGCCTGCCTTTCCCCAGTGCTCTGCAAGCTCTCCAGGACAACATAGAATCTGGGGCTCTGTGCTTTCTTTCGTTCTGAACAAGTGTTACTGTTTTCTGCACAAAAGCGATTCTGCGAAGCAATGTGAACAGGCACAGAGAAGGTGCTATCAGGGAATTCTCTGCCTGCCTTTCCCCAGTGCTCTGCAAGCTCTCCAGGACAACATAAAATCTGGGGCTCTGTGCTGTCTTTCGTTCTAAACAAGTGTTACTGTTTTCTGCACAAAAGCGATTCTTGCGAAGCAATGTGAACACTTCTGCTTCCCAGGCACAGAGAAGGTGCTAGCAGGGATTCTCTGCCTGCCTTTCCCCAGTGCTCTGCAAGCTCTCCAGGACAACATAGAATCTGGGGCTCTGTGCTTTCTTTCCTTCTGAACAAGTGTTACTGTTTTCTGCACAAAAGCGATTACTGCGAAGCAATGTGAACAGGCACAGAGAAGGTGCTATCAGGGAATTCTCTGCCTGCCTTTCCCCAGTGCTCTGCAAGCTCTCCAGGACAACATAGAATCTGGGGCTCTGTGCTTTCTTTCCTTCTGAACAAGTGTTACTGTTTTCTGCACAAAAGCGATTCTGCGAAGCAATGTGAACACTTCTGCTTCCCAGGCACAGAGAAGGTGCTAGCAGGGAATTCTCTGCCTGCCTTTCCCCAGTGCTCTGCAAGCTCTCCAGGACAACATAAAATCTGGGGCTCTGAGCTTTCTTTCCTTCTGAACAAGTGTTAGTGTTTTCTGCACAAAAGCGATTCTTGCGAAGCAATGTGAACACTTCTGCTTCCCAGGCACAGAGAAGGTGCTATCAGGGAATTCTCTGCCTGCCTTTCCCCAGTGGTCTGCAAGCTCTCCAGGACAACATAAAATCTGGGGCTCTGTGCTTTCTTTCCTTCTGAACAAGTGTTACTGTTTTCTGCACAAAAGCGATTCTTGCGAAGCAATGTGAACACTTCTGCTTCCCAGGCACAGAGAAGGTGCTATCAGGGAATTCTCTGCCTGCCTTTCCCCAGTGCTCTGCAAGCTCTCCAGGACAACATAGAATCTGGGGCTCTGTGCTTTCTTTCCTTCTGAACAAGTGTTACTGTTTTCTGCACAAAAGCGATTCTGCGAAGCAATGTGAACAGGCACAGAGAAGGTGCTAGCAGGGAATTCTCTGCCTGCCTTTCCCCAGTGCTCTGCAAGCTCTCCAGGACAACATAAAATCTGGGGCTCTGTGCTGTCTTTCGTTCTGAACAAGTGTTACTGTTTTCTGCACAAAAGTGATTCTTGCGAAGCAATGTGAACACTTCTGCTTCCCAGGCACAGAGAAGGTGCTAGCAGGGAATTCTCTGCCTGCCTTTCCCCAGTGCTCTGCAAGCTCTCCAGGACAACATAAAATCTGGGGCTCTGTGCTTTCTTTCGTTCTGAACAAGTGTTAGTGTTTTCTGCACAAAAGCGATTCATGCGAAGCAATGTGAACACTTCTGCTTCCCAGGCACAGAGAAGGTGCTAGCAGGGAATTCTCTGCCTGCCTTTCCCCAGTGCTCTGCAAGCTCTCCAGGACAACATAAAATCTGGGGCTCTGTGCTTTCTTTCCTTCTGAACAAGTGTTACTGTTTTCTGCACAAAAGCGATTCTGCGAAGCAATGTGAACAGGCACAGAGAAGGTGCTAGCAGGGAATTCTCTGCCTGCCTTTCCCCAGTGCTCTGCAAGCTCTCCAGGAGAACAGCAAATCTGGGGCTCTGTGCTTTCTTTCCTTCTGAACAAGTGTTACTGTTTTCTGCACAAAAGCGATTCTGCGAAGCAATGTGAACAGGCACAGAGAAGGTGCTATCAGGGAATTCTCTGCCTGCCTTTCCCCAGTGCTCTGCAAGCTCTCCAGGACAACATAAAATCTGGGGCTCTGTGCTTTCTTTCCTTCTGAACAAGTGTTACTGTTTTCTGCACAAAAGCGATTCTGCGAAGCAATGTGAACACTTCTGCTTCCCAGGCACAGAGAAGGTGCTAGCAGGGAATTCTCTGCCTGCCTTTCCCCAGTGCTCTGCAAGCTCTCCAGGACAACATAGAATCTGGGGCTCTGTGCTTTCTTTCCTTCTGAACAAGTGTTAGTGTTTTCTGCACAAAAGCGATTCTGCGAAGCAATGTGAACAGGCACAGAGAAGGTGCTATCAGGGAATTCTCTGCCTGCCTTTCCCCAGTGCTCTGCAAGCTCTCCAGGACAACATAGAATCTGGGGCTCTGTGCTTTCTTTCCTTCTGAACAAGTGTTACTGTTTTCTGCACAAAAGCGATTCTGCGAAGCAATGTGAACAGGCACAGAGAAGGTGCTAGCAGGGAATTCTCTGCCTGCCTTTCCCCAGTGCTCTGAAAGCTCTCCAGGACAACATAAAATCTGGGGCTCTGTGCTGTCTTTCGTTCTAAACAAGTGTTACTGTTTTCTGCACAAAAGCGATTCTTGCGAAGCAATGTGAACACTTCTGCTTCCCAGGCACAGAGAAGGTGCTAGCAGGGAATTCTCTGCCTGCCTTTCCCAGTGCTCTGCAAGCTCTCCAGGACAACATAGAATCTGGGGCTCTGTGCTTTCTTTCGTTCTGAACAAGTGTTAGTGTTTTCTGCAGAAAAGTGATTCTGCGAAGCAATGTGAAAAGGCACAGAGAAGGTGCTATCAGGGAATTCTCTGCCTGCCTTTCCCCAGTGCTCTGCAAGCTCTCCAGGACAACATAAAATCTGGGGCTCTGTGCTTTCTTTCCTTCTGAACAAGTGTTACTGTTTTCTGCACAAAAGCGATTCTTGCGAAGCAATGTGAACACTTCTGCTTCCCAGGCACAGAGAAGGTGCTATCAGGGAATTCTCTGCCTGCCTTTCCCCAGTGCTCTGCAAGGTCTCCAGGACAACATAAAATCTGGGGCTCTGTGCTTTCTTTCCTTCTGAACAAGTGTTACTGTTTTCTGCACAAAAGCGATTCTTGCGAAGCAATGTGAACACTTCTGCTTCCCAGGCACAGAGAAGGTGCTAGCAGGGAACTCTCTGCCTGCCTTTCCCCAGTGCTCTGCAAGCTCTCCAGGACAACATAGAATCTGGGGCTCTGTGCTTTCTTTCGTTCTGAACAAGTGTTACTGTTTTCTGCACAAAAGCGATTCTGCGAAGCAATGTGAAAAGGCACAGAGAAGGTGCTAGCAAGGAATTCTCTGCCTGCCTTTCCCCAGTGCTCTGCAAGCTCTCCAGGACAACATAGAATCTGGGGCTCTGTGCTTTCTTTCCTTCTGAACAAGTGTTAGTGTTTTCTGCACAAAAGCGATTCTGCGAAGCAATGTGAACACTTCTGCTTCCCAGGCACAGAGAAGGTGCTATCAGGGAATTCTCTGCCTGCCTTTCCCCAGTGCTCTGCAAGCTCTCCAGGACAACATAGAATCTGGGGCTCTGTGCTTTCTTTCGTTCTGAACAAGTGTTACTGTTTTCTGCACAAAAGCGATTCTGCGAAGCAATGTGAACAGGCACAGAGAAGGTGCTAGCAGGGAATTCTCTGCCTGCCTTTCCCCAGTGCTCTGCAAGCTCTCCAGGACAACATAGAATCTGGGGCTCTGTGCTTTCTTTCCTTCTGAACAAGTGTTACTGTTTTCTGCACAAAAGCGATTCTTGCGAAGCAATGTGAACACTTCTGCTTCCCAGGCACAGAGAAGGTGCTAGCAAGGAATTCTCTGCCTGCCTTTCCCCAGTGCTCTGCAAGCTCTCCAGGACAACATAAAATCTGGGGCTCTGTGCTTTCTTTCGTTCTGAACAAGTGTTACTGTTTTCTGCACAAAAGCGATTCTGCGAAGCAATGTGAACACTTCTGCTTCCCAGGCACAGAGAAGGTGCTAGCAAGGAATTCCCTGCCTGCCTTTCCCCAGTGCTCTGCAAGCTCTCCAGGACAACATAAAATCTGGGGCTCTGTGCTTTCTTTCCTTCTGAACAAGTGTTAGTGTTTTCTGCACAAAAGCGATTCTTGCGAAGCAATGTGAACACTTCTGCTTCCCAGGCACAGAGAAGGTGCTAGCAGGGAATTCTCTGCCTGCCTTTCCCCAGTGCTCTGCAAGCTCTCCAGGACAACATAGAATCTGGGGCTCTGTGCTTTCTTTCCTTCTGAACAAGTGTTACTGTTTTCTGCACAAAAGCGATTCTGCGAAGCAATGTGAACAGGCACAGAGAAGGTGCTAGCAGGGAATTCTCTGCCTGCCTTTCCCCAGTGCTCTGCAAGCTCTCCAGGACAACATAAAATCTGGGGCTCTGTGCTGTCTTTCGTTCTGAACAAGTGTTACTGTTTTCTGCACAAAAGTGATTCTTGCGAAGCAATGTGAACACTTCTGCTTCCCAGGCACAGAGAAGGTGCTAGCAGGGAATTCTCTGCCTGCCTTTCCCCAGTGCTCTGCAAGCTCTCCAGGACAACATAAAATCTGGGGCTCTGTGCTTTCTTTCGTTCTGAACAAGTGTTAGTGTTTTCTGCACAAAAGCGATTCATGCGAAGCAATGTGAACACTTCTGCTTCCCAGGCACAGAGAAGGTGCTAGCAGGGAATTCTCTGCCTGCCTTTCCCCAGTGCTCTGCAAGCTCTCCAGGACAACATAAAATCTGGGGCTCTGTGCTTTCTTTCCTTCTGAACAAGTGTTACTGTTTTCTGCACAAAAGCGATTCTGCGAAGCAATGTGAACAGGCACAGAGAAGGTGCTAGCAGGGAATTCTCTGCCTGCCTTTCCCCAGTGCTCTGCAAGCTCTCCAGGAGAACAGCAAATCTGGGGCTCTGTGCTTTCTTTCCTTCTGAACAAGTGTTACTGTTTTCTGCACAAAAGCGATTCTGCGAAGCAATGTGAACAGGCACAGAGAAGGTGCTATCAGGGAATTCTCTGCCTGCCTTTCCCCAGTGCTCTGCAAGCTCTCCAGGACAACATAAAATCTGGGGCTCTGTGCTTTCTTTCCTTCTGAACAAGTGTTACTGTTTTCTGCACAAAAGCGATTCTGCGAAGCAATGTGAACAGGCACAGAGAAGGTGCTAGCAGGGAATTCTCTGCCTGCCTTTCCCCAGTGCTCTGCAAGCTCTCCAGGACAACATAAAATCTGGGGCTCTGTGCTTTCTTTCCTTCTGAACAAGTGTTAGTGTTTTCTGCACAAAAGCGATTCTTGCGAAGCAATGTGAACACTTCTGCTTCCCAGGCACAGAGAAGGTGCTAGCAGGGAATTCTCTGCCTGCCTTTCCCCAGTGCTCTGCAAGCTCTCCAGGACAACATAGAATCTGGGGCTCTGTGCTTTCTTTCCTTCTGAACAAGTGTTAGTGTTTTCTGCACAAAAGCGATTCTGCGAAGCAATGTGAACAGGCACAGAGAAGGTGCTAGCAGGGAATTCTCTGCCTGCCTTTCCCCAGTGCTCTGCAAGCTCTCCAGGACAACATAGAATCTGGGGCTCTGTGCTTTCTTTCCTTCTGAACAAGTGTTACTGTTTTCTGCACAAAAGCGATTCTGCGAAGCAATGTGAACAGGCACAGAGAAGGTGCTAGCAGGGAATTCTCTGCCTGCCTTTCCCCAGTGCTCTGAAAGCTCTCCAGGACAACATAAAATCTGGGGCTCTGTGCTGTCTTTCGTTCTAAACAAGTGTTACTGTTTTCTGCACAAAAGCGATTCTTGCGAAGCAATGTGAACACTTCTGCTTCCCAGGCACAGAGAAGGTGCTAGCAGGGAATTCTCTGCCTGCCTTTCCCAGTGCTCTGCAAGCTCTCCAGGACAACATAGAATCTGGGGCTCTGTGCTTTCTTTCGTTCTGAACAAGTGTTAGTGTTTTCTGCAGAAAAGTGATTCTGCGAAGCAATGTGAAAAGGCACAGAGAAGGTGCTATCAGGGAATTCTCTGCCTGCCTTTCCCCAGTGCTCTGCAAGCTCTCCAGGACAACATAAAATCTGGGGCTCTGTGCTTTCTTTCCTTCTGAACAAGTGTTACTGTTTTCTGCACAAAAGCGATTCTTGCGAAGCAATGTGAACACTTCTGCTTCCCAGGCACAGAGAAGGTGCTAGCAGGGAATTCTCTGCCTGCCTTTCCCCAGTGCTCTGCAAGGTCTCCAGGACAACATAAAATCTGGGGCTCTGTGCTTTCTTTCCTTCTGAACAAGTGTTACTGTTTTCTGCACAAAAGCGATTCTTGCGAAGCAATGTGAACACTTCTGCTTCCCAGGCACAGAGAAGGTGCTAGCAGGGAACTCTCTGCCTGCCTTTCCCCAGTGCTCTGCAAGCTCTCCAGGACAACATAGAATCTGGGGCTCTGTGCTTTCTTTCGTTCTGAACAAGTGTTACTGTTTTCTGCACAAAAGCGATTCTGCGAAGCAATGTGAAAAGGCACAGAGAAGGTGCTAGCAAGGAATTCTCTGCCTGCCTTTCCCCAGTGCTCTGCAAGCTCTCCAGGACAACATAGAATCTGGGGCTCTGTGCTTTCTTTCCTTCTGAACAAGTGTTAGTGTTTTCTGCACAAAAGCGATTCTGCGAAGCAATGTGAACACTTCTGCTTCCCAGGCACAGAGAAGGTGCTAGCAGGGTATTCTCTGCCTGCCTTTCCCCAGTGCTCTGCAAGCTCTCCAGGACAACATAAAATCTGGGGCTCTGTGCTTTCTTTCCTTCTGAACAAGTGTTACTGTTTTCTGCACAAAAGCGATTCTTGCGAAGCAATGTGAACACTTCTGCTTCCCAGGCACAGAGAAGGTGCTATCAGGGAATTCTCTGCCTGCCTTTCCCCAGTGCTCTGCAAGCTCTCCAGGACAACATAGAATCTGGGGCTCTGTGCTTTCTTTCGTTCTGAACAAGTGTTACTGTTTTCTGCACAAAAGCGATTCTGCGAAGCAATGTGAACAGGCACAGAGAAGGTGCTAGCAGGGAATTCTCTGCCTGCCTTTCCCCAGTGCTCTGCAAGCTCTCCAGGACAACATAAAATCTGGGGCTCTGTGCTTTCTTTCCTTCTGAACAAGTGTTACTGTTTTCTGCACAAAAGCGATTCTTGCGAAGCAATGTGAACACTTCTGCTTCCCAGGCACAGAGAAGGTGCTATCAGGGAATTCTCTGCCTGCCTTTCCCCAGTGCTCTGCAAGCTCTCCAGGACAACATAGAATCTGGGGCTCTGTGCTTTCTTTCGTTCTGAACAAGTGTTACTGTTTTCTGCACAAAAGCGATTCTGCGAAGCAATGTGAACAGGCACAGAGAAGGTGCTAGCAGGGAATTCTCTGCCTGCCTTTCCCCAGTGCTCTGCAAGCTCTCCAGGACAACATAGAATCTGGGGCTCTGTGCTTTCTTTCCTTCTGAACAAGTGTTACTGTTTTCTGCACAAAAACGATTCTTGCGAAGCAATGTGAACACTTCTGCTTCCCAGGCACAGAGAAGGTGCTAGCAAGGAATTCTCTGCCTGCCTTTCCCCAGTGCTCTGCAAGCTCTCCAGGACAACATAAAATCTGGGGCTCTGTGCTTTCTTTCGTTCTGAACAAGTGTTACTGTTTTCTGCACAAAAGCGATTCTGCGAAGCAATGTGAACACTTCTGCTTCCCAGGCACAGAGAAGGTGCTAGCAAGGAATTCCCTGCCTGCCTTTCCCCAGTGCTCTGCAAGCTCTCCAGGACAACATAAAATCTGGGGCTCTGTGCTTTCTTTCCTTCTGAACAAGTGTTAGTGTTTTCTGCACAAAAGCGATTCTTGCGAAGCAATGTGAACACTTCTGCTTCCCAGGCACAGAGAAGGTGCTAGCAGGGAATTCTCTGCCTGCCTTTCCCCAGTGCTCTGCAAGCTCTCCAGGACAACATAGAATCTGGGGCTCTGTGCTTTCTTTCCTTCTGAACAAGTGTTACTGTTTTCTGCACAAAAGCGATTCTGCGAAGCAATGTGAACAGGCACAGAGAAGGTGCTAGCAGGGAATTCTCTGCCTGCCTTTCCCCAGTGCTCTGCAAGCTCTCCAGGACAACATAAAATCTGGGGCTCTGTGCTGTCTTTCGTTCTGAACAAGTGTTACTGTTTTCTGCACAAAAGTGATTCTTGCGAAGCAATGTGAACACTTCTGCTTCCCAGGCACAGAGAAGGTGCTAGCAGGGAATTCTCTGCCTGCCTTTCCCCAGTGCTCTGCAAGCTCTCCAGGACAACATAAAATCTGGGGCTCTGTGCTTTCTTTCGTTCTGAACAAGTGTTAGTGTTTTCTGCACAAAAGCGATTCATGCGAAGCAATGTGAACACTTCTGCTTCCCAGGCACAGAGAAGGTGCTAGCAGGGAATTCTCTGCCTGCCTTTCCCCAGTGCTCTGCAAGCTCTCCAGGACAACATAAAATCTGGGGCTCTGTGCTTTCTTTCCTTCTGAACAAGTGTTACTGTTTTCTGCACAAAAGCGATTCTGCGAAGCAATGTGAACAGGCACAGAGAAGGTGCTAGCAGGGAATTCTCTGCCTGCCTTTCCCCAGTGCTCTGCAAGCTCTCCAGGAGAACAGCAAATCTGGGGCTCTGTGCTTTCTTTCCTTCTGAACAAGTGTTACTGTTTTCTGCACAAAAGCGATTCTGCGAAGCAATGTGAACAGGCACAGAGAAGGTGCTATCAGGGAATTCTCTGCCTGCCTTTCCCCAGTGCTCTGCAAGCTCTCCAGGACAACATAAAATCTGGGGCTCTGTGCTTTCTTTCCTTCTGAACAAGTGTTACTGTTTTCTGCACAAAAGCGATTCTGCGAAGCAATGTGAACAGGCACAGAGAAGGTGCTATCAGGGAATTCTCTGCCTGCCTTTCCCCAGTGCTCTGCAAGCTCTCCAGGACAACATAAAATCTGGGGCTCTGTGCTTTCTTTCGTTCTGAACAATTGTTAGTGTTGTCTGCACAAAAGCGATTCTGCGAAGCAATGTGAACAGGCACAGAGAAGGTGCTAGCAGGGAATTCTCTGCCTGCCTTTCCCCAGTGCTCTGCAAGCTCTCCAGGACAACATAGAATCTGGGGCTCTGTGCTTTCTTTCCTTCTGAACAAGTGTTACTGTTTTCTGCACAAAAGCGATTCTGCGAAGCAATGTGAACACTTCTGCTTCCCAGGCACAGAGAAGGTGCTAGCAGGTAATTCTCTGCCTGCCTTTCCCCAGAGCTCTGCAAGCTCTCCAGGACAACATAAAATCTGGGGCTCTGTGCTTTCTTTCGTTCTGAACAAGTGTTAGTGTTTTCTGCACAAAAGCGATTCTTGCGAAGCAATGTGAACACTTCTGCTTCCCAGGCACAGAGAAGGTGCTAGCAAGGAATTCTCTGTTTCCCTTTCCCCAGTGCTCTGCAAGCTCTCCAGGACAACATAAAATCTGGGGCTCTGTGCTTTCTTTCGTTCTGAACAAGTGTTAGTGTTTTCTGCACAAAAGCGATTCTTGTGAAGCAATGTGAACACTTCTGCTTCCCAGGCACAGAGAAGGTGCTAGCAAGGAATTCTCTGCCTGCCTTTCCCCAGTGCTCTGCAAGCTCTCCAGGACAACATAAAATCTGGGGCTCTGTGCTTTCTTTCCTTCTGAACAAGTGTTACTGTTTTCTGCACAAAAGCGATTCTGCGAAGCAATGTGAACAGGCACAGAGAAGGTGCTATCAGGGAATTCTCTGCCTGCCTTTCCCCAGTGCTCTGCAAGCTCTCCAGGACAACAGCAAATCTGGAGTTCTGTGCTTTCTTTCCTTCTGAACAAGTGTTACTGTTTTCTGCACAAAAGCAATTCTGCGAAGCAATGTGAACACTTCTGCTTCCCAGGCACAGAGAAGGTGCTAGCAAGGAATTCTCTGCCTGCCTTTCCCCAGTGCTCTGCAAGCTCTCCAGGACAACATAGAATCTGGGGCTCTGTGCTTTCTTTCGTTCTGAACAAGTGTTACTGTTTTCTGCACAAAAGCGATTCTGCGAAGCAATGTGAACAGGCACAGAGAAGGTGCTATCAGGGAATTCTCTGCCTGCCTGTCCCCAGTGCTCTGCAAGCTCTCCAGGACAACATAGAATCTGGGGCTCTGTGCTTTCTTTCCTTCTGAACAAGTGTTATTGTTTTCTGCACAAAAGCGATTCTGCGAAGCAATGTGAACAGGCACAGAGAAGGTGCTATCAGGGAATTCTCTGCCTGCCTTTCCCCAGTGCTCTGCAAGCTCTCCAGGACAACATAAAATCTGGGGCTCTGTTCTTTCTTTCGTTCTGAAGAAGTGTTACTGTTTTCTGCACAAAAGCGATTCTGCGAAGCAATGTGAACACTTCTGCTTCCCAGGCACAGAGAAGGTGCTAGAAGGAATTCTCTGTTTGCCTTTCCCCAGTGCTCTGCAAGCTCTCCAGGACAACATAAAATCTGGGGCTCTGTGCTTTCTTTCGTTCTGAACAAGTGTTAGTGTTTTCTGCACAAAAGCGATTCTGCGAAGCAATGTGAACACTTCTGCTTCCCAGGCACAGAGAAGGTGCTAGCAAGGAATTCTCTGCCTGCCTTTCCCCAGTGCTCTGCAAGCTCTCCAGGACAACATAGAATCTGGGGCTCTGTGCTTTCTTTCCTTCAGAACAAGTGTTACTGTTTTCTGCACAAAAGCGATTCTTGCGAAGCGATGTGAACACTTCTGCTTCCCAGGCACAGAGAAGGTGCTAGCAGGAAATTCTCTGCCTGCCGTTCCCCAGTGCTCTGCAAGCTCTCCAGGACAACAGCAAATCTGGGGCTCTGTGCTTTCTTTCCTTCTGAACAAGTGTTACTGTTTTCTGCACAAAAGCGATTCTGCGAAGCAATGTGAACAGGCACAGAGAAGGTGCTAGCAGGGAATTCTCTGCCTGCCTTTCCCCAGTGCTCTGCAAGCTCTCCAGGACAACATAAAATCTGGGGCTCTGTGCTTTCTTTCCTTCTGAACAAGTGTTAGTGTTTTCTGCACAAAAGCGATTCTGCGAAGCAATGTGAACACTTCTGCTTCCCAGGCACAGAGAAGGTGCTAGCAGGGAATTCTCTGCCTGCCTTTCCCCAGTGCTCTGCAAGCTCTCCAGGACAACATAGAATCTGGGGCTCTGTGCTTTCTTTCCTTCTGAACAAGTGTTACTGTTTTCTGCACAAAAGCGATTCTGCCAAGCAATGTGAACACTTCTGCTTCCCAGGCACAGAGAAGGTGCTAGCAGGGAATTCTCTGCCTGCCTTTCCCCAGTGCTCTGCAAGCTCTCCAGGACAACAGCAAATCTGGGGCTCTGTGCTTTCTTTCCTTCTGAACAAGTGTTACTGTTTTCTGCACAAAAGCGATTCTGCGAAGCAATGTAAACAGGCACAGAGAAGGTGCTATCAGGGAACTCTCTGCCTGCCTTTCCCCAGTGCTCTGCAAGCTCTCCAGGACAACATAGAATCTGGGGCTCTGTGCTTTCTTTCCTTCTGAACAAGTGTTACTGTTTTCTGCACAAAAGCGATTCTGCGAAGCAATGTGAACACTTCTGCTTCCCAGGCACAGAGAAGGTGCTAGCAAGGAATTCTCTGCCTGCCTTTCCCCAGTGCTCTGCAAGCTCTCCAGGACAACATAGAATCTGGGGCTCTGTGCTTTCTTTCGTTATGAAGAAGTGTTACAGTTTTCTGCACAAAAGCGATTCTGCGAAGCAATGTGAACACTTCTGCTTCCCAGGCACAGAGAAGGTGCTAGCAAGGAATTCTCTGCCTGCCTTTCCCCAGTGCTCTGCAAGCTCTCCAGGACAACATAAAATCTGGGGCTCTGTGCTTTCTTTCCTTCTGAACAAGTGTTAGTGTTTTCTGCACAAAAGCGATTCTTGCGAAGCAATGTGAACACTTCTGCTTCCCAGGCACAGAGAAGGTGCTAGCAAGGAATTCTCTGCCTGCCTTTCCCCAGTGCTCTGCAAGCTCTCCAGGACAACATAAAATCTGGGGCTCTGTGCTTTCTTTCCTTCTGAACAAGTGTTACTGTTTTCTGCACAAAAGCGATTCTGCGAAGCAATGTGAACAGGCACAGAGAAGGTGCTATCAGGGAATTCTCTGCCTGCCTTTCCCCAGTGCTCTGCAAGCTCTCCAGGACAACATAAAATCTGGGGCTCTGTGCTTTCTTTCCTTCTGAACAAGTGTTACTGTTTTCTGCACAAAAGTGATTCTGCGAAGCAATGTGAACAGGCACAGAGAAGGTGCTATCAGGGAATTCTCTGCCTGCCTTTCCCCAGTGCTCTGCAAGCTCTCCAGGACAACATAAAATCTGGGGCTCTGTGCTTTCTTTCGTTCTGAACAATTGTTAGTGTTGTCTGCACAAAAGCGATTCTGCGAAGCAATGTGAACAGGCACAGAGAAGGTGCTAGCAGGGAATTCTCTGCCTGCCTTTCCCCAGTGCTCTGCAAGCTCTCCAGGACAACATAGAATCTGGGGCTCTGTGCTTTCTTTCCTTCTGAACAAGTGTTACTGTTTTCTGCACAAAAGCGATTGTGCGAAGCAATGTGAACACTTCTGCTTCCCAGGCACAGAGAAGGTGCTAGCAGGTAATTCTCTGCCTGCCTTTCCCCAGAGCTCTGCAAGCTCTCCAGGACAACATAAAATCTGGGGCTCTGTGCTTTCTTTCGTTCTGAACAAGTGTTAGTGTTTTCTGCACAAAAGCGATTCTTGCGAAGCAATGTGAACACTTCTGCTTCCCAGGCACAGAGAAGGTGCTAGCAAGGAATTCTCTGCCTGCCTTTCCCCAGTGCTCTGCAAGCTCTCCAGGACAACATAAAATCTGGGGCTCTGTGCTTTCTTTCGTTCTGAACAAGTGTTAGTGTTTTCTGCACAAAAGCGATTCTTGTGAAGCAATGTGAACACTTCTGCTTCCCAGGCACAGAGAAGGTGCTAGCAAGGAATTCTCTGCCTGCCTTTCCCCAGTGCTCTGCAAGCTCTCCAGGACAACATAAAATCTGGGGCTCTGTGCTTTCTTTCCTTCTGAACAAGTGTTACTGTTTTCTGCACAAAAGCGATTCTGCGAAGCAATGTGAACAGGCACAGAGAAGGTGCTATCAGGGAATTCTCTGCCTGCCTTTCCCCAGTGCTCTGCAAGCTCTCCAGGACAACAAAAATCTGGAGTTCTGTGCTTTCTTTCCTTCTGAACAAGTGTTACTGTTTTCTGCACAAAAGCAATTCTGCGAAGCAATGTGAACACTTCTGCTTCCCAGGCACAGAGAAGGTGCTAGCAAGGAATTCTCTGCCTGCCTTTCCCCAGTGCTCTGCAAGCTCTCCAGGACAACATAGAATCTGGGGCTCTGTGCTTTCTTTCGTTCTGAACAAGTGTTACTGTTTTCTGCACAAAAGCGATTCTGCGAAGCAATGTGAACAGGCACAGAGAAGGTGCTATCAGGGAATTCTCTGCCTGCCTGTCCCCAGTGCTCTGCAAGCTCTCCAGGACAACATAGAATCTGGGGCTCTGTGCTTTCTTTCCTTCTGAACAAGTGTTAGTGTTTTCTGCACAAAAGCGATTCTGCGAAGCAATGTGAACAGGCACAGAGAAGGTGCTATCAGGGAATTCTCTGCCTGCCTTTCCCCAGTGCTCTGCAAGCTCTCCAGGGCAACATAATATCTGGGGCTCTTTGCTTTCTTTCCTTCTGAACAAGTGTTACTGTTTTCTGCACAAAAGCGATTCTGCGAAGCAATGTGAACAGGCACAGAGAAGGTGCTATCAGGGAATTCTCTGCCTGCCTTTCCCCAGTGCTGTGCAAGCTCTCCAGGACAACATAAAATCTGGGGCTCTGTTCTTTCTTTCGTTCTGAAGAAGTGTTACTGTTTTCTGCACAAAAGCGATTCTGCGAAGCAATGTGAACACTTCTGCTTCCCAGGCACAGAGAAGGTGCTAGAAGGAATTCTGTGTTTGCCTTTCCCCAGTGCTCTGCAAGCTCTCCAGGACAACATAAAATCTGGGGCTCTGTGCTTTCTTTCGTTCTGAACAAGTGTTAGTGTTTTCTGCACAAAAGCGATTCTGCGAAGCAATGTGAACACTTCTGCTTCCCAGGCACAGAGAAGGTGCTAGCAAGGAATTCTCTGCCTGCCTTTCCCCAGTGCTCTGCAAGCTCTCCAGGACAACATAGAATCTGGGGCTCTGTGCTTTCTTTCCTTCAGAACAAGTGTTACTGTTTTCTGCACAAAAGCGATTCTTGCGAAGCGATGTGAACACTTCTGCTTCCCAGGCACAGAGAAGGTGCTAGCAGGAAATTCTCTGCCTGCCGTTCCCCAGTGCTCTGCAAGCTCTCCAGGACAACATAAAATCTGGGGCTCTGTGCTTTCTTTCCTTCTGAACAAGTGTTAGTGTTTTCTGCACAAAAGCGATTCTGCCAAGCAATGTGAACACTTCTGCTTCCCAGGCACAGAGAAGGTGCTAGCAGGGAATTCTCTGCCTGCCTTTCCCCAGTGCTCTGCAAGCTCTCCAGGACAACAGCAAATCTGGGGCTCTGTGCTTTCTTTCGTTCTGAACAAGTGTTACTGTTTTCTGCACAAAAGCGATTCTGCGAAGCAATGTAAACAGGCACAGAGAAGGTGCTATCAGGGAATTCTCTGCCTGCCTTTCCCCAGTGCTCTGCAAGCTCTCCAGGACAACATAGAATCTGGGGCTCTGTGCTTTCTTTCCTTCAGAACAAGTGTTACTGTTTTCTGCACAAAAGCGATTCTTGCGAAGCAATGTGAACACTTCTGCTTCCCAGGCACAGAGAAGGTGCTAGCAAGGAATTCTCTGCCTGCCTTTCCCCAGTGCTCTGCAAGCTCTCCAGGACAACATAGAATCTGGGGCTCTGTGCTTTCTTTCGTTCTGAACAAGTGTTACTGTTTTCTGCACAAAAGCGATTCTGCGAAGCAATGTGAACAGGCACAGAGAAGGTGCTATCAGGGAATTCTCTGCCTGCCTGTCCCCAGTGCTCTGCAAGCTCTCCAGGACAACATAGAATCTGGGGCTCTGTGCTTTCTTTCCTTCTGAACAAGTGTTAGTGTTTTCTGCACAAAAGCGATTCTGCGAAGCAATGTGAACAGGCACAGAGAAGGTGCTATCAGGGAATTCTCTGCCTGCCTTTCCCCAGTGCTCTGCAAGCTCTCCAGGGCAACATAATATCTGGGGCTCTTTGCTTTCTTTCCTTCTGAACAAGTGTTACTGTTTTCTGCACAAAAGCGATTCTGCGAAGCAATGTGAACAGGCACAGAGAAGGTGCTATCAGGGAATTCTCTGCCTGCCTTTCCCCAGTGCTGTGCAAGCTCTCCAGGACAACATAAAATCTGGGGCTCTGTTCTTTCTTTCGTTCTGAAGAAGTGTTACTGTTTTCTGCACAAAAGCGATTCTGCGAAGCAATGTGAACACTTCTGCTTCCCAGGCACAGAGAAGGTGCTAGAAGGAATTCTCTGTTTGCCTTTCCCCAGTGCTCTGCAAGCTCTCCAGGACAACATAAAATCTGGGGCTCTGTGCTTTCTTTCGTTCTGAACAAGTGTTAGTGTTTTCTGCACAAAAGCGATTCTGCGAAGCAATGTGAACACTTCTGCTTCCCAGGCACAGAGAAGGTGCTAGCAAGGAATTCTCTGCCTGCCTTTCCCCAGTGCTCTGCAAGCTCTCCAGGACAACATAGAATCTGGGGCTCTGTGCTTTCTTTCCTTCAGAACAAGTGTTACTGTTTTCTGCACAAAAGCGATTCTTGCGAATCGATGTGAACACTTCTGCTTCCCAGGCACAGAGAAGGTGCTAGCAGGAAATTCTCTGCCTGCCGTTCCCCAGTGCTCTGCAAGCTCTCCAGGACAACATAAAATCTGGGGCTCTGTGCTTTCTTTCCTTCTGAACAAGTGTTACTGTTTTCTGCACAAAAGCGATTCTGCGAAGCAATGTGAACAGGCACAGAGAAGGTGCTATCAGGGAATTCTCTGCCTGCCTTTCCCCAGTGCTCTGCAAGCTCTCCAGGACAACATAAAATCTGGGGCTCTGTGCTTTCTTTCCTTCTGAACAAGTGTTAGTGTTTTCTGCACAAAAGCGATTCTGCGAAGCAATGTGAATACTTCTGCTTCCCAGGCACAGAGAAGGTGCTAGCAGGGAATTCTCTGCCTGCCTTTCCCCAGTGCTCTGCAAGCTCTCCAGGACAACATAAAATCTGGGGCTCTGTGCTTTCTTTCCTTCTGAACAAGTGTTAGTGTTTTCTGCACAAAAGCGATTCTGCCAAGCAATGTGAACACTTCTGCTTCCCAGGCACAGAGAAGGTGCTAGAAGGAATTCTGTGTTTGCCTTTCCCCAGTGCTCTGCAAGCTCTCCAGGACAACATAAAATCTGGGGCTCTGTGCTTTCTTTCGTTCTGAACAAGTGTTACTGTTTTCTGCACAAAAGCGATTCTGCGAAGCAATGTAAACAGGCACAGAGAAGGTGCTATCAGGGAACTCTCTGCCTGCCTTTCCCCAGTGCTCTGCAAGCTCTCCAGGACAACATAGAATCTGGGGCTCTGTGCTTTCTTTCCTTCTGAACAAGTGTTACTGTTTTCTGCACAAAAGCGATTCTTGCGAAGCAATGTGAACACTTCTGCTTCCCAGGCACAGAGAAGGTGCTAGCAAGGAATTCTCTGCCTGCCTTTCCCCAAGTGCTCTGCAAGCTCTCCAGGACAACATAAAATCTGGGGCTCTGTGCTTTCTTTCCTTCTGAACAAGTGTTAGTGTTTTCTGCACAAAAGCGATTCTGCGAAGCAATGTGAACAGGCACAGAGAAGGTGCTATCAGGGAATTCTCTGCCTGCCTTTCCCCAGTGCTCTGCAAGCTCTCCAGGACAACATAGAATCTGGGGCTCTGTGCTTTCTTTCCTTCTGAACAAGTGTTAGTGTTTTCTGCACAAAAGCGATTCTTGCGAAGCAATGTGAACACTTCTGCTTCCCAGGCACAGAGAAGGTGCTAGCAAGGAATTCTCTGCCTGCCTTTCCCCAGTGCTCTGCAAGCTCTCCAGGACAACATAGAATCTGGGGCTCTGTGCTTTCTTTCGTTCTGAACAAGTGTTACTGTTTTCTGCACAAAAGCGATTCTGCGAAGCAATGTGAACAGGCACAGAGAAGGTGCTATCAGGGAATTCTCTGCCTGCCTGTCCCCAGTGCTCTGCAAGCTCTCCAGGACAACATAGAATCTGGGGCTCTGTGCTTTCTTTCCTTCTGAACAAGTGTTAGTGTTTTCTGCACAAAAGCGATTCTGCGAAGCAATGTGAACAGGCACAGAGAAGGTGCTATCAGGGAATTCTCTGCCTGCCTTTCCCCAGTGCTCTGCAAGCTCTCCAGGGCAACATAATATCTGGGGCTCTTTGCTTTCTTTCCTTCTGAACAAGTGTTACTGTTTTCTGCACAAAAGCGATTCTGCGAAGCAATGTGAACAGGCACAGAGAAGGTGCTATCAGGGAATTCTCTGCCTGCCTTTCCCCAGTGCTCTGCAAGCTCTCCAGGACAACATAAAATCTGGGGCTCTGTGCTTTCTTTCCTTCTGAACAAGTGTTACTGTTTTCTGCACAAAAGCGATTCTTGCGAAGCAATGTGAACACTTCTGCTTCCCAGGCACAGAGAAGGTGCTAGCAGGGAATTCTCTGCCTGCCTTTCCCCAGTGCTCTGCAAGCTCTCCAGGACAACATAGAATCTGGGGCTCTGTGCTTTCTTTCCTTCTGAACAAGTGTTACTGTTTTCTGCACAAAAGCGATTCTGCGAAGCAATGTGAACAGGCACAGAGAAGGTGCTAGCAGGGAATTCTCTGCCTGCCTTTCCCCAGTGCTCTGCAAGCTCTCCAGGACAACATAGAATCTGGGGCTCTGTGCTTTCTTTCCTTCTGAACAAGTGTTACTGTTTTCTGCACAAAAGCGATTCTGCGAAGCAATGTGAACAGGCACAGAGAAGGTGCAATCAGGGAATTCTCTGCCTGCCTTTCCCCAGTGCTCTGCAAGCTCTCCAGGACAACATAAAATCTGGGGCTCTGTGCTGTCTTTCGTTCTAAACAAGTGTTACTGTTTTCTGCACAAAAGCGATTCTTGCGAAGCAATGTGAACACTTCTGCTTCCCAGGCACAGAGAAGGTGCTAGCAGGGATTCTCTGCCTGCCTTTCCCCAGTGCTCTGCAAGCTCTCCAGGACAACATAGAATCTGGGGCTCTGTGCTTTCTTTCCTTCTGAACAAGTGTTACTGTTTTCTGCACAAAAGCGATTACTGCGAAGCAATGTGAACAGGCACAGAGAAGGTGCTATCAGGGAATTCTCTGCCTGCCTTTCCCCAGTGCTCTGCAAGCTCTCCAGGACAACATAGAATCTGGGGCTCTGTGCTTTCTTTCCTTCTGAACAAGTGTTACTGTTTTCTGCACAAAAGCGATTCTGCGAAGCAATGTGAACACTTCTGCTTCCCAGGCACAGAGAAGGTGCTAGCAGGGAATTCTCTGCCTGCCTTTCCCCAGTGCTCTGCAAGCTCTCCAGGACAACATAAAATCTGGGGCTCTGTGCTTTCTTTCCTTCTGAACAAGTGTTACTGTTTTCTGCACAAAAGCGATTCTTGCGAAGCAATGTGAACACTTCTGCTTCCCAGGCACAGAGAAGGTGCTAGCAGGGAATTCTCTGCCTGCCTTTCCCCAGTGCTCTGCAAGCTCTCCAGGACAACATAGAATCTGGGGCTCTGTGCTTTCTTTCCTTCTGAACAAGTGTTACTGTTTTCTGCACAAAAGCGATTCTGCGAAGCAATGTGAACAGGCACAGAGAAGGTGCTAGCAGGGAATTCTCTGCCTGCCTTTCCCCAGTGCTCTGCAAGCTCTCCAGGACAACATAGAATCTGGGGCTCTGTGCTTTCTTTCGTTCTGAACAAGTGTTACTGTTTTCTGCACAAAAGCGATTCTGCGAAGCAATGTGAACAGGCACAGAGAAGGTGCTATCAGGGAATTCTCTGCCTGCCTTTCCCCAGTGCTCTGCAAGCTCTCCAGGACAACATAAAATCTGGGGCTCTGTGCTGTCTTTCGTTCTAAACAAGTGTTACTGTTTTCTGCACAAAAGCGATTACTGCGAAGCAATGTGAACAGGCACAGAGAAGGTGCTATCAGGGAATTCTCTGCCTGCCTTTCCCCAGTGCTCTGCAAGCTCTCCAGGACAACATAGAATCTGGGGCTCTGTGCTTTCTTTCCTTCTGAACAAGTGTTACTGTTTTCTGCACAAAAGCGATTCTGCGAAGCAATGTGAACACTTCTGCTTCCCAGGCACAGAGAAGGTGCTAGCAGGGAATTCTCTGCCTGCCTTTCCCCAGTGCTCTGCAAGCTCTCCAGGACAACATAAAATCTGGGGCTCTGAGCTTTCTTTCCTTCTGAACAAGTGTTAGTGTTTTCTGCACAAAAGCGATTCTTGCGAAGCAATGTGAACACTTCTGCTTCCCAGGCACAGAGAAGGTGCTATCAGGGAATTCTCTGCCTGCCTTTCCCCAGTGGTCTGCAAGCTCTCCAGGACAACATAAAATCTGGGGCTCTGTGCTTTCTTTCCTTCTGAACAAGTGTTACTGTTTTCTGCACAAAAGCGATTCTTGCGAAGCAATGTGAACACTTCTGCTTCCCAGGCACAGAGAAGGTGCTATCAGGGAATTCTCTGCCTGCCTTTCCCCAGTGCTCTGCAAGCTCTCCAGGACAACATAGAATCTGGGGCTCTGTGCTTTCTTTCCTTCTGAACAAGTGTTACTGTTTTCTGCACAAAAGCGATTCTGCGAAGCAATGTGAACAGGCACAGAGAAGGTGCTAGCAGGGAATTCTCTGCCTGCCTTTCCCCAGTGCTCTGCAAGCTCTCCAGGACAACATAAAATCTGGGGCTCTGTGCTGTCTTTCGTTCTGAACAAGTGTTACTGTTTTCTGCACAAAAGTGATTCTTGCGAAGCAATGTGAACACTTCTGCTTCCCAGGCACAGAGAAGGTGCTAGCAGGGAATTCTCTGCCTGCCTTTCCCCAGTGCTCTGCAAGCTCTCCAGGACAACATAAAATCTGGGGCTCTGTGCTTTCTTTCGTTCTGAACAAGTGTTAGTGTTTTCTGCACAAAAGCGATTCATGCGAAGCAATGTGAACACTTCTGCTTCCCAGGCACAGAGAAGGTGCTAGCAGGGAATTCTCTGCCTGCCTTTCCCCAGTGCTCTGCAAGCTCTCCAGGACAACATAAAATCTGGGGCTCTGTGCTTTCTTTCCTTCTGAACAAGTGTTACTGTTTTCTGCACAAAAGCGATTCTGCGAAGCAATGTGAACAGGCACAGAGAAGGTGCTAGCAGGGAATTCTCTGCCTGCCTTTCCCCAGTGCTCTGCAAGCTCTCCAGGAGAACAGCAAATCTGGGGCTCTGTGCTTTCTTTCCTTCTGAACAAGTGTTACTGTTTTCTGCACAAAAGCGATTCTGCGAAGCAATGTGAACAGGCACAGAGAAGGTGCTATCAGGGAATTCTCTGCCTGCCTTTCCCCAGTGCTCTGCAAGCTCTCCAGGACAACATAAAATCTGGGGCTCTGTGCTTTCTTTCCTTCTGAACAAGTGTTACTGTTTTCTGCACAAAAGCGATTCTGCGAAGCAATGTGAACACTTCTGCTTCCCAGGCACAGAGAAGGTGCTAGCAGGGAATTCTCTGCCTGCCTTTCCCCAGTGCTCTGCAAGCTCTCCAGGACAACATAGAATCTGGGGCTCTGTGCTTTCTTTCCTTCTGAACAAGTGTTAGTGTTTTCTGCACAAAAGCGATTCTGCGAAGCAATGTGAACAGGCACAGAGAAGGTGCTATCAGGGAATTCTCTGCCTGCCTTTCCCCAGTGCTCTGCAAGCTCTCCAGGACAACATAGAATCTGGGGCTCTGTGCTTTCTTTCCTTCTGAACGAGTGTTACTGTTTTCTGCACAAAAGCGATTCTGCGAAGCAATGTGAACAGGCACAGAGAAGGTGCTAGCAGGGAATTCTCTGCCTGCCTTTCCCCAGTGCTCTGAAAGCTCTCCAGGACAACATAAAATCTGGGGCTCTGTGCTGTCTTTCGTTCTAAACAAGTGTTACTGTTTTCTGCACAAAAGCGATTCTTGCGAAGCAATGTGAACACTTCTGCTTCCCAGGCACAGAGAAGGTGCTAGCAGGGAATTCTCTGCCTGCCTTTCCCAGTGCTCTGCAAGCTCTCCAGGACAACATAGAATCTGGGGCTCTGTGCTTTCTTTCGTTCTGAACAAGTGTTAGTGTTTTCTGCAGAAAAGTGATTCTGCGAAGCAATGTGAAAAGGCACAGAGAAGGTGCTATCAGGGAATTCTCTGCCTGCCTTTCCCCAGTGCTCTGCAAGCTCTCCAGGACAACATAAAATCTGGGGCTCTGTGCTTTCTTTCCTTCTGAACAAGTGTTACTGTTTTCTGCACAAAAGCGATTCTTGCGAAGCAATGTGAACACTTCTGCTTCCCAGGCACAGAGAAGGTGCTATCAGGGAATTCTCTGCCTGCCTTTCCCCAGTGCTCTGCAAGGTCTCCAGGACAACATAAAATCTGGGGCTCTGTGCTTTCTTTCCTTCTGAACAAGTGTTACTGTTTTCTGCACAAAAGCGATTCTTGCGAAGCAATGTGAACACTTCTGCTTCCCAGGCACAGAGAAGGTGCTAGCAGGGAACTCTCTGCCTGCCTTTCCCCAGTGCTCTGCAAGCTCTCCAGGACAACATAGAATCTGGGGCTCTGTGCTTTCTTTCGTTCTGAACAAGTGTTACTGTTTTCTGCACAAAAGCGATTCTGCGAAGCAATGTGAAAAGGCACAGAGAAGGTGCTAGCAAGGAATTCTCTGCCTGCCTTTCCCCAGTGCTCTGCAAGCTCTCCAGGACAACATAGAATCTGGGGCTCTGTGCTTTCTTTCCTTCTGAACAAGTGTTAGTGTTTTCTGCACAAAAGCGATTCTGCGAAGCAATGTGAACACTTCTGCTTCCCAGGCACAGAGAAGGTGCTAGCAGGGTATTCTCTGCCTGCCTTTCCCCAGTGCTCTGCAAGCTCTCCAGGACAACATAAAATCTGGGGCTCTGTGCTTTCTTTCCTTCTGAACAAGTGTTACTGTTTTCTGCACAAAAGCGATTCTTGCGAAGCAATGTGAACACTTCTGCTTCCCAGGCACAGAGAAGGTGCTATCAGGGAATTCTCTGCCTGCCTTTCCCCAGTGCTCTGCAAGCTCTCCAGGACAACATAGAATCTGGGGCTCTGTGCTTTCTTTCGTTCTGAACAAGTGTTACTGTTTTCTGCACAAAAGCGATTCTGCGAAGCAATGTGAACAGGCACAGAGAAGGTGCTAGCAGGGAATTCTCTGCCTGCCTTTCCCCAGTGCTCTGCAAGCTCTCCAGGACAACATAGAATCTGGGGCTCTGTGCTTTCTTTCCTTCTGAACAAGTGTTACTGTTTTCTGCACAAAAGCGATTCTTGCGAAGCAATGTGAACACTTCTGCTTCCCAGGCACAGAGAAGGTGCTAGCAAGGAATTCTCTGCCTGCCTTTCCCCAGTGCTCTGCAAGCTCTCCAGGACAACATAAAATCTGGGGCTCTGTGCTTTCTTTCGTTCTGAACAAGTGTTACTGTTTTCTGCACAAAAGCGATTCTGCGAAGCAATGTGAACACTTCTGCTTCCCAGGCACAGAGAAGGTGCTAGCAAGGAATTCCCTGCCTGCCTTTCCCCAGTGCTCTGCAAGCTCTCCAGGACAACATAAAATCTGGGGCTCTGTGCTTTCTTTCCTTCTGAACAAGTGTTAGTGTTTTCTGCACAAAAGCGATTCTTGCGAAGCAATGTGAACACTTCTGCTTCCCAGGCACAGAGAAGGTGCTAGCAGGGAATTCTCTGCCTGCCTTTCCCCAGTGCTCTGCAAGCTCTCCAGGACAACATAGAATCTGGGGCTCTGTGCTTTCTTTCCTTCTGAACAAGTGTTACTGTTTTCTGCACAAAAGCGATTCTGCGAAGCAATGTGAACAGGCACAGAGAAGGTGCTAGCAGGGAATTCTCTGCCTGCCTTTCCCCAGTGCTCTGCAAGCTCTCCAGGACAACATAAAATCTGGGGCTCTGTGCTGTCTTTCGTTCTGAACAAGTGTTACTGTTTTCTGCACAAAAGTGATTCTTGCGAAGCAATGTGAACACTTCTGCTTCCCAGGCACAGAGAAGGTGCTAGCAGGGAATTCTCTGCCTGCCTTTCCCCAGTGCTCTGCAAGCTCTCCAGGACAACATAAAATCTGGGGCTCTGTGCTTTCTTTCGTTCTGAACAAGTGTTAGTGTTTTCTGCACAAAAGCGATTCATGCGAAGCAATGTGAACACTTCTGCTTCCCAGGCACAGAGAAGGTGCTAGCAGGGAATTCTCTGCCTGCCTTTCCCCAGTGCTCTGCAAGCTCTCCAGGACAACATAAAATCTGGGGCTCTGTGCTTTCTTTCCTTCTGAACAAGTGTTACTGTTTTCTGCACAAAAGCGATTCTGCGAAGCAATGTGAACAGGCACAGAGAAGGTGCTAGCAGGGAATTCTCTGCCTGCCTTTCCCCAGTGCTCTGCAAGCTCTCCAGGAGAACAGCAAATCTGGGGCTCTGTGCTTTCTTTCCTTCTGAACAAGTGTTACTGTTTTCTGCACAAAAGCAATTCTGCGAAGCAATGTGAACAGGCACAGAGAAGGTGCTATCAGGGAATTCTCTGCCTGCCTTTCCCCAGTGCTCTGCAAGCTCTCCAGGACAACATAAAATCTGGGGCTCTGTGCTTTCTTTCCTTCTGAACAAGTGTTACTGTTTTCTGCACAAAAGCGATTCTGCGAAGCAATGTGAACAGGCACAGAGAAGGTGCTAGCAGGGAATTCTCTGCCTGCCTTTCCCCAGTGCTCTGCAAGCTCTCCAGGACAACATAAAATCTGGGGCTCTGTGCTTTCTTTCCTTCTGAACAAGTGTTAGTGTTTTCTGCACAAAAGCGATTCTTGCGAAGCAATGTGAACACTTCTGCTTCCCAGGCACAGAGAAGGTGCTAGCAGGGAATTCTCTGCCTGCCTTTCCCCAGTGCTCTGCAAGCTCTCCAGGACAACATAGAATCTGGGGCTCTGTGCTTTCTTTCCTTCTGAACAAGTGTTAGTGTTTTCTGCACAAAAGCGATTCTGCGAAGCAATGTGAACAGGCACAGAGAAGGTGCTAGCAGGGAATTCTCTGCCTGCCTTTCCCCAGTGCTCTGCAAGCTCTCCAGGACAACATAGAATCTGGGGCTCTGTGCTTTCTTTCCTTCTGAACAAGTGTTACTGTTTTCTGCACAAAAGCGATTCTGCGAAGCAATGTGAACAGGCACAGAGAAGGTGCTAGCAGGGAATTCTCTGCCTGCCTTTCCCCAGTGCTCTGAAAGCTCTCCAGGACAACATAAAATCTGGGGCTCTGTGCTGTCTTTCGTTCTAAACAAGTGTTACTGTTTTCTGCACAAAAGCGATTCTTGCGAAGCAATGTGAACACTTCTGCTTCCCAGGCACAGAGAAGGTGCTAGCAGGGAATTCTCTGCCTGCCTTTCCCAGTGCTCTGCAAGCTCTCCAGGACAACATAGAATCTGGGGCTCTGTGCTTTCTTTCGTTCTGAACAAGTGTTAGTGTTTTCTGCAGAAAAGTGATTCTGCGAAGCAATGTGAAAAGGCACAGAGAAGGTGCTATCAGGGAATTCTCTGCCTGCCTTTCCCCAGTGCTCTGCAAGCTCTCCAGGACAACATAAAATCTGGGGCTCTGTGCTTTCTTTCCTTCTGAACAAGTGTTACTGTTTTCTGCACAAAAGCGATTCTTGCGAAGCAATGTGAACACTTCTGCTTCCCAGGCACAGAGAAGGTGCTAGCAGGGAATTCTCTGCCTGCCTTTCCCCAGTGCTCTGCAAGGTCTCCAGGACAACATAAAATCTGGGGCTCTGTGCTTTCTTTCCTTCTGAACAAGTGTTACTGTTTTCTGCACAAAAGCGATTCTTGCGAAGCAATGTGAACACTTCTGCTTCCCAGGCACAGAGAAGGTGCTAGCAGGGAACTCTCTGCCTGCCTTTCCCCAGTGCTCTGCAAGCTCTCCAGGACAACATAGAATCTGGGGCTCTGTGCTTTCTTTCGTTCTGAACAAGTGTTACTGTTTTCTGCACAAAAGCGATTCTGCGAAGCAATGTGAAAAGGCACAGAGAAGGTGCTAGCAAGGAATTCTCTGCCTGCCTTTCCCCAGTGCTCTGCAAGCTCTCCAGGACAACATAGAATCTGGGGCTCTGTGCTTTCTTTCCTTCTGAACAAGTGTTAGTGTTTTCTGCACAAAAGCGATTCTGCGAAGCAATGTGAACACTTCTGCTTCCCAGGCACAGAGAAGGTGCTAGCAGGGTATTCTCTGCCTGCCTTTCCCCAGTGCTCTGCAAGCTCTCCAGGACAACATAAAATCTGGGGCTCTGTGCTTTCTTTCCTTCTGAACAAGTGTTACTGTTTTCTGCACAAAAGCGATTCTTGCGAAGCAATGTGAACACTTCTGCTTCCCAGGCACAGAGAAGGTGCTATCAGGGAATTCTCTGCCTGCCTTTCCCCAGTGCTCTGCAAGCTCTCCAGGACAACATAGAATCTGGGGCTCTGTGCTTTCTTTCGTTCTGAACAAGTGTTACTGTTTTCTGCACAAAAGCGATTCTGCGAAGCAATGTGAACAGGCACAGAGAAGGTGCTAGCAGGGAATTCTCTGCCTGCCTTTCCCCAGTGCTCTGCAAGCTCTCCAGGACAACATAAAATCTGGGGCTCTGTGCTTTCTTTCCTTCTGAACAAGTGTTACTGTTTTCTGCACAAAAGCGATTCTTGCGAAGCAATGTGAACACTTCTGCTTCCCAGGCACAGAGAAGGTGCTATCAGGGAATTCTCTGCCTGCCTTTCCCCAGTGCTCTGCAAGCTCTCCAGGACAACATAGAATCTGGGGCTCTGTGCTTTCTTTCGTTCTGAACAAGTGTTACTGTTTTCTGCACAAAAGCGATTCTGCGAAGCAATGTGAACAGGCACAGAGAAGGTGCTAGCAGGGAATTCTCTGCCTGCCTTTCCCCAGTGCTCTGCAAGCTCTCCAGGACAACATAGAATCTGGGGCTCTGTGCTTTCTTTCCTTCTGAACAAGTGTTACTGTTTTCTGCACAAAAACGATTCTTGCGAAGCAATGTGAACACTTCTGCTTCCCAGGCACAGAGAAGGTGCTAGCAAGGAATTCTCTGCCTGCCTTTCCCCAGTGCTCTGCAAGCTCTCCAGGACAACATAAAATCTGGGGCTCTGTGCTTTCTTTCGTTCTGAACAAGTGTTACTGTTTTCTGCACAAAAGCGATTCTGCGAAGCAATGTGAACACTTCTGCTTCCCAGGCACAGAGAAGGTGCTAGCAAGGAATTCCCTGCCTGCCTTTCCCCAGTGCTCTGCAAGCTCTCCAGGACAACATAAAATCTGGGGCTCTGTGCTTTCTTTCCTTCTGAACAAGTGTTAGTGTTTTCTGCACAAAAGCGATTCTTGCGAAGCAATGTGAACACTTCTGCTTCCCAGGCACAGAGAAGGTGCTAGCAGGGAATTCTCTGCCTGCCTTTCCCCAGTGCTCTGCAAGCTCTCCAGGACAACATAGAATCTGGGGCTCTGTGCTTTCTTTCCTTCTGAACAAGTGTTACTGTTTTCTGCACAAAAGCGATTCTGCGAAGCAATGTGAACAGGCACAGAGAAGGTGCTAGCAGGGAATTCTCTGCCTGCCTTTCCCCAGTGCTCTGCAAGCTCTCCAGGACAACATAAAATCTGGGGCTCTGTGCTGTCTTTCGTTCTGAACAAGTGTTACTGTTTTCTGCACAAAAGTGATTCTTGCGAAGCAATGTGAACACTTCTGCTTCCCAGGCACAGAGAAGGTGCTAGCAGGGAATTCTCTGCCTGCCTTTCCCCAGTGCTCTGCAAGCTCTCCAGGACAACATAAAATCTGGGGCTCTGTGCTTTCTTTCGTTCTGAACAAGTGTTAGTGTTTTCTGCACAAAAGCGATTCATGCGAAGCAATGTGAACACTTCTGCTTCCCAGGCACAGAGAAGGTGCTAGCAGGGAATTCTCTGCCTGCCTTTCCCCAGTGCTCTGCAAGCTCTCCAGGACAACATAAAATCTGGGGCTCTGTGCTTTCTTTCCTTCTGAACAAGTGTTACTGTTTTCTGCACAAAAGCGATTCTGCGAAGCAATGTGAACAGGCACAGAGAAGGTGCTAGCAGGGAATTCTCTGCCTGCCTTTCCCCAGTGCTCTGCAAGCTCTCCAGGAGAACAGCAAATCTGGGGCTCTGTGCTTTCTTTCCTTCTGAACAAGTGTTACTGTTTTCTGCACAAAAGCGATTCTGCGAAGCAATGTGAACAGGCACAGAGAAGGTGCTATCAGGGAATTCTCTGCCTGCCTTTCCCCAGTGCTCTGCAAGCTCTCCAGGACAACATAAAATCTGGGGCTCTGTGCTTTCTTTCCTTCTGAACAAGTGTTACTGTTTTCTGCACAAAAGCGATTCTGCGAAGCAATGTGAACAGGCACAGAGAAGGTGCTAGCAGGGAATTCTCTGCCTGCCTTTCCCCAGTGCTCTGCAAGCTCTCCAGGACAACATAAAATCTGGGGCTCTGTGCTTTCTTTCCTTCTGAACAAGTGTTAGTGTTTTCTGCACAAAAGCGATTCTTGCGAAGCAATGTGAACACTTCTGCTTCCCAGGCACAGAGAAGGTGCTAGCAGGGAATTCTCTGCCTGCCTTTCCCCAGTGCTCTGCAAGCTCTCCAGGACAACATAGAATCTGGGGCTCTGTGCTTTCTTTCCTTCTGAACAAGTGTTAGTGTTTTCTGCACAAAAGCGATTCTGCGAAGCAATGTGAACAGGCACAGAGAAGGTGCTAGCAGGGAATTCTCTGCCTGCCTTTCCCCAGTGCTCTGCAAGCTCTCCAGGACAACATAGAATCTGGGGCTCTGTGCTTTCTTTCCTTCTGAACAAGTGTTACTGTTTTCTGCACAAAAGCGATTCTGCGAAGCAATGTGAACAGGCACAGAGAAGGTGCTAGCAGGGAATTCTCTGCCTGCCTTTCCCCAGTGCTCTGAAAGCTCTCCAGGACAACATAAAATCTGGGGCTCTGTGCTGTCTTTCGTTCTAAACAAGTGTTACTGTTTTCTGCACAAAAGCGATTCTTGCGAAGCAATGTGAACACTTCTGCTTCCCAGGCACAGAGAAGGTGCTAGCAGGGAATTCTCTGCCTGCCTTTCCCAGTGCTCTGCAAGCTCTCCAGGACAACATAGAATCTGGGGCTCTGTGCTTTCTTTCGTTCTGAACAAGTGTTAGTGTTTTCTGCAGAAAAGTGATTCTGCGAAGCAATGTGAAAAGGCACAGAGAAGGTGCTATCAGGGAATTCTCTGCCTGCCTTTCCCCAGTGCTCTGCAAGCTCTCCAGGACAACATAAAATCTGGGGCTCTGTGCTTTCTTTCCTTCTGAACAAGTGTTACTGTTTTCTGCACAAAAGCGATTCTTGCGAAGCAATGTGAACACTTCTGCTTCCCAGGCACAGAGAAGGTGCTAGCAGGGAATTCTCTGCCTGCCTTTCCCCAGTGCTCTGCAAGGTCTCCAGGACAACATAAAATCTGGGGCTCTGTGCTTTCTTTCCTTCTGAACAAGTGTTACTGTTTTCTGCACAAAAGCGATTCTTGCGAAGCAATGTGAACACTTCTGCTTCCCAGGCACAGAGAAGGTGCTAGCAGGGAACTCTCTGCCTGCCTTTCCCCAGTGCTCTGCAAGCTCTCCAGGACAACATAGAATCTGGGGCTCTGTGCTTTCTTTCGTTCTGAACAAGTGTTACTGTTTTCTGCACAAAAGCGATTCTGCGAAGCAATGTGAAAAGGCACAGAGAAGGTGCTAGCAAGGAATTCTCTGCCTGCCTTTCCCCAGTGCTCTGCAAGCTCTCCAGGACAACATAGAATCTGGGGCTCTGTGCTTTCTTTCCTTCTGAACAAGTGTTAGTGTTTTCTGCACAAAAGCGATTCTGCGAAGCAATGTGAACACTTCTGCTTCCCAGGCACAGAGAAGGTGCTAGCAGGGTATTCTCTGCCTGCCTTTCCCCAGTGCTCTGCAAGCTCTCCAGGACAACATAAAATCTGGGGCTCTGTGCTTTCTTTCCTTCTGAACAAGTGTTACTGTTTTCTGCACAAAAGCGATTCTTGCGAAGCAATGTGAACACTTCTGCTTCCCAGGCACAGAGAAGGTGCTATCAGGGAATTCTCTGCCTGCCTTTCCCCAGTGCTCTGCAAGCTCTCCAGGACAACATAGAATCTGGGGCTCTGTGCTTTCTTTCGTTCTGAACAAGTGTTACTGTTTTCTGCACAAAAGCGATTCTGCGAAGCAATGTGAACAGGCACAGAGAAGGTGCTAGCAGGGAATTCTCTGCCTGCCTTTCCCCAGTGCTCTGCAAGCTCTCCAGGACAACATAGAATCTGGGGCTCTGTGCTTTCTTTCCTTCTGAACAAGTGTTACTGTTTTCTGCACAAAAGCGATTCTTGCGAAGCAATGTGAACACTTCTGCTTCCCAGGCACAGAGAAGGTGCTAGCAAGGAATTCTCTGCCTGCCTTTCCCCAGTGCTCTGCAAGCTCTCCAGGACAACATAAAATCTGGGGCTCTGTGCTTTCTTTCGTTCTGAACAAGTGTTACTGTTTTCTGCACAAAAGCGATTCTGCGAAGCAATGTGAACACTTCTGCTTCCCAGGCACAGAGAAGGTGCTAGCAAGGAATTCTCTGCCTGCCTTTCCCCAGTGCTCTGCAAGCTCTCCAGGACAACATAAAATCTGGGGCTCTGTGCTTTCTTTCCTTCTGAACAAGTGTTACTGTTTTCTGCACAAAAGCGATTCTTGCGAAGCAATGTGAACACTTCTGCTTCCCAGGCACAGAGAAGGTGCTAGCAGGGAATTCTCTGCCTGCCTTTCCCCAGTGCTCTGCAAGCTCTCCAGGACAACATAGAATCTGGGGCTCTGTGCTTTCTTTCCTTCTGAACAAGTGTTACTGTTTTCTGCACAAAAGCGATTCTGCGAAGCAATGTGAACAGGCACAGAGAAGGTGCTAGCAGGGAATTCTCTGCCTGCCTTTCCCCAGTGCTCTGCAAGCTCTCCAGGACAACATAAAATCTGGGGCTCTGTGCTGTCTTTCGTTCTGAACAAGTGTTACTGTTTTCTGCACAAAAGTGATTCTTGCGAAGCAATGTGAACACTTCTGCTTCCCAGGCACAGAGAAGGTGCTAGCAGGGAATTCTCTGCCTGCCTTTCCCCAGTGCTCTGCAAGCTCTCCAGGACAACATAAAATCTGGGGCTCTGTGCTTTCTTTCGTTCTGAACAAGTGTTAGTGTTTTCTGCACAAAAGCGATTCATGCGAAGCAATGTGAACACTTCTGCTTCCCAGGCACAGAGAAGGTGCTAGCAGGGAATTCTCTGCCTGCCTTTCCCCAGTGCTCTGCAAGCTCTCCAGGACAACATAAAATCTGGGGCTCTGTGCTTTCTTTCCTTCTGAACAAGTGTTACTGTTTTCTGCACAAAAGCGATTCTGCGAAGCAATGTGAACAGGCACAGAGAAGGTGCTAGCAGGGAATTCTCTGCCTGCCTTTCCCCAGTGCTCTGCAAGCTCTCCAGGAGAACAGCAAATCTGGGGCTCTGTGCTTTCTTTCCTTCTGAACAAGTGTTACTGTTTTCTGCACAAAAGCGATTCTGCGAAGCAATGTGAACAGGCACAGAGAAGGTGCTATCAGGGAATTCTCTGCCTGCCTTTCCCCAGTGCTCTGCAAGCTCTCCAGGACAACATAAAATCTGGGGCTCTGTGCTTTCTTTCCTTCTGAACAAGTGTTACTGTTTTCTGCACAAAAGTGATTCTGCGAAGCAATGTGAACAGGCACAGAGAAGGTGCTAGCAGGGAATTCTCTGCCTGCCTTTCCCCAGTGCTCTGCAAGCTCTCCAGGACAACATAAAATCTGGGGCTCTGTGCTTTCTTTCCTTCTGAACAAGTGTTAGTGTTTTCTGCACAAAAGCGATTCTTGCGAAGCAATGTGAACACTTCTGCTTCCCAGGCACAGAGAAGGTGCTAGCAGGGAATTCTCTGCCTGCCTTTCCCCAGTGCTCTGCAAGCTCTCCAGGACAACATAGAATCTGGGGCTCTGTGCTTTCTTTCCTTCTGAACAAGTGTTAGTGTTTTCTGCACAAAAGCGATTCTGCGAAGCAATGTGAACAGGCACAGAGAAGGTGCTAGCAGGGAATTCTCTGCCTGCCTTTCCCCAGTGCTCTGCAAGCTCTCCAGGACAACATAGAATCTGGGGCTCTGTGCTTTCTTTCCTTCTGAACGAGTGTTACTGTTTTCTGCACAAAAGCGATTCTGCGAAGCAATGTGAACAGGCACAGAGAAGGTGCTAGCAGGGAATTCTCTGCCTGCCTTTCCCCAGTGCTCTGAAAGCTCTCCAGGACAACATAAAATCTGGGGCTCTGTGCTGTCTTTCGTTCTAAACAAGTGTTACTGTTTTCTGCACAAAAGCGATTCTTGCGAAGCAATGTGAACACTTCTGCTTCCCAGGCACAGAGAAGGTGCTAGCAGGGAATTCTCTGCCTGCCTTTCCCAGTGCTCTGCAAGCTCTCCAGGACAACATAGAATCTGGGGCTCTGTGCTTTCTTTCGTTCTGAACAAGTGTTAGTGTTTTCTGCAGAAAAGTGATTCTGCGAAGCAATGTGAAAAGGCACAGAGAAGGTGCTATCAGGGAATTCTCTGCCTGCCTTTCCCCAGTGCTCTGCAAGCTCTCCAGGACAACATAAAATCTGGGGCTCTGTGCTTTCTTTCCTTCTGAACAAGTGTTACTGTTTTCTGCACAAAAGCGATTCTTGCGAAGCAATGTGAACACTTCTGCTTCCCAGGCACAGAGAAGGTGCTATCAGGGAATTCTCTGCCTGCCTTTCCCCAGTGCTCTGCAAGGTCTCCAGGACAACATAAAATCTGGGGCTCTGTGCTTTCTTTCCTTCTGAACAAGTGTTACTGTTTTCTGCACAAAAGCGATTCTTGCGAAGCAATGTGAACACTTCTGCTTCCCAGGCACAGAGAAGGTGCTAGCAGGGAACTCTCTGCCTGCCTTTCCCCAGTGCTCTGCAAGCTCTCCAGGACAACATAGAATCTGGGGCTCTGTGCTTTCTTTCGTTCTGAACAAGTGTTACTGTTTTCTGCACAAAAGCGATTCTGCGAAGCAATGTGAAAAGGCACAGAGAAGGTGCTAGCAAGGAATTCTCTGCCTGCCTTTCCCCAGTGCTCTGCAAGCTCTCCAGGACAACATAGAATCTGGGGCTCTGTGCTTTCTTTCGTTCTGAACAAGTGTTAGTGTTTTCTGCACAAAAGCGATTCTGCGAAGCAATGTGAACACTTCTGCTTCCCAGGCACAGAGAAGGTGCTAGCAGGGTATTCTCTGCCTGCCTTTCCCCAGTGCTCTGCAAGCTCTCCAGGACAACATAAAATCTGGGGCTCTGTGCTTTCTTTCCTTCTGAACAAGTGTTACTGTTTTCTGCACAAAAGCGATTCTTGCGAAGCAATGTGAACACTTCTGCTTCCCAGGCACAGAGAAGGTGCTATCAGGGAATTCTCTGCCTGCCTTTCCCCAGTGCTCTGCAAGCTCTCCAGGACAACATAGAATCTGGGCCTCTGTGCTTTCTTTCGTTCTGAACAAGTGTTACTGTTTTCTGCACAAAAGCGATTCTGCGAAGCAATGTGAACAGGCACAGAGAAGGTGCTAGCAGGGAATTCTCTGCCTGCCTTTCCCCAGTGCTCTGCAAGCTCTCCAGGACAACATAGAATCTGGGGCTCTGTGCTTTCTTTCCTTCTGAACAAGTGTTACTGTTTTCTGCACAAAAGCGATTCTGCGAAGCAATGTGAACAGGCACAGAGAAGGTGCTAGCAGGGAATTCTCTGCCTGCCTTTCCCCAGTGCTCTGCAAGCTCTCCAGGACAACATAGAATCTGGGGCTCTGTGCTTTCTTTCCTTCTGAACAAGTGTTACTGTTTTCTGCACAAAAGCGATTCTTGCGAAGCAATGTGAACACTTCTGCTTCCCAGGCACAGAGAAGGTGCTAGCAAGGAATTCTCTGCCTGCCTTTCCCCAGTGCTCTGCAAGCTCTCCAGGACAACATAAAATCTGGGGCTCTGTGCTTTCTTTCGTTCTGAACAAGTGTTACTGTTTTCTGCACAAAAGAGATTCTGCGAAGCAATGTGAACACTTCTGCTTCCCAGGCACAGAGAAGGTGCTAGCAAGGAATTCCCTGCCTGCCTTTCCCCAGTGCTCTGCAAGCTCTCCAGGACAACATAAAATCTGGGGCTCTGTGCTTTCTTTCCTTCTGAACAAGTGTTACTGTTTTCTGCACAAAAGCGATTCTGCGAAGCAATGTGAACACTTCTGCTTCCCAGGCACAGAGAAGGTGCTATCAGGGAATTCTCTGCCTGCCTTTCCCCAGTGCTCTGCAAGCTCTCCAGGACAACATAAAATCTGGGGCTCTGTGCTTTCTTTCCTTCTGAACAAGTGTTACTGTTTTCTGCACAAAAGCGATTCTTGCGAAGCAATGTGAACACTTCTGCTTCCCAGGCACAGAGAAGGTGCTAGCAGGGAATTCTCTGCCTGCCTTTCCCCAGTGCTCTGCAAGCTCTCCAGGACAACATCAAATCTGGGGCTCTGTGCTTTCTTTCGTTCTGAACAAGTGTTACTGTTTTCTGCACAAAAGCGATTCTGCGAAGCAATGTGAAAAGGCACAGAGAAGGTGCTAGCAAGGAATTCTCTGCCTGCCTTTCCCCAGTGCTCTGCAAGCTCTCCAGGACAACATAGAATCTGGGGCTCTGTGCTTTCTTTCGTTCTGAACAAGTGTTACTGTTTTCTGCACAAAAGCGATTCTGCGAAGCAATGTGAACACTTCTGCTTCCCAGGCACAGAGAAGGTGCTAGCAGGGAATTCTCTGCCTGCCTTTCCCCAGTGCTCTGCAAGCTCTCCAGGACAACATAAAATCTGGGGCTCTGTGCTTTCTTTCCTTCTGAACAAGTGTTAGTGTTTTCTGCACAAAAGCGATTCTTGCGAAGCAATGTGAACACTTCTGCTTCCCAGGCACAGAGAAGGTGCTATCAGGGAATTCTCTGCCTGCCTTTCCCCAGTGCTCTGCAAGCTCTCCAGGACAACATAGAATCTGGGGCTCTGTGCTTTCTTTCGTTCTGAACAAGTGTTACTGTTTTCTGCACAAAAGCGATTCTGCGAAGCAATGTGAACAGGCACAGAGAAGGTGCTAGCAGGGAATTCTCTGCCTGCCTTTCCCCAGTGCTCTGCAAGCTCTCCAGGACAACATAGAATCTGGGGCTCTGTGCTTTCTTTCGTTCTGAACAAGTGTTACTGTTTTCTGCACAAAAGCGATTCTGCGAAGCAATGTGAACAGGCACAGAGAAGGTGCTAGCAGGGAATTCTCTGCCTGCCTTTCCCCAGTGCTCTGCAAGCTCTCCAGGACAACATAGAATCTGGGGCTTTGTGCTTTCTTTCCTTCTGAACAAGTGTTACTGTTTTCTGCACAAAAGCGATTCTGCGAAGCAATGTGAACACTTCTGCTTCCCAGGCACAGAGAAGGTGCTAGCAAGGAATTCTCTGCCTGCCTTTCCCCAGTGCTCTGCAAGCTCTCCAGGACAACATAAAATCTGGGGCTCTGTGCTTTCTTTCCTTCTGAACAAGTGTTACTGTTTTCTGCACAAAAGCGATTCTGCGAAGCAATGTGAACACTTCTGCTTCCCAGGCACAGAGAAGGTGCTAGCAAGGAATTCTCTGCCTGCCTTTCCCCAGTGCTCTGCAAGCTATCCAGGACAACATAAAATCTGGGGCTCTGTGCTTTCTTTCCTTCTGAACAAGTGTTACTGTTTTCTGCACAAAAGCGATTCTGCGAAGCAATGTGAACACTTCTGCTTCCCAGGCACAGAGAAGGTGCTAGCAGGGAATTCTCTGCCTGCCTTTCCCCAGTGCTCTGCAAGCTCTCCAGGACAACATAGAATCTGGGGCTCTGTGCTTTCTTTCCTTCTGAACAAGTGTTACTGTTTTCTGCACAAAAGCGATTCTTGCGAAGCAATGTGAACACTTCTGCTTCCCAGGCACAGAGAAGGTGCTAGCAGGGAATTCTCTGCCTGCCTTTCCCCAGTGCTCTGCAAGCTCTCCAGGACAACATAGAATCTGGGGCTCTGTGCTTTCTTTCCTTCTGAACAAGTGTTACTGTTTTCTGCACAAAAGCGATTCTTGCGAAGCAATGTGAACACTTCTGCTTCCCAGGCACAGAGAAGGTGCTAGCAAGGAATTCTCTGCCTGCCTTTCCCCAGTGCTCTGCAAGCTCTCCAGGACAACATCAAATCTGGGGCTCTGTGCTTTCTTTCCTTCTGAACAAGTGTTACTGTTTTCTGCACAAAAGCGGTTCTTGCGAAGCAATGTGAACACTTCTGCTTCCCAGGCACAGAGAAGGTGCTAGCAGGGAATTCTCTGCCTGCCTTTCCCCAGTGCTCTGCAAGCTCTCCAGGACAACAGCAAGTCTGGGGCTCTGTGCTGTCTTTCGTTCTGAACAAGTGTTACTGTTTTCTGCACAAAAGCGATTCTGAGAAGCAATGTGAACAGGCACAGAGAAGGTGCTATCAGGGAATTCTCTGCCTGCCTTTCCCCAGTGCTCTGCAAGCTCTCCAGGACAACATAAAATCTGGGGCTCTGTGCTTTCTTTCCTTCTGAACAAGTGTTAGTGTTTTCTGCACAAAAGCGATTCTTGCGAAGCAATGTGAACACTTCTGCTTCCCAGGCACAGAGAAGGTGCTAGCAGGGAATTCTCTGCCTGCCTTTCCCCAGTGCTCTGCAAGCTCTCCAGGACAACATAGAATCTGGGGCTCTGTGCTTTCTTTCCTTCTGAACAAGTGTTACTGTTTTCTGCACAAAAGCGATTCTGCGAAACAATGTGAACAGGCACAGAGAAGGTGCTAGCAGGGAATTCTCTGCCTGCCTTTCCCCAGTGCTCTGCAAGCTCTCCAGGACAACATAAAATCTGGGGCTCTGTGCTTTCTTTCCTTCTGAACAAGTGTTACTGTTTTCTGCACAAAAGCGATTCTTGCGAAGCAATGTGAACACTTCTGCTTCCCAGGCACAGAGAAGGTGCTAGCAGGGAATTCTCTGCCTGCCTTTCCCCAGTGCTCTGCAAGCTCTCCAGGACAACATAAAATCTGGGGCTCTGTGCTTTCTTTCCTTCTGAACAAGTGTTACTGTTTTCTGCACAAAAGCGATTCTGCGAAGCAATGTGAACAGGCACAGAGAAGGTGCTAGCAGGGAATTCTCTGCCTGCCTTTCCCCAGTGCTCTGCAAGCTCTCCAGGACAATAGCAAATCTGGGGCTCTGTGCTTTCTTTCCTTCTGAACAAGTGTTACTGTTTTCTGCACAAAAGCGATTCTTGCAAAGCAATGTGAACACTTCTGCTTCCCAGGCACAGAGAAGGTGCTAGCAAGGAATTCTCTGCCTGCCTTTCCCCAGTGCTCTGCAAGCTCTCCAGGACAACATAAAATCTGGGGCTCTGTGCTTTCTTTCCTTCTGAACAAGTGTTACAGTTTTCTGCACAAAAGCGATTCTGCGAAGCAATGTGAACACTTCTGCTTCCCAGGCACAGAGAAGGTGCTAGCAAGGAATTCTCTGCCTGCCTTTCCCAAGTGCTCTGCAAGCTCTCCAGGACAACATAGAATCTGGGGCTCTGTGCTTTCTTTCCTTCTGAACAAGTGTTACAGTTTTCTGCACAAAACCGATTCTGCGAAGCAATGTGAACACTTCTGCTTCCCAGGCACAGAGAAGGTGCTAGCAAGGAATTCTCTGCCTGCCTTTCCCCAGTGCTCTGCAAGCTCTCCAGGACAACATAAAATCTGGGGCTCTGTGCTTTCTTTCCTTCTGAACAAGTGTTACTGTTTTCTGCACAAAAGCGATTCTGCGAAGCAATGTGAACAGGCACAGAGAAGGTGCTAGCAAGGAATTCTCTGCCTGCCTTTCCCCAGTGCTCTGCAAGCTCTCCAGGACAACATAAAATCTGGGGCTCTGTGCTTTCTTTCCTTCTGAACAAGTGTTACTGTTTTCTGCACAAAAGCGATTCTTGAGAAGCAATGTGAACACTTCTGCTTCCCAGGCACAGAGAAGGTGCTAGCAAGGAATTCTCTGCCTGCCTTTCCCCAGTGCTCTGCAAGCTCTCCAGGACAACATAAAATCTGGGGCTCTGTGCTTTCTTTCCTTCTGAACAAGTGTTACAGTTTTCTGCACAAAAGCGATTCTGCGAAGCAATGTGAACACTTCTGCTTCCCAGGCACAGAGAAGGTGCTAGCAAGGAATTCTCTGCCTGCCTTTCCCCAGTGCTCTGCAAGCTCTCCAGGACAACATAAAATCTGGGGCTCTGTGCTTTCTTTCCTTCTGAACAAGTGTTACTGTTTTCTGCACAAAAGCGATTCTTGCGAAGCAATGTGAACACTTCTGCTTCCCAGGCACAGAGAAGGTGCTATCAGGGAATTCTCTGCCTGCCTTTCCCCAGTGCTCTGCAAGCTCTCCAGGACAACATAGAATCTGGGGCTCTGTGCTTTCTTTCGTTCTGAACAAGTGTTACTGTTTTCTGCACAAAAGCGATTCTGCGAAGCAATGTGAACAGGCACAGAGAAGGTGCTAGCAGGGAATTCTCTGCCTGCCTTTCCCCAGTGCTCTGCAAGCTCTCCAGGACAACATAGAATCTGGGGCTCTGTGCTTTCTTTCCTTCTGAACAAGTGTTACTGTTTTCTGCACAAAAGCGATTCTGCGAAGCAATGTGAACAGGCACAGAGAAGGTGCTAGCAGGGAATTCTCTGCCTGCCTTTCCCCAGTGCTCTGCAAGCTCTCCAGGACAACATAGAATCTGGGGCTCTGTGCTTTCTTTCCTTCTGAACAAGTGTTACTGTTTTCTGCACAAAAGCGATTCTTGCGAAGCAATGTGAACACTTCTGCTTCCCAGGCACAGAGAAGGTGCTAGCAAGGAATTCTCTGCCTGCCTTTCCCCAGTGCTCTGCAAGCTCTCCAGGACAACATAAAATCTGGGGCTCTGTGCTTTCTTTCGTTCTGAACAAGTGTTACTGTTTTCTGCACAAAAGCGATTCTGCGAAGCAATGTGAACACTTCTGCTTCCCAGGCACAGAGAAGGTGCTAGCAAGGAATTCCCTGCCTGCCTTTCCCCAGTGCTCTGCAAGCTCTCCAGGACAACATAAAATCTGGGGCTCTGTGCTTTCTTTCCTTCTGAACAAGTGTTACTCTTTTCTGCACAAAAGCGATTCTGCGAAGCAATGTGAACACTTCTGCTTCCCAGGCACAGAGAAGGTGCTAGCAGGGAATTCTCTGCCTGCCTTTACCCAGTGCTCTGCAAGCTCTCCAGGACAACATAAAATCTGGGGCTCTGTGCTTTCTTTCCTTCTGAACAAGTGTTACTGTTTTCTGCACAAAAGCGATTCTTGCGAAGCAATGTGAACACTTCTGCTTCCCAGGCACAGAGAAGGTGCTAGCAGGGAATTCTCTGCCTGCCTTTCCCCAGTGCTCTGCAAGCTCTCCAGGACAACATAGAATCTGGGGCTCTGTGCTTTCTTTCGTTCTGAACAAGTGTTACTGTTTTCTGCACAAAAGCGATTCTGCGAAGCAATGTGAAAAGGCACAGAGAAGGTGCTAGCAAGGAATTCTCTGCCTGCCTTTCCCCAGTGCTCTGCAAGCTCTCCAGGACAACATAGAATCTGGGGCTCTGTGCTTTCTTTCGTTCTGAACAAGTGTTACTGTTTTCTGCACAAAAGCGATTCTGCGAAGCAATGTGAACACTTCTGCTTCCCAGGCACAGAGAAGGTGCTAGCAGGGAATTCTCTGCCTGCCTTTCCCCAGTGCTCTGCAAGCTCTCCAGGACAACATAAAATCTGGGGCTCTGTGCTTTCTTTCCTTCTGAACAAGTGTTAGTGTTTTCTGCACAAAAGCGATTCTTGCGAAGCAATGTGAACACTTCTGCTTCCCAGGCACAGAGAAGGTGCTATCAGGGAATTCTCTGCCTGCCTTTCCCCAGTGCTCTGCAAGCTCTCCAGGACAACATAGAATCTGGGGCTCTGTGCTTTCTTTCGTTCTGAACAAGTGTTACTGTTTTCTGCACAAAAGCGATTCTGCGAAGCAATGTGAACAGGCACAGAGAAGGTGCTAGCAGGGAATTCTCTGCCTGCCTTTCCCCAGTGCTCTGCAAGCTCTCCAGGACAACATAGAATCTGGGGCTCTGTGCTTTCTTTCGTTCTGAACAAGTGTTACTGTTTTCTGCACAAAAGCGATTCTGCGAAGCAATGTGAACAGGCACAGAGAAGGTGCTAGCAGGGAATTCTCTGCCTGCCTTTCCCCAGTGCTCTGCAAGCTCTCCAGGACAACATAGAATCTGGGGCTCTGTGCTTTCTTTCCTTCTGAACAAGTGTTACTGTTTTCTGCACAAAAGCGATTCTTGCGAAGCAATGTGAACACTTCTGCTTCCCAGGCACAGAGAAGGTGCTAGCAGGGAATTCTCTGCCTGCCTTTCCCCAGTGCTCTGCAAGCTCTCCAGGACAACATAGAATCTGGGGCTCTGTGCTTTCTTTCCTTCTGAACAAGTGTTACTGTTTTCTGCACAAAAGCGATTCTTGCGAAGCAATGTGAACACTTCTGCTTCCCAGGCACAGAGAAGGTGCTAGCAAGGAATTCTCTGCCTGCCTTTCCCCAGTGCTCTGCAAGCTCTCCAGGACAACATCAAATCTGGGGCTCTGTGCTTTCTTTCCTTCTGAACAAGTGTTACTGTTTTCTGCACAAAAGCGGTTCTTGCGAAGCAATGTGAACACTTCTGCTTCCCAGGCACAGAGAAGGTGCTAGCAGGGAATTCTCTGCCTGCCTTTCCCCAGTGCTCTGCAAGCTCTCCAGGACAACAGCAAGTCTGGGGCTCTGTGCTGTCTTTCGTTCTGAACAAGTGTTACTGTTTTCTGCACAAAAGCGATTCTGAGAAGCAATGTGAACAGGCACAGAGAAGGTGCTATCAGGGAATTCTCTGCCTGCCTTTCCCCAGTGCTCTGCAAGCTCTCCAGGACAACATAAAATCTGGGGCTCTGTGCTTTCTTTCCTTCTGAACAAGTGTTAGTGTTTTCTGCACAAAAGCGATTCTTGCGAAGCAATGTGAACACTTCTGCTTCCCAGGCACAGAGAAGGTGCTAGCAGGGAATTCTCTGCCTGCCTTTCCCCAGTGCTCTGCAAGCTCTCCAGGACAACATAGAATCTGGGGCTCTGTGCTTTCTTTCCTTCTGAACAAGTGTTACTGTTTTCTGCACAAAAGCGATTCTGCGAAACAATGTGAACAGGCACAGAGAAGGTGCTAGCAGGGAATTCTCTGCCTGCCTTTCCCCAGTGCTCTGCAAGCTCTCCAGGACAACATAAAATCTGGGGCTCTGTGCTTTCTTTCCTTCTGAACAAGTGTTACTGTTTTCTGCACAAAAGCGATTCTTGCGAAGCAATGTGAACACTTCTGCTTCCCAGGCACAGAGAAGGTGCTAGCAGGGAATTCTCTGCCTGCCTTTCCCCAGTGCTCTGCAAGCTCTCCAGGACAACATAAAATCTGGGGCTCTGTGCTTTCTTTCCTTCTGAACAAGTGTTACTGTTTTCTGCACAAAAGCGATTCTGCGAAGCAATGTGAACAGGCACAGAGAAGGTGCTAGCAGGGAATTCTCTGCCTGCCTTTCCCCAGTGCTCTGCAAGCTCTCCAGGACAACATAGAATCTGGGGCTCTGTGCTTTCTTTCCTTCTGAACAAGTGTTACTGTTTTCTGCACAAAAGCGATTCTTGCAAAGCAATGTGAACACTTCTGCTTCCCAGGCACAGAGAAGGTGCTAGCAAGGAATTCTCTGCCTGCCTTTCCCCAGTGCTCTGCAAGCTCTCCAGGACAACATAAAATCTGGGGCTCTGTGCTTTCTTTCCTTCTGAACAAGTGTTACAGTTTTCTGCACAAAAGCGATTCTGCGAAGCAATGTGAACACTTCTGCTTCCCAGGCACAGAGAAGGTGCTAGCAAGGAATTCTCTGCCTGCCTTTCCCCAGTGCTCTGCAAGCTCTCCAGGACAACATAGAATCTGGGGCTCTGTGCTTTCTTTCCTTCTGAACAAGTGTTACAGTTTTCTGCACAAAAGCGATTCTGCGAAGCAATGTGAACACTTCTGCTTCCCAGGCACAGAGAAGGTGCTAGCAAGGAATTCTCTGCCTGCCTTTCCCCAGTGCTCTGCAAGCTCTCCAGGACAACATCAAATCTGGGGCTCTGTGCTTTCTTTCCTTCTGAACAAGTGTTACTGTTTTCTGCACAAAAGCGGTTCTTGCGAAGCAATGTGAACACTTCTGCTTCCCAGGCACAGAGAAGGTGCTAGCAGGGAATTCTCTGCCTGTCTTTCCCCAGTGCTCTGCAAGCTCTCCAGGACAACAGCAAGTCTGGGGCTCTGTGCTGTCTTTCGTTCTGAACAAGTGTTACTGTTTTCTGCACAAAAGCGATTCTGAGAAGCAATGTGAACAGGCACAGAGAAGGTGCTAGCAGGGAATTCTCTGCCTGCCTTTCCCCAGTGCTCTGCAAGCTCTCCAGGACAACATAAAATCTGGGGCTCTGTGCTTTCTTTCCTTCTGAACAAGTGTTAGTGTTTTCTGCACAAAAGCGATTCTGCGAAGCAATGTGAACACTTCTGCTTCCCAGGCACAGAGAAGGTGCTAGCAGGGAATTCTCTGCCTGCCTTTCCCCAGTGCTCTGCAAGCTCTCCAGGACAACATAGAATCTGGGGCTCTGTGCTTTCTTTCCTTCTGAACAAGTGTTACTGTTTTCTGCACAAAAGCGATTCTGCGAAGCAATGTGAACAGGCACAGAGAAGGTGCTAGCAGGGAATTCTCTGCCTGCCTTTCTCCAGTGCTCTGCAAGCTCTCCAGGACAACATAGAATCTGGGGCTCTGTGCTTTCTTTCCTTCTGAACAAGTGTTACTGTTTTCTGCACAAAAGCGATTCTTGCGAAGCAATGTGAACACTTCTGCTTCCCAGGCACAGAGAAGGTGCTAGCAGGGAATTCTCTGCCTGCCTTTCCCCAGTGCTCTGCAAGCTCTCCAGGACAACATAAAATCTGGGGCTCTGTGCTTTCTTTCCTTCTGAACAAGTGTTACTGTTTTCTGCACAAAAGCGATTCTGCGAAGCAATGTGAACAGGCACAGAGAAGGTGCTAGCAGGGAATTCTCTGCCTGCCTTTCCCCAGTGCTCTGCAAGCTCTCCAGGACAACATAGAATCTGGGGCTCTGTGCTTTCTTTCCTTCTGAACAAGTGTTAGTGTTTTCTGCACAAAAGCGATTCTTGCAAAGCAATGTGAACACTTCTGCTTCCCAGGCACAGAGAAGGTGCTAGCAAGGAATTCTCTGCCTGCCTTTCCCCAGTGCTCTGCAAGCTCTCCAGGACAACATAAAATCTGGGGCTCTGTGCTTTCTTTCCTTCTGAACAAGTGTTACAGTTTTCTGCACAAAAGCGATTCTGCGAAGCAATGTGAACACTTCTGCTTCCCAGGCACAGAGAAGGTGCTATCAGGGAATTCTCTGCCTGCCTTTCCCCAGTGCTCTGCAAGCTCTCCAGGACAACATAGAATCTGGGGCTCTGTGCTTTCTTTCCTTCTGAACAAGTGTTACAGTTTTCTGCACAAAAGCGATTCTGCGAAACAATGTGAACACTTCTGCTTCCCAGGCACAGAGAAGGTGCTAGCAAGGAATTCTCTGCCTGCCTTTCCCCAGTGCTCTGCAAGCTCTCCAGGACAACATAAAATCTGGGGCTCTGTGCTTTCTTTCCTTCTGAACAAGTGTTACTGTTTTCTGCACAAAAGCGATTTTGCGAAGCAATGTGAACAGGCACAGAGAAGGTGCTAGCAAGGAATTCTCTGCCTGCCTTTCCCCAGTGCTCTGCAAGCTCTCCAGGACAACATAAAATCTGGGGCTCTGTGCTTTCTTTCCTTCTGAACAAGTGTTACTGTTTTCTGCACAAAAGCGATTCTTGAGAAGCAATGTGAACACTTCTGCTTCCCAGGCACAGAGAAGGTGCTAGCAAGGAATTCTCTGCCTGCCTTTCCCCAGTGCTCTGCAAGCTCTCCAGGACAACATAAAATCTGGGGCTCTGTGCTTTCTTTCCTTCTGAACAAGTGTTACAGTTTTCTGCACAAAAGCGATTCTGCGAAGCAATGTGAACACTTCTGCTTCCCAGGCACAGAGAAGGTGCTAGCAAGGAATTCTCTGCCTGCCTTTCCCCAGTGCTCTGCAAGCTCTCCAGGACAACATAAAATCTGGGGCTCTGTGCTTTCTTTCCTTCTGAACAAGTGTTACTGTTTTCTGCACAAAAGCGATTCTGCGAAACAATGTGAACAGGCACAGAGAAGGTGCTAGCAAGGAATTCTCTGCCTGCCTTTCCCCAGTGCTCTGCAAGCTCTCCAGGACAACATAAAATCTGGGGCTCTGTGCTTTCTTTCCTTCTGAACAAGTGTTACTGTTTTCTGCACAAAAGCGATTCTGCGAAGCAATGTGAACACTTCTGCTTCCCAGGCACAGAGAAGGTGCTAGCAAGGAATTCTCTGCCTGCCTTTCCCCAGTGCTCTGCAAGCTCTCCAGGACAACATAGAATCTGGGGCTCTGTGCTTTCTTTCGTTCTGAACAAGTGTTACTGTTTTCTGCACAAAAGCGATTCTGCGAAGCAATGTGAACAGGCACAGAGAAGGTGCTAGCAGGGAATTCTCTGCCTGCCTTTCCCCAGTGCTCTGCAAGCTCTCCAGGACAACATAAAATCTGGGGCTCTGTGCTGTCTTTCGTTCTAAACAAGTGTTACTGTTTTCTGCACAAAAGCGATTCTTGCGAAGCAATGTGAACACTTCTGCTTCCCAGGCACAGAGAAGGTGCTAGCAGGGATTCTCTGCCTGCCTTTCCCCAGTGCTCTGCAAGCTCTCCAGGACAACATAGAATCTGGGGCTCTGTGCTTTCTTTCCTTCTGAACAAGTGTTACAGTTTTCTGCACAAAAGCTATTCTGCGAAGCAATGTGAACACTTCTGCTTCCCAGGCACAGAGAAGGTGCTAGCAAGGAATTCTCTGCCTGCCTTTCCCCAGTGCTCTGCAAGCTCTCCAGGACAACATAAAATCTGGGGCTCTGTGCTTTCTTTCCTTCTGAACAAGTGTTACTGTTTTCTGCACAAAAGCGATTTTGCGAAACAATGTGAACAGGCACAGAGAAGGTGCTAGCAAGGAATTCTCTGCCTGCCTTTCCCCAGTGCTCTGCAAGCTCTCCAGGACAACATAAAATCTGGGGCTCTGTGCTTTCTTTCCTTCTGAACAAGTGTTACTGTTTTCTGCACAAAAGCGATTCTGCGAAGCAATGTGAACACTTCTGCTTCCCAGGCACAGAGAAGGTGCTAGCAAGGAATTCTCTGCCTGCCTTTCCCCAGTGCTCTGCAAGCTCTCCAGGACAACATAAAATCTGGGGCTCTGTGCTTTCTTTCCTTCTGAACAAGTGTTACAGTTTTCTGCACAAAAGCGATTCTGCGAAGCAATGTGAACACTTCTGCTTCCCAGGCACAGAGAAGGTGCTAGCAAGGAATTCTCTGCCTGCCTTTCCCCAGTGCTCTGCAAGCTCTCCAGGACAACATAAAATCTGGGGCTCTGTGCTTTCTTTCCTTCTGAACAAGTGTTACTGTTTTCTGCAGAAAAGCGATTCTGCGAAGCAATGTGAACAGGCACAGAGAAGGTGCTAGCAGGGAATTCTCTGCCTGCCTTTCCCCAGTGCTCTGCAAGCTCTCCAGGACAACATAAAATCTGGGGCTCTGTGCTTTCTTTCCTTCTGAACAAGTGTTACTGTTTTCTGCACAAAAGCGATTCTGCGAAGCAATGTGAACAGGCACAGAGAAGGTGCTAGCAGGGAATTCTCTGCCTGCCTTTCCCCAGTGCTCTGCAAGCTCTCCAGGACAACATAAAATCTGGGGCTCTGTGCTTTCTTTCCTTCTGAACAAGTGTTACTGTTTTCTGCACAAAAGCGATTCTTGCGAAGCAATGTGAACACTTCTGCTTCCCAGGCACAGAGAAGGTGCTAGCAGGGAATTCTCTGCCTGCCTTTCCCCAGTGCTCTGCAAGCTCTCCAGGACAACATAGAATCTGGGGCTCTGTGCTTTCTTTCCTTCTGAACAAGTGTTAGTGTTTTCTGCACAAAAGCGATTCTGCGAAGCAATGTGAACAGGCACAGAGAAGGTGCAATCAGGGAATTCTCTGCCTGCCTTTCCCCAGTGCTCTGCAAGCTCTCCAGGACAACATAGAATCTGGGGCTCTGTGCTTTCTTTCGTTCTGAACAAGTGTTACTGTTTTCTGCACAAAAGCGATTCTGCGAAGCAATGTGAACAGGCACAGAGAAGGTGCTAGCAGGGAATTCTCTGCCTGCCTTTCCCCAGTGCTCTGAAAGCTCTCCAGGACAACATAAAATCTGGGGCTCTGTGCTGTCTTTCGTTCTAAACAAGTGTTACTGTTTTCTGCACAAAAGCAATTCTTGCGAAGCAATGTGAACACTTCTGCTTCCCAGGCACAGAGAAGGTGCTAGCAGGGAATTCTGTGCCTGCCTTTCCCAGTGCTCTGCAAGCTCTCCAGGACAACATAGAATCTGGGGCTCTGTGCTTTCTTTCGTTCTGAACAAGTGTTAGTGTTTTCTGCAGAAAAGTGATTCTGCGAAGCAATGTGAAAAGGCACAGAGAAGGTGCTATCAGGGAATTCTCTGCCTGCCTTTCCCCAGTGCTCTGCAAGCTCTCCAGGACAACATAAAATCTGGGGCTCTGTGCTTTCTTTCCTTCTGAACAAGTGTTACTGTTTTCTGCACAAAAGCGATTCTTGCGAAGCAATGTGAACACTTCTGCTTCCCAGGCACAGAGAAGGTGCTAGCAGGGAATTCTCTGCCTGCCTTTCCCCAGTGCTCTGCAAGCTCTCCAGGACAACATAGAATCTGGGGCTCTGTGCTGTCTTTCGTTCTGAACAAGTGTTACTGTTTTCTGCACAAAAGCGATTCTTGCGAAGCAATGTGAACACTTCTGCTTCCCAGGCACAGAGAAGGTGCTATCAGGGAATTCTCTGCCTGCCTTTCCCCAGTGCTCTGCAAGGTCTCCAGGACAACATAAAATCTGGGGCTCTGTGCTTTCTTTCCTTCTGAACAAGTGTTACTGTTTTCTGCACAAAAGCGATTCTTGCGAAGCAATGTGAACACTTCTGCTTCCCAGGCACAGAGAAGGTGCTAGCAGGGAATTCTCTGCCTGCCTTTCCCCAGTGCTCTGCAAGCTCTCCAGGACAACATAGAATCTGGGGCTCTGTGCTTTCTTTCGTTCTGAACAAGTGTTACTGTTTTCTGCACAAAAGCGATTCTGCGAAGCAATGTGAAAAGGCACAGAGAAGGTGCTAGCAAGGAATTCTCTGCCTGCCTTTCCCCAGTGCTCTGCAAGCTCTCCAGGACAACATAGAATCTGGGGCTCTGTGCTTTCTTTCGTTCTGAACAAGTGTTAGTGTTTTCTGCACAAAAGCGATTCTGCGAAGCAATGTGAACACTTCTGCTTCCCAGGCACAGAGAAGGTGCTAGCAGGGAATTCTCTGCCTGCCTTTCCCCAGTGCTCTGCAAGCTCTCCAGGACAACATAAAATCTGGGGCTCTGTGCTTTCTTTCCTTCTGAACAAGTGTTACTGTTTTCTGCACAAAAGCGATTCTTGCGAAGCAATGTGAACACTTCTGCTTCCCAGGCACAGAGAAGGTGCTAGCAGGGAATTCTCTGCCTGCCTTTCCCCAGTGCTCTGCAAGCTCTCCAGGACAACATAGAATCTGGGGCTCTGTGCTTTCTTTCGTTCTGAACAAGTGTTACTGTTTTCTGCACAAAAGCGATTCTGCGAAGCAATGTGAACAGGCACAGAGAAGGTGCTAGCAGGGAATTCTCTGCCTGCCTTTCCCCAGTGCTCTGCAAGCTCTCCAGGACAACATAGAATCTGGGGCTCTGTGCTTTCTTTCCTTCTGAACAAGTGTTACTGTTTTCTGCACAAAAGCGATTCTGCGAAGCAATGTGAACAGGCACAGAGAAGGTGCTAGCAGGGAATTCTCTGCCTGCCTTTCCCCAGTGCTCTGCAAGCTCTCCAGGACAACATAGAATCTGGGGCTCTGTGCTTTCTTTCCTTCTGAACAAGTGTTACTGTTTTCTGCACAAAAGCGATTCTGCGAAGCAATGTGAACACTTCTGCTTCCCAGGCACAGAGAAGGTGCTAGCAAGGAATTCTCTGCCTGCCTTTCCCCAGTGCTCTGCAAGCTCTCCAGGACAACATAAAATCTGGGGCTCTGTGCTTTCTTTCCTTCTGAACAAGTGTTACTGTTTTCTGCACAAAAGCGATTCTGCGAAGCAATGTGAACACTTCTGCTTCCCAGGCACAGAGAAGGTGCTAGCAGGGAATTCTCTGCCTGCCTTTCCCCAGTGCTCTGCAAGCTCTCCAGGACAACAGCAAATCTGGGGCTCTGTGCTTTCTTTCCTTCTGAACAAGTGTTACTGTTTTCTGCACAAAAGCGATTCTTGCGAAGCAATGTGAACACTTCTGCTTCCCAGGCACAGAGAAGGTGCTAGCAGGGAATTCTCTGCCTGCCTTTCCCCAGTGCTCTGCAAGCTCTCCAGGACAACAGCAAATCTGGGGCTCTGTGCTTTCTTTCCTTCTGAACAAGTGTTACTGTTTTCTGCACAAAAGCGATTCTGCGAAGCAATCTGAAAAGGCACAGAGAAGGTGCTAGCAAGGAATTCTCTGCCTGCCTTTCCCCAGTGCTCTGCAAGCTCTCCAGGACAACATAGAATCTGGGGCTCTGTGCTTTCTTTCCTTCTGAACAAGTGTTACTGTTTTCTGCACAAAAGCGATTCTGCGAAGCAATGTGAACAGGCACAGAGAAGGTGCTAGCAGGGAATTCTCTGCCTGCCTTTCCCCAGTGCTCTGCAAGCTCTCCAGGACAACATAGAATCTGGGGCTCTGTGCTTTCTTTCCTTCTGAACAAGTGTTAGTGTTTTCTGCACAAAAGCGATTCTGCGAAGCAATGTGAACAGGCACAGAGAAGGTGCAATCAGGGAATTCTCTGCCTGCCTTTCCCCAGTGCTCTGCAAGCTCTCCAGGACAACATAGAATCTGGGGCTCTGTGCTTTCTTTCCTTCTGAACAAGTGTTACTGTTTTCTGCACAAAAGCGATTCTGCGAAGCAATGTGAACACTTCTGCTTCCCAGGCACAGAGAAGGTGCTAGCAAGGAATTCTCTGCCTGCCTTTCCCCAGTGCTCTGCAAGCTCTCCAGGACAACATAAAATCTGGGGCTCTGTGCTTTCTTTCCTTCTGAACAAGTGTTACTGTTTTCTGCACAAAAGCGATTCTGCGAAGCAATGTGAACACTTCTGCTTCCCAGGCACAGAGAAGGTGCTAGCAAGGAATTCTCTGCCTGCCTTTCCCCAGTGCTCTGCAAGCTCTCCAGGACAACATAAAATCTGGGGCTCTGTGCTTTCTTTCCTTCTGAACAAGTGTTACTGTTTTCTGCACAAAAGCGATTCTGCGAAGCAATGTGAACACTTCTGCTTCCCAGGCACAGAGAAGGTGCTAGCAGGGAATTCTCTGCCTGCCTTTCCCCAGTGCTCTGCAAGCTCTCCAGGACAACATAAAATCTGGGGCTCTGTGCTTTCTTTCCTTCTGAACAAGTGTTACTGTTTTCTGCACAAAAGCGATTCTTGCGAAGCAATGTGAACACTTCTGCTTCCCAGGCACAGAGAAGGTGCTAGCAGGGAATTCTCTGCCTGCCTTTCCCCAGTGCTCTGCAAGCTCTCCAGGACAACATAGAATCTGGGGCTCTGTGCTTTCTTTCGTTCTGAACAAGTGTTACTGTTTTCTGCACAAAAGCGATTCTGCGAAGCAATGTGAACACTTCTGCTTCCCAGGCACAGAGAAGGTGCTAGCAGGGAATTCTCTGCCTGCCTTTCCCCAGTGCTCTGCAAGCTCTCCAGGACAACATAAAATCTGGGGCTCTGTGCTTTCTTTCCTTCTGAACAAGTGTTACTGTTTTCTGCACAAAAGCGATTCTTGCGAAGCAATGTGAACACTTCTGCTTCCCAGGCACAGAGAAGGTGCTAGCAGGGAATTCTCTGCCTGCCTTTCCCCAGTGCTCTGCAAGCTCTCCAGGACAACATAGAATCTGGGGCTCTGTGCTTTCTTTCGTTCTGAACAAGTGTTACTGTTTTCTGCACAAAAGCGATTCTGCGAAGCAATGTGAACAGGCACAGAGAAGGTGCTAGCAGGGAATTCTCTGCCTGCCTTTCCCCAGTGCTCTGCAAGCTCTCCAGGACAACATAGAATCTGGGGCTCTGTGCTTTCTTTCCTTCTGAACAAGTGTTACTGTTTTCTGCACAAAAGCGATTCTGCGAAGCAATGTGAACAGGCACAGAGAAGGTGCTAGCAGGGAATTCTCTGCCTGCCTTTCCCCAGTGCTCTGCAAGCTCTCCAGGACAACATAGAATCTGGGGCTCTGTGCTTTCTTTCCTTCTGAACAAGTGTTACTGTTTTCTGCACAAAAGCGATTCTGCGAAGCAATGTGAACACTTCTGCTTCCCAGGCACAGAGAAGGTGCTAGCAAGGAATTCTCTGCCTGCCTTTCCCCAGTGCTCTGCAAGCTCTCCAGGACAACATAAAATCTGGGGCTCTGTGCTTTCTTTCCTTCTGAACAAGTGTTACTGTTTTCTGCACAAAAGCGATTCTGCGAAGCAATGTGAACACTTCTGCTTCCCAGGCACAGAGAAGGTGCTAGCAGGGAATTCTCTGCCTGCCTTTCCCCAGTGCTCTGCAAGCTCTCCAGGACAACAGCAAATCTGGGGCTCTGTGCTTTCTTTCCTTCTGAACAAGTGTTACTGTTTTCTGCACAAAAGCGATTCTTGCGAAGCAATGTGAACACTTCTGCTTCCCAGGCACAGAGAAGGTGCTAGCAGGGAATTCTCTGCCTGCCTTTCCCCAGTGCTCTGCAAGCTCTCCAGGACAACATAAAATCTGGGGCTCTGTGCTTTCTTTCCTTCTGAACAAGTGTTACTGTTTTCTGCACAAAAGCGATTCTGCGAAGCAATCTGAAAAGGCACAGAGAAGGTGCTAGCAAGGAATTCTCTGCCTGCCTTTCCCCAGTGCTCTGCAAGCTCTCCAGGACAACATAGAATCTGGGGCTCTGTGCTTTCTTTCCTTCTGAACAAGTGTTACTGTTTTCTGCACAAAAGCGATTCTGCGAAGCAATGTGAACAGGCACAGAGAAGGTGCTAGCAGGGAATTCTCTGCCTGCCTTTCCCCAGTGCTCTGCAAGCTCTCCAGGACAACATAGAATCTGGGGCTCTGTGCTTTCTTTCCTTCTGAACAAGTGTTACTGTTTTCTGCACAAAAGCGATTCTGCGAAGCAATGTGAACAGGCACAGAGAAGGTGCTAGCAGGGAATTCTCTGCCTGCCTTTCCCCAGTGCTCTGCAAGCTCTCCAGGACAACATAGAATCTGGGGCTCTGTGCTTTCTTTCCTTCTGAACAAGTGTTACTGTTTTCTGCACAAAAGCGATTCTGCGAAGCAATGTGAACACTTCTGCTTCCCAGGCACAGAGAAGGTGCTAGCAAGGAATTCTCTGCCTGCCTTTCCCCAGTGCTCTGCAAGCTCTCCAGGACAACATAAAATCTGGGGCTCTGTGCTTTCTTTCCTTCTGAACAAGTGTTACTGTTTTCTGCACAAAAGCGATTCTGCGAAGCAATGTGAACACTTCTGCTTCCCAGGCACAGAGAAGGTGCTAGCAAGGAATTCTCTGCCTGCCTTTCCCCAGTGCTCTGCAAGCTCTCCAGGACAACATAAAATCTGGGGCTCTGTGCTTTCTTTCCTTCTGAACAAGTGTTACTGTTTTCTGCACAAAAGCGATTCTGCGAAGCAATGTGAACACTTCTGCTTCCCAGGCACAGAGAAGGTGCTAGCAGGGAATTCTCTGCCTGCCTTTCCCCAGTGCTCTGCAAGCTCTCCAGGACAACATAAAATCTGGGGCTCTGTGCTTTCTTTCCTTCTGAACAAGTGTTACTGTTTTCTGCACAAAAGCGATTCTTGCGAAGCAATGTGAACATTTCTGCTTCCCAGGCACAGAGAAGGTGCTAGCAGGGAATTCTCTGCCTGCCTTTCCCCAGTGCTCTGCAAGCTCTCCAGGACAACATAGAATCTGGGGCTCTGTGCTTTCTTTCCTTCTGAACAAGTGTTACTGTTTTCTGCACAAAAGCGATTCTTGCGAAGCAATGTGAACACTTCTGCTTCCCAGGCACAGAGAAGGTGCTAGCAAGGAATTCTCTGCCTGCCTTTCCCCAGTGCTCTGCAAGCTCTCCAGGACAACATCAAATCTGGGGCTCTGTGCTTTCTTTCCTTCTGAACAAGTGTTACTGTTTTCTGCACAAAAGCGGTTCTTGCGAAGCAATGTGAACACTTCTGCTTCCCAGGCACAGAGAAGGTGCTAGCAGGGAATTCTCTGCCTGCCTTTCCCCAGTGCTCTGCAAGCTCTCCAGGACAACAGCAAGTCTGGGGCTCTGTGCTGTCTTTCGTTCTGAACAAGTGTTACTGTTTTCTGCACAAAAGCGATTCTGAGAAGCAATGTGAACAGGCACAGAGAAGGTGCTATCAGGGAATTCTCTGCCTGCCTTTCCCCAGTGCTCTGCAAGCTCTCCAGGACAACATAAAATCTGGGGCTCTGTGCTTTCTTTCCTTCTGAACAAGTGTTAGTGTTTTCTGCACAAAAGCGATTCTTGCGAAGCAATGTGAACACTTCTGCTTCCCAGGCACAGAGAAGGTGCTAGCAGGGAATTCTCTGCCTGCCTTTCCCCAGTGCTCTGCAAGCTCTCCAGGACAACATAGAATCTGGGGCTCTGTGCTTTCTTTCCTTCTGAACAAGTGTTACTGTTTTCTGCACAAAAGCGATTCTGCGAAACAATGTGAACAGGCACAGAGAAGGTGCTAGCAGGGAATTCTCTGCCTGCCTTTCCCCAGTGCTCTGCAAGCTCTCCAGGACAACATAAAATCTGGGGCTCTGTGCTTTCTTTCCTTCTGAACAAGTGTTACTGTTTTCTGCACAAAAGCGATTCTTGCGAAGCAATGTGAACACTTCTGCTTCCCAGGCACAGAGAAGGTGCTAGCAGGGAATTCTCTGCCTGCCTTTCCCCAGTGCTCTGCAAGCTCTCCAGGACAACATAAAATCTGGGGCTCTGTGCTTTCTTTCCTTCTGAACAAGTGTTACTGTTTTCTGCACAAAAGCGATTCTGCGAAGCAATGTGAACAGGCACAGAGAAGGTGCTAGCAGGGAATTCTCTGCCTGCCTTTCCCCAGTGCTCTGCAAGCTCTCCAGGACAACATAGAATCTGGGGCTCTGTGCTTTCTTTCCTTCTGAACAAGTGTTACTGTTTTCTGCACAAAAGCGATTCTTGCGAAGCAATGTGAACACTTCTGCTTCCCAGGCACAGAGAAGGTGCTAGCAGGGAATTCTCTGCCTGCCTTTCCCCAGTGCTCTGCAAGCTCTCCAGGACAACATAAAATCTGGGGCTCTGTGCTTTCTTTCCTTCTGAACAAGTGTTACAGTTTTCTGCACAAAAGCGATTCTGCGAAGCAATGTGAACACTTCTGCTTCCCAGGCACAGAGAAGGTGCTAGCAAGGAATTCTCTGCCTGCCTTTCCCCAGTGCTCTGCAAGCTCTCCAGGACAACATAGAATCTGGGGCTCTGTGCTTTCTTTCCTTCTGAACAAGTGTTACAGTTTTCTGCACAAAAGCGATTCTGCGAAGCAATGTGAACACTTCTGCTTCCCAGGCACAGAGAAGGTGCTAGCAAGGAATTCTCTGCCTGCCTTTCCCCAGTGCTCTGCAAGCTCTCCAGGACAACATAAAATCTGGGGCTCTGTGCTTTCTTTCCTTCTGAACAAGTGTTACTGTTTTCTGCACAAAAGCGATTTTGCGAAGCAATGTGAACAGGCACAGAGAAGGTGCTAGCAAGGAATTCTCTGCCTGCCTTTCCCCAGTGCTCTGCAAGCTCTCCAGGACAACATAAAATCTGGGGCTCTGTGCTTTCTTTCCTTCTGAACAAGTGTTACTGTTTTCTGCACAAAAGCGATTCTTGCAAAGCAATGTGAACACTTCTGCTTCCCAGGCACAGAGAAGGTGCTAGCAAGGAATTCTCTGCCTGCCTTTCCCCAGTGCTCTGCAAGGTCTCCAGGACAACATAAAATCTGGGGCTCTGTGCTTTCTTTCCTTCTGAACAAGTGTTACTGTTTTCTGCACAAAAGCGATTCTGCGAAACAATGTGAACAGGCACAGAGAAGGTGCTAGCAAGGAATTCTCTGCCTGCCTTTCCCCAGTGCTCTGCAAGCTCTCCAGGACAACATAAAATCTGGGGCTCTGTGCTTTCTTTCCTTCTGAACAAGTGTTACTGTTTTCTGCACAAAAGCGATTCTGCGAAGCAATGTGAACACTTCTGCTTCCCAGGCACAGAGAAGGTGCTAGCAAGGAATTCTCTGCCTGCCTTTCCCCAGTGCTCTGCAAGCTCTCCAGGACAACATAAAATCTGGGGCTCTGTGCTTTCTTTCCTTCTGAACAAGTGTTACTGTTTTCTGCACAAAAGCGATTCTGCAAAGCAATGTGAACACTTCTGCTTCCCAGGCACAGAGAAGGTGCTAGCAGGGAATTCTCTGCCTGCCTTTCCCCAGTGCTCTGCAAGCTCTCCAGGACAACATAAAATCTGGGGCTCTGTGCTTTCTTTCCTTCTGAACAAGTGTTACTGTTTTCTGCACAAAAGCGATTCTGCGAACCAATGTGAACACTTCTGCTTCCCAGGCACAGAGAAGGTGCTAGCAGGGAATTCTCTGCCTGCCTTTCCCCAGTGCTCTGCAAGCTCTCCAGGACAACATAAAATCTGGGGCTCTGTGCTGTCTTTCGTTCTAAACAAGTGTTACTGTTTTCTGCACAAAAGCGATTCTTGCGAAGCAATGTGAACACTTCTGCTTCCCAGGCACAGAGAAGGTGCTAGCAGGGAATTCTCTGCCTGCCTTTCCCCAGTGCTCTGCAAGCTCTCCAGGACAACATAGAATCTGGGGCTCTGTGCTTTCTTTCCTTCTGAACAAGTGTTACTGTTTTCTGCACAAAAACGATTCTGCGAAGCAATGTGAACAGGCACAGAGAAGGTGCTATCAGGGAATTCTCTGCCTGCCTTTCCCCAGTGCTCTGCAAGCTCTCCAGGACAACATAGAATCTGGGGCTCTGTGCTTTCTTTCCTTCTGAACAAGTGTTACTGTTTTCTGCACAAAAGCGATTCTTGAGAGGCAATGTGAACACTTCTGCTTCCCAGGCACAGAGAAGGTGCTAGCAGGGAATTCTCTGCCTGCCTTTCCCCAGTGCTCTGCAAGCTCTCCAGGACAACATAGAATCTGGGGCTCTGTGCTTTCTTTCCTTCTGAACAAGTGTTACTGTTTTCTGCACAAAAGCGATTCTGCGAAGCAATGTGAACACTTCTGCTTCCCAGGCACAGAGAAGGTGCTAGCAAGGAATTCTCTGCCTGCCTTTCCCCAGTGCTCTGCAAGCTCTCCAGGACAACATAAAATCTGGGGCTCTGTGCTTTCTTTCCTTCTGAACAAGTGTTACTGTTTTCTGCACAAAAGCGATTCTTGCGAAGCAATGTGAACACTTCTGCTTCCCAGGCACAGAGAAGGTGCTAGCAGGGAATTCTCTGCCTGCCTTTCCCCAGTGCTCTGCAAGCTCTCCAGGACAACATAGAATCTGGGGCTCTGTGCTTTCTTTCCTTCTGAACAAGTGTTACTGTTTTCTGCACAAAAGCGATTCTGCGAAGCAATGTGAACAGGCACAGAGAAGGTGCTATCAGGGAATTCTCTGCCTGCCTTTCCCCAGTGCTCTGCAAGCTCTCCAGGACAACATAGAATCTGGGGCTCTGTGCTTGCTTTCCTTCTGAACAAGTGTTACTGTTTTCTGCACAAAAGCGATTCTTGCAAAGCAATGTGAACACTTCTGCTTCCCAGGCACAGAGAAGGTGCTAGCAAGGAATTCTCTGCCTGCCTTTCCCCAGTGCTCTGCAAGCTCTCCAGGACAACATAAAATCTGGGGCTCTGTGCTTTCTTTCCTTCTGAACAAGTGTTACAGTTTTCTGCACAAAAGCGATTCTGCGAAGCAATGTGAACACTTCTGCTTCCCAGGCACAGAGAAGGTGCTAGCAAGGAATTCTCTGCCTGCCTTTCCCCAGTGCTCTGCAAGCTCTCCAGGACAACATAAAATCTGGGGCTCTGTGCTTTCTTTCCTTCTGAACAAGTGTTACTGTTTTCTGCACAAAAGCGATTCTGCGAAACAATGTGAACAGGCACAGAGAAGGTGCTAGCAGGGAATTCTCTGCCTGCCTTTCCCCAGTGCTCTGCAAGCTCTCCAGGACAACATAAAATCTGGGGCTCTGTGCTTTCTTTCCTTCTGAACAAGTGTTAGTGTTTTCTGCACAAAAGCGATTCTTGAGAAGCAATGTGAACACTTCTGCTTCCCAGGCACAGAGAAGGGGCTAGCAGGGAATTCTCTGCCTGCCTTTCCCCAGTGCTCTGCAAGCTCTCCAGGACAACATAGAATCTGGGGCTCTGTGCTTTCTTTCGTTCTGAACAAGTGTTACTGTTTTCTGCACAAAAGCGATTCTGCGAAGCAATGTGAACAGGCACAGAGAAGGTGCTAGCAGGGAATTCTCTGCCTGCCTTTCCCCAGTGCTCTGCAAGCTCTCCAGGACAACATAGAATCTGGGGCTCTGTGCTTTCTTTCGTTCTGAACAAGTGTTACTGTTTTCTGCACAAAAGCGATTCTGCGAAGCAATGTGAACAGGCACAGAGAAGGTGCTAGCAGGGAATTCTCTGCCTGCCTTTCCCCAGTGCTCTGCAAGCTCTCCAGGACAACATAAAATCTGGGGCTCTGTGCTGTCTTTCGTTCTAAACAAGTGTTACTGTTTTCTGCACAAAAGCGATTCTTGCGAAGCAATGTGAACACTTCTGCTTCCCAGGCACAGAGAAGGTGCTAGCAGGGAATTCTCTGCCTGCCTTTCCCCAGTGCTCTGCAAGCTCTCCAGGACAACATAGAATCTGGGGCTCTGTGCTTTCTTTCCTTCTGAACAAGTGTTACTGTTTTCTGCACAAAAACGATTCTGCGAAGCAATGTGAACAGGCACAGAGAAGGTGCTAGCAGGGAATTCTCTGCCTGCCTTTCCCCAGTGCTCTGCAAGCTCTCCAGGACAACATAGAATCTGGGGCTCTGTGCTTTCTTTCCTTCTGAACAAGTGTTACTGTTTTCTGCACAAAAGCGATTCTTGAGAGGCAATGTGAACACTTCTGCTTCCCAGGCACAGAGAAGGTGCTAGCAGGGAATTCTCTGCCTGCCTTTCCCCAGTGCTCTGCAAGCTCTCCAGGACAACATAGAATCTGGGGCTCTGTGCTTTCTTTCCTTCTGAACAAGTGTTACTGTTTTCTGCACAAAAGCGATTCTGCGAAGCAATGTGAACACTTCTGCTTCCCAGGCACAGAGAAGGTGCTAGCAAGGAATTCTCTGCCTGCCTTTCCCCAGTGCTCTGCAAGCTCTCCAGGACAACATAAAATCTGGGGCTCTGTGCTTTCTTTCCTTCTGAACAAGTGTTACTGTTTTCTGCACAAAAGCGATTCTTGCGAAGCAATGTGAACACTTCTGCTTCCCAGGCACAGAGAAGGTGCTAGCAGGGAATTCTCTGCCTGCCTTTCCCCAGTGCTCTGCAAGCTCTCCAGGACAACATAGAATCTGGGGCTCTGTGCTTTCTTTCCTTCTGAACAAGTGTTACTGTTTTCTGCACAAAAGCGATTCTGCGAAGCAATGTGAACAGGCACAGAGAAGGTGCTATCAGGGAATTCTCTGCCTGCCTTTCCCCAGTGCTCTGCAAGCTCTCCAGGACAACATAGAATCTGGGGCTCTGTGCTTGCTTTCCTTCTGAACAAGTGTTACTGTTTTCTGCACAAAAGCGATTCTTGCAAAGCAATGTGAACACTTCTGCTTCCCAGGCACAGAGAAGGTGCTAGCAAGGAATTCTCTGCCTGCCTTTCCCCAGTGCTCTGCAAGCTCTCCAGGACAACATAAAATCTGGGGCTCTGTGCTTTCTTTCCTTCTGAACAAGTGTTACAGTTTTCTGCACAAAACCGATTCTGCGAAGCAATGTGAACACTTCTGCTTCCCAGGCACAGAGAAGGTGCTAGCAAGGAATTCTCTGCCTGCCTTTCCCCAGTGCTCTGCAAGCTCTCCAGGACAACATAAAATCTGGGGCTCTGTGCTTTCTTTCCTTCTGAACAAGTGTTACTGTTTTCTGCACAAAAGCGATTCTGCGAAACAATGTGAACAGGCACAGAGAAGGTGCTAGCAGGGAATTCTCTGCCTGCCTTTCCCCAGTGCTCTGCAAGCTCTCCAGGACAACATAAAATCTGGGGCTCTGTGCTTTCTTTCCTTCTGAACAAGTGTTACTGTTTTCTGCACAAAAGCGATTCTTGAGAAGCAATGTGAACACTTCTGCTTCCCAGGCACAGAGAAGGTGCTAGCAAGGAATTCTCTGCCTGCCTTTCCCCAGTGCTCTGCAAGCTCTCCAGGACAACATAGAATCTGGGGCTCTGTGCTTTCTTTCGTTCTGAACAAGTGTTACTGTTTTCTGCACAAAAGCGATTCTGCGAAGCAATGTGAACAGGCACAGAGAAGGTGCTAGCAGGGAATTCTCTGCCTGCCTTTCCCCAGTGCTCTGCAAGCTCTCCAGGACAACATAGAATCTGGGGCTCTGTGCTTTCTTTCGTTCTGAACAAGTGTTACTGTTTTCTGCACAAAAGCGATTCTGCGAAGCAATGTGAACAGGCACAGAGAAGGTGCTAGCAGGGAATTCTCTGCCTGCCTTTCCCCAGTGCTCTGCAAGCTCTCCAGGACAACATAAAATCTGGGGCTCTGTGCTTTCTTTCCTTCTGAACAAGTGTTACTGTTTTCTGCACAAAAGCGATTCTTGCGAAGCAATGTGAACACTTCTGCTTCCCAGGCACAGAGAAGGTGCTAGCAGGGATTCTCTGCCTGCCTTTCCCCAGTGCTCTGCAAGCTCTCCAGGACAACATAGAATCTGGGGCTCTGTGCTTTCTTTCCTTCTGAACAAGTGTTACAGTTTTCTGCACAAAAGCGATTCTGCGAAGCAATGTGAACACTTCTGCTTCCCAGGCACAGAGAAGGTGCTAGCAAGGAATTCTCTGCCTGCCTTTCCCCAGTGCTCTGCAAGCTCTCCAGGACAACATAAAATCTGGGGCTCTGTGCTTTCTTTCCTTCTGAACAAGTGTTACTGTTTTCTGCACAAAAGCGATTTTGCGAAACAATGTGAACAGGCACAGAGAAGGTGCTAGCAAGGAATTCTCTGCCTGCCTTTCCCCAGTGCTCTGCAAGCTCTCCAGGACAACATAAAATCTGGGGCTCTGTGCTTTCTTTCCTTCTGAACAAGTGTTACTGTTTTCTGCACAAAAGCGATTCTTGAGAAGCAATGTGAACACTTCTGCTTCCCAGGCACAGAGAAGGTGCTAGCAAGGAATTCTCTGCCTGCCTTTCCCCAGTGCTCTGCAAGCTCTCCAGGACAACATAAAATCTGGGGCTCTGTGCTTTCTTTCCTTCTGAACAAGTGTTAGTGTTTTCTGCACAAAAGCGATTCTGCGAAGCAATGTGAACACTTCTGCTTCCCAGGCACAGAGAAGGTGCTAGCAAGGAATTCTCTGCCTGCCTTTCCCCAGTGCTCTGCAAGCTCTCCAGGACAACATAAAATCTGGGGCTCTGTGCTTTCTTTCCTTCTGAACAAGTGTTACTGTTTTCTGCACAAAAGCGATTCTGCGAAACAATGTGAACAGGCACAGAGAAGGTGCTAGCAAGGAATTCTCTGCCTGCCTTTCCCCAGTGCTCTGCAAGCTCTCCAGGACAACATAGAATCTGGGGCTCTGTGCTTTCTTTCCTTCTGAACAAGTGTTACTGTTTTCTGCACAAAAGCGATTCTTGCGAAGCAATGTGAACACTTCTGCTTCCCAGGCACAGAGAAGGTGCTAGCAGGGAATTCTCTGCCTGCCTTTCCCCAGTGCTCTGCAAGCTCTCCAGGACAACATAGAATCTGGGGCTCTGTGCTTTCTTTCGTTCTGAACAAGTGTTACTGTTTTCTGCACAAAAGCGATTCTGCGAAGCAATGTGAACAGGCACAGAGAAGGTGCTATCAGGGAATTCTCTGCCTGCCTTTCCCCAGTGCTCTGCAAGCTCTCCAGGACAACATAGAATCTGGGGCTCTGTGCTTTCTTTCGTTCTGAACAAGTGTTACTGTTTTCTGCACAAAAGCGATTCTGCGAAGCAATGTGAACACTTCTGCTTCCCAGGCACAGAGAAGGTGCTAGCAAGGAATTCTCTGCCTGCCTTTCCCCAGTGCTCTGCAAGCTCTCCAGGACAACATAAAATCTGGGGCTCTGTGCTTTCTTTCCTTCTGAACAAGTGTTACTGTTTTCTGCACAAAAGCGATTCTGCGAAGCAATGTGAACACTTCTGCTTCCCAGGCACAGAGAAGGTGCTAGCAAGGAATTCTCTGCCTGCCTTTCCCCAGTGCTCTGCAAGCTCTCCAGGACAACATAAAATCTGGGGCTCTGTGCTTTCTTTCCTTCTGAACAAGTGTTACTGTTTTCTGCACAAAAGCGATTCTTGCGAAGCAATGTGAACACTTCTGCTTCCCAGGCACAGAGAAGGTGCTAGCAGGGAATTCTCTGCCTGCCTTTCCCCAGTGCTCTGCAAGCTCTCCAGGACAACATAAAATCTGGGGCTCTGTGCTTTCTTTCCTTCTGAACAAGTGTTACTGTTTTCTGCACAAAAGCGATTCTGCGAACCAATGTGAACACTTCTGCTTCCCAGGCACAGAGAAGGTGCTAGCAGGGAATTCTCTGCCTGCCTTTCCCCAGTGCTCTGCAAGCTCTCCAGGACAACATAGAATCTGGGGCTCTGTGCTTTCTTTCGTTCTGAACAAGTGTTACTGTTTTCTGCACAAAAGCGATTCTGCGAAGCAATGTGAACAGGCACAGAGAAGGTGCTAGCAGGGAATTCTCTGCCTGCCTTTCCCCAGTGCTCTGCAAGCTCTCCAGGACAACAGCAAATCTGGGGCTCTGTGCTTTCTTTCGTTCTGAACAAGTGTTACTGTTTTCTGCACAAAAGCGATTCTGCGAAGCAATGTGAACAGGCACAGAGAAGGTGCTAGCAGGGAATTCTCTGCCTGCCTTTCCCCAGTGCTCTGCAAGCTCTCCAGGACAACATAAAATCTGGGGCTCTGTGCTGTCTTTCGTTCTAAACAAGTGTTACTGTTTTCTGCACAAAAGCGATTCTTGCGAAGCAATGTGAACACTTCTGCTTCCCAGGCACAGAGAAGGTGCTAGCAAGGAATTCTCTGCCTGCCTTTCCCCAGTGCTCTGCAAGCTCTCCAGGACAACATAGAATCTGGGGCTCTGTGCTTTCTTTCGTTCTGAACAAGTGTTACTGTTTTCTGCACAAAAGCGATTCTGCGAAGCAATGTGAACAGGCACAGAGAAGGTGCTATCAGGGAATTCTCTGCCTGCCTTTCCCCAGTGCTCTGCAAGCTCTCCAGGACAACATAGAATCTGGGGCTCTGTGCTTTCTTTCCTTCTGAACAAGTGTTACTGTTTTCTGCACAAAAGCGATTCTTGAGAAGCAATGTGAACACTTCTGCTTCCCAGGCACAGAGAAGGTGCTAGCAGGGAATTCTCTGCCTGCCTTTCCCCAGTGCTCTGCAAGCTCTCCAGGACAACATAGAATCTGGGGCTCTGTGCTTTCTTTCCTTCTGAACAAGTGTTACTGTTTTCTGCACAAAAGCGATTCTGCGAAGCAATGTGAACACTTCTGCTTCCCAGGCACAGAGAAGGTGCTAGCAAGGAATTCTCTGCCTGCCTTTCCCCAGTGCTCTGCAAGCTCTCCAGGACAACATAAAATCTGGGGCTCTGTGCTTTCTTTCCTTCTGAACAAGTGTTACTGTTTTCTGCACAAAAGCGATTCTAGCGAAGCAATGTGAACACTTCTGCTTCCCAGGCACAGAGAAGGTGCTATCAGGGAATTCTCTGCCTGCCTTTCCCCAGTGGTCTGCAAGCTCTCCAGGACAACATAAAATCTGGGGCTCTGTGCTTTCTTTCCTTCTGAACAAGTGTTACTGTTTTCTGCACAAAAGCGATTCTTGCGAAGCAATGTGAACACTTCTGCTTCCCAGGCACAGAGAAGGTGCTAGCAGGGAATTCTCTGCCTGCCTTTCCCCAGTGCTCTGCAAGCTCTCCAGGACAACATAGAATCTGGGCCTCTGTGCTTTCTTTCCTTCTGAACAAGTGTTACTGTTTTCTGCACAAAAGCGATTCTGCGAAGCAATGTGAACAGGCACAGAGAAGGTGCTAGCAGGGAATTCTCTGCCTGCCTTTCCCCAGTGCTCTGCAAGCTCTCCAGGACAACATAAAATCTGGGGCTCTGTGCTGTCTTTCGTTCTGAACAAGTGTTACTGTTTTCTGCACAAAAGCGATTCTTGCGAAGCAATGTGAACACTTCTGCTTCCCAGGCACAGAGAAGGTGCTAGCAGGGAATTCTCTGCCTGCCTTTCCCCAGTGCTCTGCAAGCTCTCCAGGACAACATCAAATCTGGGGCTCTGTGCTGTATTTCGTTCTGAACAAGTGTTAGTGTTTTCTGCACAAAAGCGATTCTTGCAAAGCAATGTGAACACTTCTGCTTCCCAGGCACAGAGAAGGTGCTAGCAGGGAATTCTCTGCCTGCCTTTCCCCAGTGCTCTGCAAGCTCTCCAGGACAACATAAAATCTGGGGCTCTGTGCTTTCTTTCCTTCTGAACAAGTGTTACTGTTTTCTGCACAAAAGCGATTCTGCGAAGCAATGTGAACAGGCACAGAGAAGGTGCTAGCAGGGAATTCTCTGCCTGCCTTTCCCCAGTGCTCTGCAAGCTCTCCAGGACAACATAAAATCTGGGGCTCTGTGCTTTCTTTCCTTCTGAACAAGTGTTAGTGTTTTCTGCACAAAAGCGATTCTTGCGAAGCAATGTGAACACTTCTGCTTCCCAGGCACAGAGAAGGTGCTAGCAGGGAATTCTCTGCCTGCCTTTCCCCAGTGCTCTGCAAGCTCTCCAGGACAACATAAAATCTGGGGCTCTGTGCTTTCTTTCCTTCTGAACAAGTGTTAGTGTTTTCTGCACAAAAGCGATTCTGCGAAGCAATGTGAACAGGCACAGAGAAGGTGCTATCAGGGAATTCTCTGCCTGCCTTTCCCCAGTGCTCTGCAAGCTCTCCAGGACAACATAGAATCTGGGGCTCTGTGCTTTCTTTCCTTCTGAACAAGTGTTACTGTTTTCTGCACAAAAGCGATTCTGCGAAGCAATGTGAACAGGCACAGAGAAGGTGCTAGCAGGGAATTCTCTGCCTGCCTTTCCCCAGTGCTCTGAAAGCTCTCCAGGACAACATAAAATCTGGGGCTCTGTGCTGTCTTTCGTTCTAAACAAGTGTTACTGTTTTCTGCACAAAAGCGATTCTTGCGAAGCAATGTGAACACTTCTGCTTCCCAGGCACAGAGAAGGTGCTAGCAGGGAATTCTGTGCCTGCCTTTCCCAGTGCTCTGCAAGCTCTCCAGGACAACATAGAATCTGGGGCTCTGTGCTTTCTTTCGTTCTGAACAAGTGTTAGTGTTTTCTGCAGAAAAGTGATTCTGCGAAGCAATGTGAAAAGGCACAGAGAAGGTGCTATCAGGGAATTCTCTGCCTGCCTTTCCCCAGTGCTCTTCAAGCTCTCCAGGACAACATAAAATCTGGGGCTCTGAGCTTTCTTTCCTTCTGAACAAGTGTTAGTGTTTTCTGCACAAAAGCGATTCTTGCGAAGCAACGTGAACACTTCTGCTTCCCAGGCACAGAGAAGGTGCTAGCAGGGAATTCTCTGCCTGCCTTTCCCCAGTGCTCTGCAAGCTCTCCAGGACAACATAAAATCTGGGGCTCTGTGCTTTCTTTCCTTCTGAACAAGTGTTACTGTTTTCTGCACAAAAGCAATTCTTGCGAAGCAATGTGAACACTTCTGCTTCCCAGGCACAGAGAAGGTGCTAGCAGGGAATTCTCTGCCTGCCTTTCCCCAGTGCTCTGCAAGCTCTCCAGGACAACATAGAATCTGGGCCTCTGTGCTTTCTTTCCTTCTGAACAAGTGTTACTGTTTTCTGCACAAAAGCGATTCTGCGAAGCAATGTGAACAGGCACAGAGAAGGTGCTAGCAGGGAATTCTCTGCCTGCCTTTCCCCAGTGCTCTGCAAGCTCTCCAGGACAACATAAAATCTGGGGCTCTGTGCTTTCTTTCCTTCTGAACAAGTGTTACTGTTTTCTGCACAAAAGCGATTCTTGCGAAGCAATGTGAACACTTCTGCTTCCCAGGCACAGAGAAGGTGCTATCAGGGAATTCTCTGCCTGCCTTTCCCCAGTGCTCTGCAAGCTCTCCAGGACAACATAAAATCTGGGGCTCTGTGCTTTCTTTCGTTCTGAACAAGTGTTACTGTTTTCTGCACAAAAGCGATTCTTGCGAAGCAATGTGAACACTTCTGCTTCCCAGGCACAGAGAAGGTGCTAGCAGGGAATTCTCTGCCTGCCTTTCCCCAGTGCTCTGCAAGCTCTCCAGGACAACATAGAATCTGGGGCTCTGTGCTTTCTTTCCTTCTGAACAAGTGTTACTGTTTTCTGCACAAAAGCGATTCTGCGAAGCAATGTGAAAAGGCACAGAGAAGGTGCTAGCAAGGAATTCTCTGCCTGCCTTTCCCCAGTGCTCTGCAAGCTCTCCAGGACAACATAGAATCTGGGGCTCTGTGCTTTCTTTCGTTCTGAACAAGTGTTACTGTTTTCTGCACAAAAGCGATTCTGCGAAGCAATGTGAACAGGCACAGAGAAGGTGCTAGCAGGGAATTCTCTGCCTGCCTTTCCCCAGTGCTCTGCAAGCTCTCCAGGACAACAGCAAATCTGGGGCTCTGTGCTTTCTTTCCTTCTGAACAAGTGTTACTGTTTTCTGCACAAAAGCGATTCTGCGAAGCAATGTGAACAGGCACAGAGAAGGTGCTAGCAGGGAATTCTCTGCCTGCCTTTCCCCAGTGCTCTGCAAGCTCTCCAGGACAACATAAAATCTGGGGCTCTGTGCTGTCTTTCGTTCTAAACAAGTGTTACTGTTTTCTGCACAAAAGCGATTCTTGCGAAGCAATGTGAACACTTCTGCTTCCCAGGCACAGAGAAGGTGCTAACAGGGATTCTCTGCCTGCCTTTCCCCAGTGCTCTGCAAGCTCTCCAGGACAACAGCAAATCTGGGGCTCTGTGCTTTCTTTCCTTCTGAACAAGTGTTACTGTTTTCTGCACAAAAGCGATTCTGCGAAGCAATGTGAACAGGCACAGAGAAGGTGCTATCAGGGAATTCTCTGCCTGCCTTTCCCCAGTGCTCTGCAAGCTCTCCAGGACAACATAGAATCTGGGGCTCTGTGCTTTCTTTCCTTCTGAACAAGTGTTACTGTTTTCTGCACAAAAGCGATTCTTGCGAAGCAATGTGAACACTTCTGCTTCCCAGGCACAGAGAAGGTGCTAGCAGGGAATTCTCTGCCTGCCTTTCCCCAGTGCTCTGCAAGCTCTCCAGGACAACATAGAATCTGGGGCTCTGTGCTTTCTTTCCTTCTGAACAAGTGTTACTGTTTTCTGCACAAAAGCGATTCTGCGAAGCAATGTGAACACTTCTGCTTCCCAGGCACAGAGAAGGTGCTAGCAAGGAATTCTCTGCCTGCCTTTCCCCAGTGCTCTGCAAGCTCTCCAGGACAACATAAAATCTGGGGCTCTGTGCTTTCTTTCCTTCTGAACAAGTGTTACTGTTTTCTGCACAAAAGCGATTCTGCGAAGCAATGTGAACACTTCTGCTTCCCAGGCACAGAGAAGGTGCTAGCAAGGAATTCTCTGCCTGCCTTTCCCCAGTGCTCTGCAAGCTCTCCAGGACAACATAAAATCTGGGGCTCTGTGCTTTCTTTCCTTCTGAACAAGTGTTACTGTTTTCTGCACAAAAGCGATTCTTGCGAAGCAATGTGAACACTTCTGCTTCCCAGGCACAGAGAAGGTGCTAGCAGGGAATTCTCTGCCTGCCTTTCCCCAGTGCTCTGCAAGCTCTCCAGGACAACATAGAATCTGGGGCTCTGTGCTTTCTTTCGTTCTGAACAAGTGTTACTGTTTTCTGCACAAAAGCGATTCTGCGAAGCAATGTGAACAGGCACAGAGAAGGTGCTATCAGGGAATTCTCTGCCTGCCTTTCCCCAGTGCTCTGCAAGCTCTCCAGGACAACATAGAATCTGGGGCTCTGTGCTTTCTTTCCTTCTGAACAAGTGTTACTGTTTTCTGCACAAAAGCGATTCTTGCAAAGCAATGTGAACACTTCTGCTTCCCAGGCACAGAGAAGGTGCTAGCAAGGAATTCTCTGCCTGCCTTTCCCCAGTGCTCTGCAAGCTCTCCAGGACAACATAGAATCTGGGGCTCTGTGCTTTCTTTCCTTCTGAACAAGTGTTACTGTTTTCTGCACAAAAGCGATTCTGCGAAACAATGTGAACAGGCACAGAGAAGGTGCTAGCAGGGAATTCTCTGCCTGCCTTTCCCCAGTGCTCTGCAAGCTCTCCAGGACAACATAAAATCTGGGGCTCTGTGCTTTCTTTCCTTCTGAACAAGTGTTACTGTTTTCTGCACAAAAGCGATTCTTGAGAAGCAATGTGAACACTTCTGCTTCCCAGGCACAGAGAAGGTGCTATCAGGGAATTCTCTGCCTGCCTTTCCCCAGTGCTCTGCAAGCTCTCCAGGACAACATAGAATCTGGGCCTCTGTGCTTTCTTTCGTTCTGAACAAGTGTTACTGTTTTCTGCACAAAAGCGATTCTGCGAAGCAATGTGAACAGGCACAGAGAAGGTGCTAGCAGGGAATTCTCTGCCTGCCTTTCCCCAGTGCTCTGCAAGCTCTCCAGGACAACATAGAATCTGGGGCTCTGTGCTTTCTTTCGTTCTGAACAAGTGTTACTGTTTTCTGCACAAAAGCGATTCTGCCAAGCAATGTGAACAGGCACAGAGAAGGTGCTAGCAGGGAATTCTCTGCCTGCCTTTCCCCAGTGCTCTGCAAGCTCTCCAGGACAACATAAAATCTGGGGCTCTGTGCTGTCTTTCGTTCTAAACAAGTGTTACTGTTTTCTGCACAAAAGCGATTCTGCGAAGCAATGTGAACACTTCTGCTTCCCAGGCACAGAGAAGGTGCTAGCAGGGATTCTCTGCCTGCCTTTCCCCAGTGCTCTGCAAGCTCTCCAGGACAACATAGAATCTGGGGCTCTGTGCTTTCTTTCCTTCTGAACAAGTGTTACAGTTTTCTGCACAAAAGCGATTCTGCGAAGCAATGTGAACACTTCTGCTTCCCAGGCACAGAGAAGGTGCTAGCAAGGAATTCTCTGCCTGCCTTTCCCCAGTGCTCTGCAAGCTCTCCAGGACAACATAAAATCTGGGGCTCTGTGCTTTCTTTCCTTCTGAACAAGTGTTACTGTTTTCTGCACAAAAGCGATTTTGCGAAACAATGTGAACAGGCACAGAGAATGTGCTAGCAAGGAATTCTCTGCCTGCCTTTCCCCAGTGCTCTGCAAGCTCTCCAGGACAACATAAAATCTGGGGCTCTGTGCTTTCTTTCCTTCTGAACAAGTGTTACTGTTTTCTGCACAAAAGCGATTCTTGAGAAGCAATGTGAACACTTCTGCTTCCCAGGCACAGAGAAGGTGCTAGCAAGGAATTCTCTGCCTGCCTTTCCCCAGTGCTCTGCAAGCTCTCCAGGACAACATAAAATCTGGGGCTCTGTGCTTTCTTTCCTTCTGAACAAGTGTTACAGTTTTCTGCACAAAACCGATTCTGCGAAGCAATGTGAACACTTCTGCTTCCCAGGCACAGAGAAGGTGCTAGCAAGGAATTCTCTGCCTGCCTTTCCCCAGTGCTCTGCAAGCTCTCCAGGACAACATAAAATCTGGGGCTCTGTGCTTTCTTTCCTTCTGAACAAGTGTTACTGTTTTCTGCACAAAAGCGATTCTTGAGAAGCAATGTGAACACTTCTGCTTCCCAGGCACAGAGAAGGTGCTAGCAGGGAATTCTCTGCCTGCCTTTCCCCAGTGCTCTGCAAGCTCTCCAGGACAACATAGAATCTGGGGCTCTGTGCTTTCTTTCGTTCTGAACAAGTGTTACTGTTTTCTGCACAAAAGCGATTCTGCGAAGCAATGTGAACAGGCACAGAGAAGGTGCTATCAGGGAATTCTCTGCCTGCCTTTCCCCAGTGCTCTGCAAGCTCTCCAGGACAACATAGAATCTGGGGCTCTGTGCTTTCTTTCCTTCTGAACAAGTGTTACTGTTTTCTGCACAAAAGCGATTCTGCGAAGCAATGTGAACACTTCTGCTTCCCAGGCACAGAGAAGGTGCTAGCAAGGAATTCTCTGCCTGCCTTTCCCCAGTGCTCTGCAAGCTCTCCAGGACAACATAAAATCTGGGGCTCTGTGCTTTCTTTCCTTCTGAACAAGTGTTACTGTTTTCTGCACAAAAGCGATTCTTGCAGAGCAATGTGAACACTTCTGCTTCCCAGGCACAGAGAAGGTGCTAGCAGGGAATTCTCTGCCTGCCTTTCCCCAGTGCTCTGCAAGCTCTCCAGGACAACATAAAATCTGGGGCTCTGTGCTTTCTTTCCTTCTGAACAAGTGTTACTGTTTTCTGCACAAAAGCGATTCTGCGAACCAATGTGAACACTTCTGCTTCCCAGGCACAGAGAAGGTGCTAGCAGGGAATTCTCTGCCTGCCTTTCCCCAGTGCTCTGCAAGCTCTCCAGGACAACATAGAATCTGGGGCTCTGTGCTTTCTTTCGTTCTGAACAAGTGTTACTGTTTTCTGCACAAAAGCGATTCTGCGAAGCAATGTGAACAGGCACAGAGAAGGTGCTAGCAGGGAATTCTCATCCTGCCTTTCCCCAGTGCTCTGCAAGCTCTCCAGGACAACATAAAATCTGGGGCTCTGTACTGTCTTTCGTTCTAAACAAGTGTTACTGTTTTCTGCACAAAAGCGATTCTTGCGAAGCAATGTGAACACTTCTGCTTCCCAGGCACAGAGAAGGTGCTAGCAGTGATTCTATGCCTGCCTTTCCCCAGTGCTCTGCAAGCTCTCCAGGACAACATAGAATCTGGGGCTCTGTGCTTTCTTTCGCTCTGAACAAGTGTTACTGTTTTCTGCACAAAAGCGATTCTGCGAAGCAATGTGAACAGGCACAGAGAAGGTGCTATCAGGGAATTCTCTGCCTGCCTTTCCCCAGTGCTCTGCAAGCTCTCCAGGACAACATAGAATCTGGGGCTCTGTGCTTTCTTTCCTTCTGAACAAGTGTTACTGTTTTCTGCACAAAAGCGATTCTTGAGAAGCAATGTGAACACTTCTGCTTCCCAGGCACAGAGAAGGTGCTAGCAGGGAATTCTCTGCCTGCCTTTCCCCAGTGCTCTGCAAGCTCTCCAGGACAACATAGAATCTGGGGCTCTGTGCTTTCTTTCCTTCTGAACAAGCGTTACTGTTTTCTGCACAAAAGCGATTCTGCGAAGCAATGTGAACACTTCTGCTTCCCAGGCACAGAGAAGGTGCTAGCAAGGAATTCTCTGCCTGCCTTTCCCCAGTGCTCTGCAAGCTCTCCAGGACAACATAAAATCTGGGGCTCTGTGCTTTCTTTCCTTCTGAACAAGTGTTACTGTTTTCTGCACAAAAGCGATTCTTGCGAAGCAATGTGAACACTTCTGCTTCCCAGGCACAGAGAAGGTGCTATCAGGGAATTCTCTGCCTGCCTTTCCCCAGTGCTCTGCAAGCTCTCCAGGACAACAGCAAATCTGGGGCTCTGTGCTTTCTTTCGTTCTGAACAAGTGTTAGTGTTTTCTGCACAAAAGCGATTCTGCGAAGCAATGTGAACAGGCACAGAGAAGGTGCTATCAGGGAATTCTCTGCCTGCCTTTCCCCAGTGCTCTGCAAGCTCTCCAGGACAACATAGAATCTGGGGCTCTGTGCTTTCTTTCCTTCTGAACAAGTGTTACTGTTTTCTGCACAAAAGCGATTCTGCGAAGCAATGTGAACAGGCACAGAGAAGGTGCTAGCAGGGAATTCTCTGCCTGCCTTTCCCCAGTGCTCTGCAAGCTCTCCAGGACAACATAAAATCTGGGGCTCTGTGCTGTATTTCGTTCTAAACAAGTGTTACTGTTTTCTGCACAAAAGCGATTCTTGCGAAGCAATGTGAACACTTCTGCTTCCCAGGCACAGAGAAGGTGCTAGCAGGGATTCTCTGCCTGCCTTTCCCCAGTGCTCTGCAAGCTCTCCAGGACAACATAGAATCTGGGGCTCTGTGCTTTCTTTCCTTCTGAACAAGTGTTACTGTTTTCTGCACAAAAGCGATTACTGCGAAGCAATGTGAACAGGCACAGAGAAGGTGCTATCAGGGAATTCTCTGCCTGCCTTTCCCCAGTGCTCTGCAAGCTCTCCAGGACAACATAGAATCTGGGGCTCTGTGCTTTCTTTCCTTCTGAACAAGTGTTAGTGTTTTCTGCACAAAAGCGATTCTGCGAAGCAATGTGAACACTTCTGCTTCCCAGGCACAGAGAAGGTGCTAGAAGGAATTCTCTGCCTGCCTTTCCCCAGTGCTCTGCAAGCTCTCCAGGACAACATAGAATCTGGGGCTCTGAGCTTTCTTTCCTTCTGAACAAGTGTTAGTGTTTTCTGCACAAAAGCGATTCTAGCGAAGCAATGTGAACACTTCTGCTTCCCAGGCACAGAGAAGGTGCTATCAGGGAATTCTCTGCCTGCCTTTCCCCAGTGGTCTGCAAGCTCTCCAGGACAACATAAAATCTGGGGCTCTGTGCTTTCTTTCCTTCTGAACAAGTGTTACAGTTTTCTGCACAAAAGCGATTCTTGCGAAGCAATGTGAACACTTCTGCTTCCCAGGCACAGAGAAGGTGCTAGCAGGGAATTCTCTGCCTGCCTTTCCCCAGTGCTCTGCAAGCTCTCCAGGACAACATAGAATCTGGGCCTCTGTGCTTTCTTTCCTTCTGAACAAGTGTTACTGTTTTCTGCACAAAAGCGATTCTGCGAAGCAATGTGAACAGGCACAGAGAAGGTGCTAGCAGGGAATTCTCTGCCTGCCTTTCCCCAGTGCTCTGCAAGCTCTCCAGGACAACATAAAATCTGGGGCTCTGTGCTGTCTTTCGTTCTGAACAAGTGTTACTGTTTTCTGCACAAAAGCGATTCTTGCGAAGAATGTGAACACTTCTGCTTCCCAGGCACAGAGAAGGTGCTAGCAGGGAATTCTCTGCCTGCCTTTCCCCAGTGCTCTGCAAGCTCTCCAGGACAACATAAAATCTGGGGCTCTGTGCTTTCTTTCGTTCTGAACAAGTGTTAGTGTTTTCTGCACAAAAGCGATTCTTGCGAAGCAATGTGAACACTTCTGCTTCCCAGGCACAGAGAAGGTGCTAGCAGGGAATTCTCTGCCTGCCTTTCCCCAGTGCTCTGCAAGCTCTCCAGGACAACATAAAATCTGGGGCTCTGTGCTTTCTTTCCTTCTGAACAAGTGTTACTGTTTTCTGCAGAAAAGCGATTCTGCGAAGCAATGTGAACAGGCACAGAGAAGGTGCTAGCAGGGAATTCTCTGCCTGCCTTTCCCCAGTGCTCTGCAAGCTCTCCAGGACAACAGCAAATCTGGGGCTCTGTGCTTTCTTTCGTTCTGAACAAGTGTTACTGTTTTCTGCACAAAAGCGATTCTGCGAAGCAATGCGAACAGGCACAGAGAAGGTGCTATCAGGGAATTCTCTGCCTGCCTTTCCCCAGTGCTCTGCAAGCTCTCCAGGACAACATAAAATCTGGGGCTCTGTGCTTTCTTTCCTTCTGAACAAGTGTTAGAGTTTTCTGCACAAAAGCGATTCTGCGAAGCAATGTGAACAGGCACAGAGAAGGTGCTAGCAGGGAATTCTCTGCCTGCCTTTCCCCAGTGCTCTGCAAGCTCTCCAGGACAACATAGAATCTGGGGCTCTGTGCTTTCTTTCCTTCTGAACAAGTGTTACTGTTTTCTGCACAAAAGCGATTCTGCGAAGCAATGTGAACACTTCTGCTTCCCAGGCACAGAGAAGGTGCTAGCAAGGAATTCTCTGCCTGCCTTTCCCCAGTGCTCTGCAAGCTCTCCAGGACAACATAAAATCTGGGGCTCTGTGCTTTCTTTCCTTCTGAACAAGTGTTACTGTTTTCTGCACAAAAGCGATTCTGCGAAGCAATGTGAACACTTCTGCTTCCCAGGCACAGAGAAGGTGCTAGCAAGGAATTCTCTGCCTGCCTTTCCCCAGTGCTCTGCAAGCTCTCCAGGACAACATAAAATCTGGGGCTCTGTGCTTTCTTTCCTTCTGAACAAGTGTTACTGTTTTCTGCACAAAAGCGATTCTTGCGAAGCAATGTGAACACTTCTGCTTCCCAGGCACAGAGAAGGTGCTAGCAGGGAATTCTCTGCCTGCCTTTCCCCAGTGCTCTGCAAGCTCTCCAGGACAACATAGAATCTGGGGCTCTGTGCTTTCTTTCGTTCTGAACAAGTGTTACTGTTTTCTGCACAAAAGCGATTCTGTGAAGCAATGTGAACACTTCTGCTTCCCAGGCACAGAGAAGGTGCTAGCAGGGAATTCTCTGCCTGCCTTTCCCCAGTGTTCTGCAAGCTCTCCAGGACAACATAAAATCTGGGGCTCTGTGCTTTCTTTCGTTCTGAACAAGTGTTAGTGTTTTCTGCACAAAAGCGATTCTGCGAAGCAATGTGAAAAGGCACAGAGAAGGTGCTAGCAAGGAATTCTCTGCCTGCCTTTCCCCAGTGCTCTGCAAGCTCTCCAGGACAACATAGAATCTGGGGCTCTGTGCTTTCTTTCGTTCTGAACAAGTGTTACTGTTTTCTGCACAAAAGCGATTCTGCGAAGCAATGTGAACAGGCACAGAGAAGGTGCAATCAGGGAATTCTCTGCCTGCCTTTCCCCAGTGCTCTGCAAGCTCTCCAGGACAACATAGAATCTGGGGCTCTGTGCTTTCTTTCCTTCTGAACAAGTGTTACTGTTTTCTGCACAAAAGCGATTCTGCGAAGCAATGTGAACACTTCTGCTTCCCAGGCACAGAGAAGGTGCTAGCAAGGAATTCTCTGCCTGCCTTTCCCCAGTGCTCTGCAAGCTCTCCAGGACAACATAAAATCTGGGGCTCTGTGCTTTCTTTCCTTCTGAACAAGTGTTACTGTTTTCTGCACAAAAGCGATTCTGCGAAGCAATGTGAACACTTCTGCTTCCCAGGCACAGAGAAGGTGCTAGCAAGGAATTCTCTGCCTGCCTTTCCCCAGTGCTCTGCAAGCTCTCCAGGACAACATAAAATCTGGGGCTCTGTGCTTTCTTTCCTTCTGAACAAGTGTTACTGTTTTCTGCACAAAAGCGATTCTGCGAAGCAATGTGAACACTTCTGCTTCCCAGGCACAGAGAAGGTGCTAGCAGGGAATTCTCTGCCTGCCTTTCCCCAGTGCTCTGCAAGCTCTCCAGGACAACATAAAATCTGGGGCTCTGTGCTTTCTTTCCTTCTGAACAAGTGTTACTGTTTTCTGCACAAAAGCGATTCTTGCGAAGCAATGTGAACACTTCTGCTTCCCAGGCACAGAGAAGGTGCTAGCAGGGAATTCTCTGCCTGCCTTTCCCCAGTGCTCTGCAAGCTCTCCAGGACAACATAGAATCTGGGGCTCTGTGCTTTCTTTCGTTCTGAACAAGTGTTACTGTTTTCTGCACAAAAGCGATTCTGCGAAGCAATGTGAACACTTCTGCTTCCCAGGCACAGAGAAGGTGCTAGCAGGGAATTCTCTGCCTGCCTTTCCCCAGTGCTCTGCAAGCTCTCCAGGACAACATAAAATCTGGGGCTCTGTGCTTTCTTTCCTTCTGAACAAGTGTTACTGTTTTCTGCACAAAAGCGATTCTTGCGAAGCAATGTGAACACTTCTGCTTCCCAGGCACAGAGAAGGTGCTAGCAGGGAATTCTCTGCCTGCCTTTCCCCAGTGCTCTGCAAGCTCTCCAGGACAACATAGAATCTGGGGCTCTGTGCTTTCTTTCGTTCTGAACAAGTGTTACTGTTTTCTGCACAAAAGCGATTCTGCGAAGCAATGTGAAAAGGCACAGAGAAGGTGCTAGCAGGGAATTCTCTGCCTGCCTTTCCCCAGTGCTATGCAAGCTCTCCAGGACAACATAAAATCTGGGGCTCTGTGCTTTCTTTCCTTCTGAACAAGTGTTAGTGTTTTCTGCACAAAAGCGATTCTTGCGAAGCAATGTGAACACTTCTGCTTCCCAGGCACAGAGAAGGTGCTATCAGGGAATTCTCTGCCTGCCTTTCCCCAGTGCTCTGCAAGCTCTCCAGGACAACATAGAATCTGGGCCTCTGTGCTTTCTTTCGTTCTGAACAAGTGTTACTGTTTTCTGCACAAAAGCGATTCTGCGAAGCAATGTGAACAGGCACAGAGAAGGTGCTAGCAGGGAATTCTCTGCCTGCCTTTCCCCAGTGCTCTGCAAGCTCTCCAGGACAACATAGAATCTGGGGCTCTGTGCTTTCTTTCGTTCTGAACAAGTGTTACTGTTTTCTGCACAAAAGCGATTCTGCGAAGCAATGTGAACAGGCACAGAGAAGGTGCAATCAGGGAATTCTCTGCCTGCCTTTCCCCAGTGCTCTGCAAGCTCTCCAGGACAACATAGAATCTGGGGCTCTGTGCTTTCTTTCCTTCTGAACAAGTGTTACTGTTTTCTGCACAAAAGCGATTCTGCGAAGCAATGTGAACACTTCTGCTTCCCAGGCACAGAGAAGGTGCTAGCAAGGAATTCTCTGCCTACCTTTCCCCAGTGCTCTGCAAGCTCTCCAGGACAACATAAAATCTGGGGCTCTGTGCTTTCTTTCCTTCTGAACAAGTGTTAGTGTTTTCTGCACAAAAGCGATTCTGCGAAGCAATGTGAACACTTCTGCTTCCCAGGCACAGAGAAGGTGCTAGCAAGGAATTCTCTGCCTGCCTTTCCCCAGTGCTCTGCAAGCTCTCCAGGACAACATAAAATCTGGGGCTCTGTGCTTTCTTTCCTTCTGAACAAGTGTTACTGTTTTCTGCACAAAAGCGATTCTGCGAAGCAATGTGAACACTTCTGCTTCCCAGGCACAGAGAAGGTGCTAGCAGGGAATTCTCTGCCTGCCTTTCCCCAGTGCTCTGCAAGCTCTCCAGGACAACATAAAATCTGGGGCTCTGTGCTGTCTTTCGTTCTGAACAAGTGTTACTGTTTTCTGCACAAAAGCGATTCTTGCGAAGAATGTGAACACTTCTGCTTCCCAGGCACAGAGAAGGTGCTAGCAGGGAATTCTCTGCCTGCCTTTCCCCAGTGCTCTGCAAGCTCTCCAGGACAACATAAAATCTGGGGCTCTGTGCTTTCTTTCGTTCTGAACAAGTGTTAGTGTTTTCTGCACAAAAGCGATTCTTGCGAAGCAATGTGAACACTTCTGCTTCCCAGGCACAGAGAAGGTGCTAGCAGGGAATTCTCTGCCTGCCTTTCCCCAGTGCTCTGCAAGCTCTCCAGGACAACATAAAATCTGGGGCTCTGTGCTTTCTTTCCTTCTGAACAAGTGTTACTGTTTTCTGCAGAAAAGCGATTCTGCGAAGCAATGTGAACAGGCACAGAGAAGGTGCTAGCAGGGAATTCTCTGCCTGCCTTTCCCCAGTGCTCTGCAAGCTCTCCAGGACAACAGCAAATCTGGGGCTCTGTGCTTTCTTTCGTTCTGAACAAGTGTTACTGTTTTCTGCACAAAAGCGATTCTGCGAAGCAATGTGAACAGGCACAGAGAAGGTGCTATCAGGGAATTCTCTGCCTGCCTTTCCCCAGTGCTCTGCAAGCTCTCCAGGACAACATAAAATCTGGGGCTCTGTGCTTTCTTTCCTTCTGAACAAGTGTTAGAGTTTTCTGCACAAAAGCGATTCTGCGAAGCAATGTGAACAGGCACAGAGAAGGTGCTAGCAGGGAATTCTCTGCCTGCCTTTCCCCAGTGCTCTGCAAGCTCTCCAGGACAACATAGAATCTGGGGCTCTGTGCTTTCTTTCCTTCTGAACAAGTGTTACTGTTTTCTGCACAAAAGCGATTCTGCGAAGCAATGTGAACACTTCTGCTTCCCAGGCACAGAGAAGGTGCTAGCAAGGAATTCTCTGCCTGCCTTTCCCCAGTGCTCTGCAAGCTCTCCAGGACAACATAAAATCTGGGGCTCTGTGCTTTCTTTCCTTCTGAACAAGTGTTACTGTTTTCTGCACAAAAGCGATTCTGCGAAGCAATGTGAACACTTCTGCTTCCCAGGCACAGAGAAGGTGCTAGCAAGGAATTCTCTGCCTGCCTTTCCCCAGTGCTCTGCAAGCTCTCCAGGACAACATAAAATCTGGGGCTCTGTGCTTTCTTTCCTTCTGAACAAGTGTTACTGTTTTCTGCACAAAAGCGATTCTTGCGAAGCAATGTGAACACTTCTGCTTCCCAGGCACAGAGAAGGTGCTAGCAGGGAATTCTCTGCCTGCCTTTCCCCAGTGCTCTGCAAGCTCTCCAGGACAACATAGAATCTGGGGCTCTGTGCTTTCTTTCGTTCTGAACAAGTGTTAGTGTTTTCTGCACAAAAGCGATTCTGCGAAGCAATGTGAACACTTCTGCTTCCCAGGCACAGAGAAGGTGCTAGCAAGGAATTCTCTGCCTGCCTTTCCCCAGTGCTCTGCAAGCTCTCCAGGACAACATAAAATCTGGGGCTCTGTGCTTTCTTTCCTTCTGAACAAGTGTTACTGTTTTCTGCACAAAAGCGATTCTGCGAAGCAATGTGAACACTTCTGCTTCCCAGGCACAGAGAAGGTGCTAGCAGGGAATTCTCTGCCTGCCTTTCCCCAGTGCTCTGCAAGCTCTCCAGGACAACATAAAATCTGGGGCTCTGTGCTTTCTTTCCTTCTGAACAAGTGTTACTGTTTTCTGCACAAAAGCGATTCTTGCGAAGCAATGTGAACACTTCTGCTTCCCAGGCACAGAGAAGGTGCTAGCAGGGAATTCTCTGCCTGCCTTTCCCCAGTGCTCTGCAAGCTCTCCAGGACAACATAGAATCTGGGGCTCTGTGCTTTCTTTCGTTCTGAACAAGTGTTACTGTTTTCTGCACAAAAGCGATTCTGCGAAGCAATGTGAACACTTCTGCTTCACAGGCACAGAGAAGGTGCTAGCAGGGAATTCTCTGCCTGCCTTTCCCCAGTGCTCTGCAAGCTCTCCAGGACAACATAAAATCTGGGGCTCTGTGCTTTCTTTCCTTCTGAACAAGTGTTACTGTTTTCTGCACAAAAGCGATTCTTGCGAAGCAATGTGAACACTTCTGCTTCCCAGGCACAGAGAAGGTGCTAGCAGGGAATTCTCTGCCTGCCTTTCCCCAGTGCTCTGCAAGCTCTCCAGGACAACATAGAATCTGGGGCTCTGTGCTTTCTTTCGTTCTGAACAAGTGTTACTGTTTTCTGCACAAAAGCGATTCTGCGAAGCAATGTGAAAAGGCACAGAGAAGGTGCTAGCAAGGAATTCTCTGCCTGCCTTTCCCCAGTGCTATGCAAGCTCTCCAGGACAACATAAAATCTGGGGCTCTGTGCTTTCTTTCCTTCTGAACAAGTGTTACTGTTTTCTGCACAAAAGCGATTCTTGCGAAGCAATGTGAACACTTCTGCTTCCCAGGCACAGAGAAGGTGCTATCAGGGAATTCTCTGCCTGCCTTTCCCCAGTGCTCTGCAAGCTCTCCAGGACAACATAGAATCTGGGCCTCTGTGCTTTCTTTCGTTCTGAACAAGTGTTACTGTTTTCTGCACAAAAGCGATTCTGCGAAGCAATGTGAACAGGCACAGAGAAGGTGCTAGCAGGGAATTCTCTGCCTGCCTTTCCCCAGTGCTCTGCAAGCTCTCCAGGACAACATAGAATCTGGGGCTCTGTGCTTTCTTTCGTTCTGAACAAGTGTTACTGTTTTCTGCACAAAAGCGATTCTGCGAAGCAATGTGAACAGGCACAGAGAAGGTGCAATCAGGGAATTCTCTGCCTGCCTTTCCCCAGTGCTCTGCAAGCTCTCCAGGACAACATAGAATCTGGGGCTCTGTGCTTTCTTTCCTTCTGAACAAGTGTTACTGTTTTCTGCACAAAAGCGATTCTGCGAAGCAATGTGAACAGGCACAGAGAAGGTGCTAGCAGGGAATTCTCTGCCTGCCTTTCCCCAGTGCTCTGCAAGCTCTCCAGGACAACATAGAATCTGGGGCTCTGTGCTTTCTTTCGTTCTGAACAAGTGTTACTGTTTTCTGCACAAAAGCGATTCTGCGAAGCAATGTGAACAGGCACAGAGAAGGTGCAATCAGGGAATTCTCTGCCTGCCTTTCCCCAGTGCTCTGCAAGCTCTCCAGGACAACATAGAATCTGGGGCTCTGTGCTTTCTTTCCTTCTGAACAAGTGTTACTGTTTTCTGCACAAAAGCGATTCTGCGAAGCAATGTGAACACTTCTGCTTCCCAGGCACAGAGAAGGTGCTAGCAAGGAATTCTCTGCCTGCCTTTCCCCAGTGCTCTGCAAGCTCTCCAGGACAACATAAAATCTGGGGCTCTGTGCTTTCTTTCCTTCTGAACAAGTGTTAGTGTTTTCTGCACAAAAGCGATTCTGCGAAGCAATGTGAACACTTCTGCTTCCCAGGCACAGAGAAGGTGCTAGCAAGGAATTCTCTGCCTGCCTTTCCCCAGTGCTCTGCAAGCTCTCCAGGACAACATAAAATCTGGGGCTCTGTGCTTTCTTTCCTTCTGAACAAGTGTTACTGTTTTCTGCACAAAAGCGATTCTGCGAAGCAATGTGAACACTTCTGCTTCCCAGGCACAGAGAAGGTGCTAGCAGGGAATTCTCTGCCTGCCTTTCCCCAGTGCTCTGCAAGCTCTCCAGGACAACATAAAATCTGGGGCTCTGTGCTTTCTTTCCTTCTGAACAAGTGTTACTGTTTTCTGCACAAAAGCGATTCTTGCGAAGCAATGTGAACACTTCTGCTTCCCAGGCACAGAGAAGGTGCTAGCAGGGAATTCTCTGCCTGCCTTTCCCCAGTGCTCTGCAAGCTCTCCAGGACAACATAGAATCTGGGGCTCTGTGCTTTCTTTCGTTCTGAACAAGTGTTACTGTTTTCTGCACAAAAGCGATTCTGCGAAGCAATGTGAACACTTCTGCTTCCCAGGCACAGAGAAGGTGCTAGCAGGGAATTCTCTGCCTGCCTTTCCCCAGTGCTCTGCAAGCTCTCCAGGACAACATAAAATCTGGGGCTCTGTGCTTTCTTTCCTTCTGAACAAGTGTTACTGTTTTCTGCACAAAAGCGATTCTTGCGAAGCAATGTGAACACTTCTGCTTCCCAGGCACAGAGAAGGTGCTAGCAGGGAATTCTCTGCCTGCCTTTCCCCAGTGCTCTGCAAGCTCTCCAGGACAACATAGAATCTGGGGCTCTGTGCTTTCTTTCCTTCTGAACAAGTGTTACTGTTTTCTGCACAAAAGCGATTCTGCGAAGCAATGTGAAAAGGCACAGAGAAGGTGCTAGCAAGGAATTCTCTGCCTGCCTTTCCCCAGTGCTATGCAAGCTCTCCAGGACAACATAAAATCTGGGGCTCTGTGCTTTCTTTCCTTCTGAACAAGTGTTAGTGTTTTCTGCACAAAAGCGATTCTTGCGAAGCAATGTGAACACTTCTGCTTCCCAGGCACAGAGAAGGTGCTATCAGGGAATTCTCTGCCTGCCTTTCCCCAGTGCTCTGCAAGCTCTCCAGGACAACATAGAATCTGGGCCTCTGTGCTTTCTTTCGTTCTGAACAAGTGTTACTGTTTTCTGCACAAAAGCGATTCTGCGAAGCAATGTGAACAGGCACAGAGAAGGTGCTAGCAGGGAATTCTCTGCCTGCCTTTCCCCAGTGCTCTGCAAGCTCTCCAGGACAACATAGAATCTGGGGCTCTGTGCTTTCTTTCGTTCTGAACAAGTGTTACTGTTTTCTGCACAAAAGCGATTCTGCGAAGCAATGTGAACAGGCACAGAGAAGGTGCAATCAGGGAATTCTCTGCCTGCCTTTCCCCAGTGCTCTGCAAGCTCTCCAGGACAACATAGAATCTGGGGCTCTGTGCTTTCTTTCCTTCTGAACAAGTGTTACTGTTTTCTGCACAAAAGCGATTCTTGCGAAGCAATGTGAACACTTCTGCTTCCCAGGCACAGAGAAGGTGCTAGCAGGGAATTCTCTGCCTGCCTTTCCCCAGTGCTCTGCAAGCTCTCCAGGACAACATAGAATCTGGGGCTCTGTGCTTTCTTTCGTTCTGAACAAGTGTTACTGTTTTCTGCACAAAAGCGATTCTGCGAAGCAATGTGAACACTTCTGCTTCCCAGGCACAGAGAAGGTGCTAGCAGGGAATTCTCTGCCTGCCTTTCCCCAGTGCTCTGCAAGCTCTCCAGGACAACATAAAATCTGGGGCTCTGTGCTTTCTTTCCTTCTGAACAAGTGTTACTGTTTTCTGCACAAAAGCGATTCTTGCGAAGCAATGTGAACACTTCTGCTTCCCAGGCACAGAGAAGGTGCTAGCAGGGAATTCTCTGCCTGCCTTTCCCCAGTGCTCTGCAAGCTCTCCAGGACAACATAGAATCTGGGGCTCTGTGCTTTCTTTCGTTCTGAACAAGTGTTACTGTTTTCTGCACAAAAGCGATTCTGCGAAGCAATGTGAACAGGCACAGAGAAGGTGCTAGCAAGGAATTCTCTGCCTGCCTTTCCCCAGTGCTCTACAAGCTCTCCAGGACAACATAGAATCTGGGGCTCTGTGCTTTCTTTCGTTCTGAACAAGTGTTACTGTTTTCTGCACAAAAGCGATTCTGCGAAGCAATGTGAACACTTCTGCTACCCAGGCACAGAGAAGGTGCTAGCAGGGAATTCTCTGCCTGCCTTTCCCCAGTGCTATGCAAGCTCTCCAGGACAACATAAAATCTGGGGCTCTGTGTTTTCTTTCCTTCTGAACAAGTGTTAGTGTTTTCTGCACAAAAGCGATTCTTGCGAAGCAATGTGAACACTTCTGCTTCCCAGGCACAGAGAAGGTGCTATCAGGGAATTCTCTGCCTGCCTTTCCCCAGTGCTCTGCAAGCTCTCCAGGACAACATAGAATCTGGGCCTCTGTGCTTTCTTTTGTTCTGAACAAGTGTTACTGTTTTCTGCACAAAAGCGATTCTGCGAAGCAATGTGAACAGGCACAGAGAAGGTGCTAGCAGGGAATTCTCTGCCTGCCTTTCCCCAGTGCTCTGCAAGCTCTCCAGGACAACATAGAATCTGGGGCTCTGTGCTTTCTTTCGTTCTGAACAAGTGTTACTGTTTTCTGCACAAAAGCGATTCTGCGAAGCAATGTGAACAGGCACAGAGAAGGTGCAATCAGGGAATTCTCTGCCTGCCTTTCCCCAGTGCTCTGCAAGCTCTCCAGGACAACATAGAATCTGGGGCTCTGTGCTTTCTTTCCTTCTGAACAAGTGTTACTGTTTTCTGCACAAAAGCGATTCTGCGAAGCAATGTGAACACTTCTGCTTCCCAGGCACAGAGAAGGTGCTAGCAAGGAATTCTCTGCCTGCCTTTCCCCAGTGCTCTGCAAGCTCTCCAGGACAACATAAAATCTGGGGCTCTGTGCTTTCTTTCCTTCTGAACAAGTGTTACTGTTTTCTGCACAAAAGCGATTCTGCGAAGCAATGTGAACACTTCTGCTTCCCAGGCACAGAGAAGGTGCTAGCAAGGAATTCTCTGCCTGCCTTTCCCCAGTGCTCTGCAAGCTCTCCAGGACAACATAAAATCTGGGGCTCTGTGCTTTCTTTCCTTCTGAACAAGTGTTACTGTTTTCTGCACAAAAGCGATTCTTGCGAAGCAATGTGAACACTTCTGCTTCCCAGGCACAGAGAAGGTGCTAGCAGGGAATTCTCTGCCTGCCTTTCCCCAGTGCTCTGCAAGCTCTCCAGGACAACATAGAATCTGGGGCTCTGTGCTTTCTTTCGTTCTGAACAAGTGTTACTGTTTTCTGCACAAAAGCGATTCTGCGAAGCAATGTGAACACTTCTGCTTCCCAGGCACAGAGAAGGTGCTAGCAGGGAATTCTCTGCCTGCCTTTCCCCAGTGCTCTGCAAGCTCTCCAGGACAACATAAAATCTGGGGCTCTGTGCTTTCTTTCGTTCTGAACAAGTGTTAGTGTTTTCTGCACAAAAGCGATTCTGCGAAGCAATGTGAAAAGTCACAGAGAAGGTGCTAGCAAGGAATTCTCTGCCTGCCTTTCCCCAGTGCTCTGCAAGCTCTCCAGGACAACATAGAATCTGGGGCTCTGTGCTTTCTTTCGTTCTGAACAAGTGTTACTGTTTTCTGCACAAAAGCGATTCTGCGAAGCAATGTGAACACTTCTGCTTCCCAGGCACAGAGAAGGTGCTAGCAGGGAATTCTCTGCCTGCCTTTCCCCAGTGCTATGCAAGCTCTCCAGGACAACATAGAATCTGGGGCTCTGTGCTTTCTTTCCTTCTGAACAAGTGTTAGTGTTTTCTGCACAAAAGCGATTCTTGCGAAGCAATGTGAACACTTCTGCTTCCCAGGCACAGAGAAGGTGCTATCAGGGAAGTCTCTGCCTGCCTTTCCCCAGTGCTCTGCAAGCTCTCCAGGACAACATAAAATCTGGGGCTCTGTGCTTTCTTTCCTTCTGAACAAGTGTTACTGTTTTCTGCACAAAAGCGATTCTTGCGAAGCAATGTGAACACTTCTGCTTCCTAGGCACAGAGAAGGTGCTAGCAGGGAATTCTCTGCCTGCCTTTCCCCAGTGCTCTGCAAGCTCTCCAGGACAACATAGAATCTGGGGCTCTGTGCTTTCTTTCCTTCTGAACAAGTGTTACTGTTTTCTGCACAAAAGCGATTCTGCGAAGCAATGTGAAAAGGCACAGAGAAGGTGCTAGCAAGGAATTCTCTGCCTGCCTTTCCCCAGTGCTCTGCAAGCTCTCCAGGACAACATAGAATCTGGGGCTCTGTGCTTTCTTTCGTTCTGAACAAGTGTTACTGTTTTCTGCACAAAAGCGATTCTGCGAAGCAATGTGAACACTTCTGCTTCCCAGGCACAGAGAAGGTGCTATCAGGGAATTCTCTGCCTGCCTTTCCCCAGTGCTCTGCAAGCTCTCCAGGACAACATAAAATCTGGGGCTCTGTGCTTTCTTTCCTTCTGAACAAGTGTTAGTGTTTTCTGCACAAAAGCGATTCTTGCGAAGCAATGTGAACACTTCTGCTTCCCAGGCACAGAGAAGGTGCTATCAGGGAATTCTCTGCCTGCCTTTCCCCAGTGCTCTGCAAGCTCTCCAGGACAACATAGAATCTGGGGCTCTGTGCTTTCTTTCCTTCTGAACAAGTGTTACTGTTTTCTGCACAAAAGCGATTCTGCGAAGCAATGTGAACAGGCACAGAGAAGGTGCAATCAGGGAATTCTCTGCCTGCCTTTCCCCAGTGCTCTGCAAGCTCTCCAGGACAACATAGAATCTGGGGCTCTGTGCTTTCTTTCCTTCTGAACAAGTGTTACTGTTTTCTGCACAAAAGCGATTCTGCGAAGCAATGTGAACACTTCTGCTTCCCAGGCACAGAGAAGGTGCTAGCAAGGAATTCTCTGCCTGCCTTTCCCCAGTGCTCTGCAAGCTCTCCAGGACGACATAAAATCTGGGGCTCTGTGCTTTCTTTCCTTCTGAACAAGTGTTACTGTTTTCTGCACAAAAGCGATTCTGCGAAGCAATGTGAACACTTCTGCTTCCCAGGCACAGAGAAGGTGCTAGCAAGGAATTCTCTGCCTGCCTTTCCCCAGTGCTCTGCAAGCTCTCCAGGACAACATAAAATCTGGGGCTCTGTGCTTTCTTTCCTTCTGAACAAGTGTTACTGTTTTCTGCACAAAAGCGATTCTTGCGAAGCAATGTGAACACTTCTGCTTCCCAGGCACAGAGAAGGTGCTAGCAGTGAATTCTCTGCCTGCCTTTCCCCAGTGCTCTGCAAGCTCTCCAGGACAACATAGAATCTGGGGCTCTGTGCTTTCTTTCGTTCTGAACAAGTGTTACTGTTTTCTGCACAAAAGCGATTCTGCGAAGCAATGTGAACAGGCACAGAGAAGGTGCTAGCAGGGAATTCTCTGCCTGCCTTTCCCCAGTGCTCTGCAAGCTCTCCAGGACAACATAGAATCTGGGGCTCTGTGCTGTCTTTCGTTCTGAACAAGTGTTACTGTTTTCTGCACAAAAGCGATTCTTGCGAAGCAATGTGAACACTTCTGCTTCCCAGGCACAGAGAAGGTGCTATCAGGGAATTCTCTGCCTGCCTTTCCCCAGTGCTCTGCAAGCTCTCCAGGACAACATAGAATCTGGGGCTCTGTGCTTTCTTTCGTTCTGAACAAGTGTTACTGTTTTCTGCACAAAAGCGATTCTGCGAAGCAATGTGAACAGGCACAGAGAAGGTGCTATCAGGGAATTCTCTGCCTGCCTTTCCCCAGTGCTCTGCAAGCTCTCCAGGACAACATAAAATCTGGGGCTCTGTGCTTTCTTTCCTTCTGAACAAGTGTTAGTGTGTTCTGCACAAAAGCGATTCTTGCGAAGCAATGTGAACACTTCTGCTTCCCAGGCACAGAGAAGGTGCTAGCAGGGAATTCTCTGCCTGCCTTTCCCCAGTGCTCTGCAAGCTCTCCAGGACAACAGCAAATCTGGGGCTCTGTGCTTGCTTTCCTTCTGAACAAGAGTTAGTGTTTTCTGCACAAAAGCGATTCTTGCGAAGCAATGTGAACACTTCTGCTTCCCAGGCACAGAGAAGGTGCTAGCAGGAAATTCTCTGCCTGCCTTTCCCCAGTGCTCTGCAAGCTCTCCAGGACAACATAAAATCTGGGCCTCTGTGCTTTCTTTCCTTCTGAACAAGTGTTACTGTTTTCTGCACAAAAGCGATTCTGCGAAGCAATGTGAACAGGCACAGAGAAGGTGCTATCAGGGAATTCTCTGCCTGCCTTTCCCCAGTGCTCTGAAAGATCTCCAGGACAACATAGAATCTGGGGCTCTGTGCTTTCTTTCGTTCTGAACAAGTGTTACTGTTTTCTGCACAAAAGCGATTCTTGCGAAGCAATGTGAACACTTCTGCTTCCCAGGCACAGAGAAGGTGCTAGCAGGGAATTCTCTGCCTGCCTTTCCCCAGTGCTCTGCAAGCTCTCCAGGACAACATAGAATCTGGGGCTCTGTGCTTTCTTTCGTTCTGAACAAGTGTTACTGTTTTCTGCACAAAAGCGATTCTGCGAAGCAATGTGAACAGGCACAGAGAAGGTGCTAGCAGGGAATTCTCTGCCTGCCTTTCCCCAGTGCTCTGCAAGCTCTCCAGGACAACATAGAATCTGGGGCTCTGTGCTTTCTTTCGTTCTGAACAAGTGTTACTGTTTTCTGCACAAAAGCGATTCTGCGAAGCAATGTGAACAGGCACAGAGAAGGTGCTAGCAGGGAATTCTCTGCCTGCCTTTCCCCAGTGCTCTGCAAGCTCTCCAGGACAACATAGAATCTGGGGCTCTGTGCTTTCTTTCGTTCTGAACAAGTGTTATTGTTTTCTGCACAAAAGCGATTCTGCGAAGCAATGTGAACAGGCACAGAGAAGGTGCTATCAGGGAATTCTCTGCCTGCCTTTCCCCAGTGCTCTGCAAGCTCTCCAGGACAACATAGAATCTGGGGCTCTGTGCTTTCTTTCCTTCTGAACAAGTGTTAGTGTGTTCTGCACAAAAGCGATTCTTGCGAAGCAATGTGAACACTTCTGCTTCCCAGGCACAGAGAAGGTGCTAGCAGGGAATTCTCTGCCTGCCTTTCCCCAGTGCTCTGCAAGCTCTCCAGGACAACAGCAAATCTGGGGCTCTGTGCTTGCTTTCCTTCTGAACAAGTGTTAGTGTTTTCTGCACAAAAGCGATTCTTGCGAAGCAATGTGAACACTTCTGCTTCCCAGGCACAGAGAAGGTGCTAGCAGGAAATTCTCTGCCTGCCTTTCCCCAGTGCTCTGCAAGCTCTCCAGGACAACATAAAATCTGGGCCTCTGTGCTTTCTTTCCTTCTGAACAAGTGTTACTGTTTTCTGCACAAAAGCGATTCTGCGAAGCAATGTGAACAGGCACAGAGAAGGTGCTATCAGGGAATTCTCTGCCTGCCTTTCCCCAGTGCTCTGAAAGCTCTCCAGGACAACATAGAATCTGGGGCTCTGTGCTTTCTTTCGTTCTGAACAAGTGTTACTGTTTTCTGCACAAAAGCGATTCTTGCGAAGCAATGTGAACACTTCTGCTTCCCAGGCACAGAGAAGGTGCTAGCAGGGAATTCTCTGCCTGCCTTTCCCCAGTGCTCTGCAAGCTCTCCAGGACAACATAGAATCTGGGGCTCTGTGCTTTCTTTCGTTCTGAACAAGTGTTACTGTTTTCTGCACAAAAGCGATTCTGCGAAGCAATGTGAACAGGCACAGAGAAGGTGCTAGCAGGGAATTCTCTGCCTGCCTTTCCCCAGTGCTCTGCAAGCTCTCCAGGACAACATAGAATCTGGGGCTCTGTGCTTTCTTTCGTTCTGAACAAGTGTTACTGTTTTCTGCACAAAAGCGATTCTGCGAAGCAATGTGAACAGGCACAGAGAAGGTGCTAGCAGGGAATTCTCTGCCTGCCTTTCCCCAGTGCTCTGCAAGCTCTCCAGGACAACATAGAATCTGGGGCTCTGTGCTTTCTTTCGTTCTGAACAAGTGTTATTGTTTTCTGCACAAAAGCGATTCTGCGAAGCAATGTGAACAGGCACAGAGAAGGTGCTATCAGGGAATTCTCTGCCTGCCTTTCCCCAGTGCTCTGCAAGCTCTCCAGGACAACATAGAATCTGGGGCTCTGTGCTTTCTTTCCTTCTGAACAAGTGTTACTGTTTTCTGCACAAAAGCGATTCTTACAAAGCAATGTGAACACTTCTGCTTCCCAGGCACAGAGAAGGTGCTAGCAAGGAATTCTCTGCCTGCCTTTCCCCAGTGCTCTGCAAGCTCTCCAGGACAACATAAAATCTGGGGCTCTGTGCTTTCTTTCCTTCTGAACAAGTGTTACTGTTTTCTTCACAAAAGCGATTCTTGCGAAGCAATGTGAACACTTCTGCTTCCCAGGCACAGAGAAGGTGCTATCAGGGAATTCTCTGCCTGCCTTTCCCCAGTGCTCTGCAAGCTCTCCAGGACAACATAAAATCTGGGGCTCTGTGCTTTCTTTCCTTCTGAACAAGTGTTAGTGTTTTCTGCACAAAAGCGATTCTTGCGAAGCAATGTGAACACTTCTGCTTCCCAGGCACAGAGAAGATGCTAGCAAGGAATTCTCTGCCTGCCTTTCCCCAGTGCTCTGCAAGCTCTCCAGGACAACATAGAATCTGGGGCTCTGTGCTTTCTTTCGTTCTGAACAAGTGTTACTGTTTTCTGCACAAAAGCGATTCTGCGAAGCAATGTGAACAGGCACAGAGAAGGTGCTAGCAGGGAATTCTCTGCCTGCCTTTCCCCAGTGCTCTGCAAACTCTCCAGGAGAACAGCAAATCTGGGGCTCTGTGCTTTCTTTCGTTCTGAACAAGTGTTACTGTTTTCTGCACAAAAGCGATTCTTGCGAAGCAATGTGAACACTTCTGCTCCCAGGCACAGAGAAGGTGCTAGCAGGGAATTCTCTGCCTGCCTTTCCCCAGTGCTCTGCAAGCTCTCCAGGACAACATAAAATCTGGGGCTCTGTGCTTGCTTTCCTTCTGAACAAGTGTTAGTGTTTTCTGCACAAAAGCGATTCTTGCGAAGCAATGTGAACACTTCTGCTTCCCAGGCACAGAGAAGGTGCTAGCAGGAAATTGTCTGCCTGCCTTTCCCCAGTGCTCTGCAAGCTCTCCAGGACAACATAAAATCTGGGCCTCTGTGCTTTCTTTCCTTCTGAACAAGTGTTACTGTTTTCTGCACAAAAGCGATTCTGCGAAGCAATGTGAACAGGCACAGAGAAGGTGCTATCGGGGAATTCTCTGCCTGCCTTTCCCCAGTGCTCTGCAAGCTCTCCAGGACAACATAGAATCTGGGGCTCTGTGCTTTCTTTCGTTCTGAACAAGTGTTACTGTTTTCTGCACAAAAGCGATTCTTGCGAAGCAATGTGAACACTTCTGCTTCCCAGGCACAGAGAAGGTGCTAGCAGGGAATTCTCTGCCTGCCTTTCCCCAGTGCTCTGCAAGCTCTCCAGGACAACATAGAATCTGGGGCTCTGTGCTTTCTTTCGTTCTGAACAAGTGTTACTGTTTTCTGCACAAAAGCGATTCTGCGAAGCAATGTGAACAGGCACAGAGAAGGTGCTAGCAGGGAATTCTCTGCCTGCCTTTCCCCAGTGCTCTGCAAGCTCTCCAGGACAACATAGAATCTGGGGCTCTGTGCTTTCTTTCGTTCTGAACAAGTGTTACTGTTTTCTGCACAAAAGCGATTCTGCGAAGCAATGTGAACAGGCACAGAGAAGGTGCTAGCAGGGAATTCTCTGCCTGCCTTTCCCCAGTGCTCTGCAAGCTCTCCAGGACAACATAGAATCTGGGGCTCTGTGCTTTCTTTCCTTCTGAACAAGTGTTACTGTTTTCTGCACAAAAGCGATTCTGCGAAGCAATGTGAACACTTCTGCTTCCCAGGCACAGAGAAGGTGCTAGCAAGGAATTCTCTGCCTGCCTTTCCCCAGTGCTCTGTAAGCTCTCCAGGACAACATAAAATCTGGGGCTCTCTGCTTTCTTTCCTTCTGAACAAGTGTTACTGTTTTCTGCACAAAAGCGATTCTTGCGAAGCAATGTGAACACTTCTGCTTCCCAGGCACAGAGAAGGTGCAAGCAGGGAATTCTCTGCCTGCCTTTCCCCAGTGCTCTGCAAGCTCTCCAGGACAACATAAAATCTGGGGCTCTGTGCTTTCTTTCCTTCTGAACAAGTGTTACTGTTTTCTGCACAAAAGCGATTCTTGCGAAGCAATGTGAACACTTCTGCTTCCCAGGCACAGAGAAGGTGCTAGCAGGGAATTCTCTGCCTGCCTTTCCCCAGTGCTCTGCAAGCTCTCCAGGACAACATAGAATCTGGGGCTCTGTGCTTTCTTTCGTTCTGAACAAGTGTTACTGTTTTCTGCACAAAAGCGATTCTGCGAAGCAATGTGAACAGGCACAGAGAAGGTGCTAGCAGGGAATTCTCTGCCTGCCTTTCCCCAGTGCTCTGCAAGCTCTCCAGGACAACATAGAATCTGGGGCTCTGTGCTTTCTTTCGTTCTGAACAAGTGTTATTGTTTTCTGCACAAAAGCGATTCTGCGAAGCAATGTGAACAGGCACAGAGAAGGTGCTATCAGGGAATTCTCTGCCTGCCTTTCCCCAGTGCTCTGCAAGCTCTCCAGGACAACATAGAATCTGGGGCTCTGTGCTTTCTTTCCTTCTGAACAAGTGTTAGTGTGTTCTGCACAAAAGCGATTCTTGCGAAGCAATGTGAACACTTCTGCTTCCCAGGCACAGAGAAGGTGCTAGCAGGGAATTCTCTGCCTGCCTTTCCCCAGTGCTCTGCAAGCTCTCCAGGACAACAGCAAATCTGGGGCTCTGTGCTTGCTTTCCTTCTGAACAAGTGTTAGTGTTTTCTGCACAAAAGCGATTCTTGCGAAGCAATGTGAACACTTCTGCTTCCCAGGCACAGAGAAGGTGCTAGCAGGAAATTCTCTGCCTGCCTTTCCCCAGTGCTCTGCAAGCTCTCCAGGACAACATAAAATCTGGGCCTCTGTGCTTTCTTTCCTTCTGAACAAGTGTTACTGTTTTCTGCACAAAAGCGATTCTGCAAAGCAATGTGAACAGGCACAGAGAAGGTGCTATCAGGGAATTCTCTGCCTGCCTTTCCCCAGTGCTCTGAAAGCTCTCCAGGACAACATAGAATCTGGGGCTCTGTGCTTTCTTTCGTTCTGAACAAGTGTTACTGTTTTCTGCACAAAAGCGATTCTTGCGAAGCAATGTGAACACTTCTGCTTCCCAGGCACAGAGAAGGTGCTAGCAGGGAATTCTCTGCCTGCCTTTCCCCAGTGCTCTGCAAGCTCTCCAGGACAACATAGAATCTGGGGCTCTGTGCTTTCTTTCGTTCTGAACAAGTGTTACTGTTTTCTGCACAAAAGCGATTCTGCGAAGCAATGTGAACAGGCACAGAGAAGGTGCTAGCAGGGAATTCTCTGCCTGCCTTTCCCCAGTGCTCTGCAAGCTCTCCAGGACAACATAGAATCTGGGGCTCTGTGCTTTCTTTCGTTCTGAACAAGTGTTACTGTTTTCTGCACAAAAGCGATTCTGCGAAGCAATGTGAACAGGCACAGAGAAGGTGCTAGCAGGGAATTCTCTGCCTGCCTTTCCCCAGTGCTCTGCAAGCTCTCCAGGACAACATAGAATCTGGGGCTCTGTGCTTTCTTTCGTTCTGAACAAGTGTTATTGTTTTCTGCACAAAAGCGATTCTGCGAAGCAATGTGAACAGGCACAGAGAAGGTGCTATCAGGGAATTCTCTGCCTGCCTTTCCCCAGTGCTCTGCAAGCTCTCCAGGACAACATAGAATCTGGGGCTCTGTGCTTTCTTTCCTTCTGAACAAGTGTTACTGTTTTCTGCACAAAAGCGATTCTTACAAAGCAATGTGAACACTTCTGCTTCCCAGGCACAGAGAAGGTGCTAGCAAGGAATTCTCTGCCTGCCTTTCCCCAGTGCTCTGCAAGCTCTCCAGGACAACATAAAATCTGGGGCTCTGTGCTTTCTTTCCTTCTGAACAAGTGTTACTGTTTTCTTCACAAAAGCGATTCTTGCGAAGCAATGTGAACACTTCTGCTTCCCAGGCACAGAGAAGGTGCTATCAGGGAATTCTCTGCCTGCCTTTCCCCAGTGCTCTGCAAGCTCTCCAGGACAACATAAAATCTGGGGCTCTGTGCTTTCTTTCCTTCTGAACAAGTGTTAGTGTTTTCTGCACAAAAGCGATTCTTGCGAAGCAATGTGAACACTTCTGCTTCCCAGGCACAGAGAAGATGCTAGCAAGGAATTCTCTGCCTGCCTTTCCCCAGTGCTCTGCAAGCTCTCCAGGACAACATAGAATCTGGGGCTCTGTGCTTTCTTTCATTCTGAACAAGTGTTACTGTTTTCTGCACAAAAGCGATTCTGCGAAGCAATGTGAACAGGCACAGAGAAGGTGCTAGCAGGGAATTCTCTGCCTGCCTTTCCCCAGTGCTCTGCAAGCTCTCCAGGAGAACAGCAAATCTGGGGCTCTGTGCTTTCTTTCGTTCTGAACAAGTGTTACTGTTTTCTGCACAAAAGCGATTCTTGCGAAGCAATGTGAACACTTCTGCTCCCAGGCACAGAGAAGGTGCTAGCAGGGAATTCTCTGCCTGCCTTTCCCCAGTGCTCTGCAAGCTCTCCAGGACAACATAAAATCTGGGGCTCTGTGCTTGCTTTCCTTCTGAACAAGTGTTAGTGTTTTCTGCACAAAAGCGATTCTTGCGAAGCAATGTGAACACTTCTGCTTCCCAGGCACAGAGAAGGTGCTAGCAGGAAATTGTCTGCCTGCCTTTCCCCAGTGCTCTGCAAGCTCTCCAGGACAACATAAAATCTGGGCCTCTGTGCTTTCTTTCCTTCTGAACAAGTGTTACTGTTTTCTGCACAAAAGCGATTCTGCGAAGCAATGTGAACAGGCACAGAGAAGGTGCTATCAGGGAATTCTCTGCCTGCCTTTCCCCAGTGCTCTGAAAGCTCTCCAGGACAACATAGAATCTGGGGCTCTGTGCTTTCTTTCGTTCTGAACAAGTGTTACTGTTTTCTGCACAAAAGCGATTCTTGCGAAGCAATGTGAACACTTCTGCTTCCCAGGCACAGAGAAGGTGCTAGCAGGGAATTCTCTGCCTGCCTTTCCCCAGTGCTCTGCAAGCTCTCCAGGACAACATAGAATCTGGGGCTCTGTGCTTTCTTTCGTTCTGAACAAGTGTTACTGTTTTCTGCACAAAAGCGATTCTGCGAAGCAATGTGAACAGGCACAGAGAAGGTGCTAGCAGGGAATTCTCTGCCTGCCTTTCCCCAGTGCTCTGCAAGCTCTCCAGGACAACATAGAATCTGGGGCTCTGTGCTTTCTTTCGTTCTGAACAAGTGTTACTGTTTTCTGCACAAAAGCGATTCTGCGAAGCAATGTGAACAGGCACAGAGAAGGTGCTAGCAGGGAATTCTCTGCCTGCCTTTCCCCAGTGCTCTGCAAGCTCTCCAGGACAACATAGAATCTGGGGCTCTGTGCTTTCTTTCCTTCTGAACAAGTGTTACTGTTTTCTGCACAAAAGCGATTCTGCGAAGCAATGTGAACACTTCTGCTTCCCAGGCACAGAGAAGGTGCTAGCAAGGAATTCTCTGCCTGCCTTTCCCCAGTGCTCTGCAAGCTCTCCAGGACAACATAAAATCTGGGGCTCTCTGCTTTCTTTCCTTCTGAACAAGTGTTACTGTTTTCTGCACAAAAGCGATTCTTGCGAAGCAATGTGAACACTTCTGCTTCCCAGGCACAGAGAAGGTGCAAGCAGGGAATTCTCTGCCTGCCTTTCCCCAGTGCTCTGCAAGCTCTCCAGGACAACATAAAATCTGGGGCTCTGTGCTTTCTTTCCTTCTGAACAAGTGTTACTGTTTTCTGCACAAAAGCGATTCTTGCGAAGCAATGTGAACACTTCTGCTTCCCAGGCACAGAGAAGGTGCTAGCAGGGAATTCTCTGCCTGCCTTTCCCCAGTGCTCTGCAAGCTCTCCAGGACAACATAGAATCTGGGGCTCTGTGCTTTCTTTCGTTCTGAACAAGTGTTACTGTTTTCTGCACAAAAGCGATTCTGCGAAGCAATGTGAACAGGCACAGAGAAGGTGCTAGCAGGGAATTCTCTGCCTGCCTTTCCCCAGTGCTCTGCAAGCTCTCCAGGACAACATAGAATCTGGGGCTCTGTGCTTTCTTTCCTTCTGAACAAGTGTTACTGTTTTCTGCACAAAAGCGATTCTTGCAGAGCAATGTGAACACTTCTGCTTCCCAGGCACAGAGAAGGTGCTAGCAGGGAATTCTCTGCCTGCCTTTCCCCAGTGCTCTGCAAGCTCTCCAGGACAACATAAAATCTGGGGCTCTGTGCTTTCTTTCCTTCTGAACAAGTGTTAGTGTTTTCTGCACAAAAGCGATTCTTGCGAAGCAATGTGAACACTTCTGCTTCCCAGGCACAGAGAAGGTGCTAGCAAGGAATTCTCTGCCTGCCTTTCCCCAGTGCTCTGCAAGCTCTCCAGGACAACATAGAATCTGGGGCTCTGTGCTTTCTTTCCTTCTGAACAAGTGTTACTGTTTTCTGCACAAAAGCGATTCTGCGAAGCAATGTGAACAGGCACAGAGAAGGTGCTAGCAGGGAATTCTCTGCCTGCCTTTCCCCAGTGCTCTGCAAGCTCTCCAGGACAACATAGAATCTGGGGCTCTGTGCTTTCTTTCCTTCTGAACAAGTGTTACTGTTTTCTGCACAAAAGCGATTCTTGCGAAGCAATGTGAACACTTCTGCTTCCCAGGCACAGAGAAGGTGCTATCAGGGAATTCTCTGCCTGCCTTTCCCCAGTGCTCTGCAAGCTCTCCAGGACAACATAGAATCTGGGGCTCTGTGCTTTCTTTCGTTCTGAACAAGTGTTACTGTTTTCTGCACAAAAGCGATTCTGCGAAGCAATGTGAACAGGCACAGAGAAGGTGCTATCAGGGAATTCTCTGCCTGCCTTTCCCCAGTGCTCTGCAAGCTCTCCAGGACAACATAGAATCTGGGGCTCTGAGCTTTCTTTCCTTCTGAACAAGTGTTAGTGTTTTCTGCACAAAAGCGATTCTTGCGATGCAATGTGAACACTTCTGCTTCCCAGGCACAGAGAAGGTGCTAGCAGGGAATTCTCTGCCTGCCTTTCCCCAGTGCTCTGCAAGCTCTCCAGGACAACAGCAAATCTGGGGCTCTGTGCTTTCTTTCGTTCTGTACAAGTGTTACTGTTTTCTGCACAAAAGCGATTCTGCGAAGCAATATGAACAGGCACAGAGAAGGTGCTATCAGGGAATTCTCTGCCTGCCTTTCCCCAGTGCTCTGCAAGCTCTCCAGGACAACATAGAATCGGGGTCTCTGTGCTTTCTTTCCTTCTGAAAAAGTGTTACTGTTTTCTGCACAAAAGCGATTCTTGCGAAGCAATGTGAACAGGCACAGAGAAGGTGCTAGCAGGGAATTCTCTGCCTGCCTTTCCCCAGTGCTCTGCAAGCTCTCCAGGACAACAGCAAGTCTGGGGCTCTGTGCTTTCTTTCCTTCTGAACAAGTGTTACTGTTTTCTGCACAAAAGCGATTCTTGCAGAGCAATGTGAACACTTCTGCTTCCCAGGCACAGAGAAGGTGCTAGCAAGGAATTCTCTGCCTGCCTTTCCCCAGTGCTCTGCAAGCTCTCCAGGACAACATAAAATCTGGGGCTCTGTGCTTTCTTTCCTTCTGAACAAGTGTTACTGTTTTCTTCACAAAAGCGATTCTTGCGAAGCAATGTGAACACTTCTGCTTCCCAGGCACAGAGAAGGTGCTAGCAAGGAATTCTCTGCCTGCCTTTCCCCAGTGCTCTGCAAGCTCTCCAGGACAACATAAAATCTGGGGCTCTGTGCTTTCTTTCCTTCTGAACAAGTGTTACTGTTTTCTGCACAAAAGCGAATCTTGCGAAGCAATGTGAACACTTCTGCTTCCCAGGCACAGAGAAGGTGCTAGCAAGGAATTCTCTGCCTGCCTTTCCCCAGTGCTCTGCAAGCTCTCCAGGACAACATAGAATCTGGGGCTCTGTGCTTTCTTTCGTTCTGAACAAGTGTTACTGTTTTCTGCACAAAAGCGATTCTGCGAAGCAATGTGAACAGGCACAGAGAAGGTGCTAGCAGGGAATTCTCTGCCTGCCTTTCCCCAGTGCTCTGCAAGCTCTCCAGGAGAACAGCAAATCTGGGGCTCTGTGCTTTCTTTCGTTCTGAACAAGTGTTACTGTTTTCTGCACAAAAGCGATTCTTGCGAAGCAATGTGAACACTTCTGCTTCCCAGGCACAGAGAAGGTGCTAGCAGGGAATTCTCTGCCTGCCTTTCCCCAGTGCTCTGCAAGCTCTCCAGGACAACATAGAATCTGGGGCTCTGTGCTTTCTTTCGTTCTGAACAAGTGTTACTGTTTTCTGCACAAAAGCGATTCTGCGAAGCAATGTGAACAGGCACAGAGAAGGTGCTAGCAGGGAATTCTCTGCCTGCCTTTCCCCAGTGCTCTGCAAGCTCTCCAGGACAGCATAAAATCTGGGGCTCTGTGCTTTCTTTCCTTCTGAACAAGTGTTAGTGTTTTCTGCACAAAAGCGAATCTTGCGAAGCAATGAGAACACTTCTGCTTCCTAGGCACAGAGAAGGTACTATCAGGGAATTCTCTGCCTGCCTTTCCCCAGTGCTCTGCAAGCTCTCCAGGACAACATAGAATCTGGGGCTCTGTGCTTTCTTTCCTTCTGAACAAGTGTTACTGTTTTCTTCACAAAAGCGATTCTGCGAAACAATGTGAACAGGCACAGAGAAGGTGCTAGCAAGGAATTCTCTGCCTGCCTTTCCCCAGTGCTCTGCAAGCTCTCCAGGACAACATAAAATCTGGGGCTCTGTGCTTTCTTTCCTTCTGAACAAGTGTTACTGTTTTCTGCACAAAAGCGATTCTGCGAAGCAATGTGAACAGGCACAGAGAAGGTGCTATCAGGGAATTCTCTGCCTGCCTTTCCCCAGTGCTCTGCAAGCTCTCCAGGACAACATAAAATCTGGGGCTCTGTGCTTTCTTTCCTTCTGAACAAGTGTTACTGTTTTCTTCACAAAAGCGATTCTTGCGAAGCAATGTGAACACTTCTGCTTCCCAGGCACAGAGAAGGTGCTATCAGGGAATTCTCTGCCTGCCTTTCCCCAGTGCTCTGCAAGCTCTCCAGGACAACATAAAATCTGGGGCTCTGTGCTTTCTTTCCTTCTGAACAAGTGTTACTGTTTTCTGCACAAAAGCGATTCTTGAGAAGCAATGTGAACACTTCTGCTTCCCAGGCACAGAGAAGATGCTAGCAAGGAATTCTCTGCCTGCCTTTCCCCAGTGCTCTGCAAGCTCTCCAGGACAACATAGAATCTGGGGCTCTGTGCTTTCTTTCCTTCTGAACAAGTGTTACTGTTTTCTGCACAAAAGCGATTCTGCGAAGCAATGTGAACAGGCACAGAGAAGGTGCTAGCAGGGAATTCTCTGCCTGCCTTTCCCCAGTGCTCTGCAAGCTCTCCAGGACAACATAGAATCTGGGGCTCTGTGCTTTCTTTCGTTCTGAACAAGTGTTACTGTTTTCTGCACAAAAGCGATTCTGCGAAGCAATGTGAACAGGCACAGAGAAGGTGCTAGCAAGGAATTCTCTGCCTGCCTTTCCCCAGTGCTCTGCAAGCTCTCCAGGAGAACAGCAAATCTGGGGCTCTGTGCTTTCTTTCGTTCTGAACAAGTGTTACTGTTTTCTGCACAAAAGCGATTCTTGCGAAGCAATGTGAACACTTCTGCTCCCAGGCACAGAGAAGGTGCTAGCAGGGAATTCTCTGCCTGCCTTTCCCCAGTGCTCTGCAAGCTCTCCAGGACAACATAAAATCTGGGGCTCTGTGCTTGCTTTCCTTCTGAACAAGTGTTAGTGTTTTCTGCACAAAAGCGATTCTTGCGAAGCAATGTGAACACTTCTGCTTCCCAGGCACAGAGAAGATGCTAGCAGGAAATTGTCTGCCTGCCTTTCCCCAGTGCTCTGCAAGCTCTCCAGGACAACATAAAATCTGGGCCTCTGTGCTTTCTTTCCTTCTGAACAAGTGTTACTGTTTTCTGCACAAAAGTGATTCTGCGAAGCAATGTGAACAGGCACAGAGAAGGTGCTATCAGGGAATTCTCTGCCTGCCTTTCCCCAGTGCTCTGAAAGCTCTCCAGGACAACATAGAATCTGGGGCTCTGTGCTTTCTTTCGTTCTGAACAAGTGTTACTGTTTTCTGCACAAAAGCGATTCTTGCGAAGCAATGTGAACACTTCTGCTTCCCAGGCACAGAGAAGGTGCTAGCAGGGAATTCTCTGCCTGCCTTTCCCCAGTGCTCTGCAAGCTCTCCAGGACAACATAGAATCTGGGGCTCTGTGCTTTCTTTCGTTCTGAACAAGTGTTACTGTTTTCTGCACAAAAGCGATTCTGCGAAGCAATGTGAACAGGCACAGAGAAGGTGCTAGCAGGGAATTCTCTGCCTGCCTTTCCCCAGTGCTCTGCAAGCTCTCCAGGACAACATAGAATCTGGGGCTCTGTGCTTTCTTTCGTTCTGAACAAGTGTTACTGTTTTCTGCACAAAAGCGATTCTGCGAAGCAATGTGAACAGGCACAGAGAAGGTGCTAGCAGGGAATTCTCTGCCTGCCTTTCCCCAGTGCTCTGCAAGCTCTCCAGGACAACATAGAATCTGGGGCTCTGTGCTTTCTGTCGTTCTGAACAAGTGTTATTGTTTTCTGCACAAAAGCGATTCTGCGAAGCAATGTGAACAGGCACAGAGAAGGTGCTAGCAGGGAATTCTCTGCCTGCCTTTCCCCAGTGCTCTGCAAGCTCTCCAGGACAACTAGAATCTGGGGCTCTGTGCTTTCTTTCCTTCTGAACAAGTGTTAGTGTTTTCTGCACAAAAGCGATTCTGCGAAGCAATGTGAACACTTCTGCTTCCCAGGCACAGAGAAGGTGCTAGCAAGGAATTCTCTGCCTGCCTTTCCCCAGTGCTCTGCAAGCTCTCCAGGACAACATAAAATCTGGGGCTCTCTGCTTTCTTTCCTTCTGAACAAGTGTTACTGTTTTCTGCACAAAAGCGATTCTTGCGAAGCAATGTGAACACTTCTGCTTCCCAGGCACAGAGAAGGTGCAAGCAGGGAATTCTCTGCCTGCCTTTCCCCAGTGCTCTGCAAGCTCTCCAGGACAAAATAAAATCTGGGGCTCTGTGCTTTCTTTCCTTCTGAACAAGTGTTACTGTTTTCTGCACAAAAGCGATTCTTGCGAAGCAATGTGAACACTTCTGCTTCCCAGGCACAGAGAAGGTGCTAGCAGGGAATTCTCTGCCTGCCTTTCCCCAGTGCTCTGCAAGCTCTCCAGGACAACATAGAATCTGGGGCTCTGTGCTTTCTTTCGTTCTGAACAAGTGTTACTGTTTTCTGCACAAAAGCGATTCTGCGAAGCAATGTGAACAGGCACAGAGAAGGTGCTAGCAGGGAATTCTCTGCCTGCCTTTCCCCAGTGCTCTGCAAGCTCTCCAGGACAACATAGAATCTGGGGCTCTGTGCTTTCTTTCCTTCTGAACAAGTGTTACTGTTTTCTGCACAAAAGCGATTCTTGCAGAGCAATGTGAACACTTCTGCTTCCCAGGCACAGAGAAGGTGCTAGCAGGGAATTCTCTGCCTGCCTTTCCCCAGTGCTCTGCAAGCTCTCCAGGACAACATAAAATCTGGGGCTCTGTGCTTTCTTTCCTTCTGAACAAGTGTTAGTGTTTTCTGCACAAAAGCGATTCTTGCGAAGCAATGTGAACACTTCTGCTTCCCAGGCACAGAGAAGGTGCTAGCAAGGAATTCTCTGCCTGCCTTTCCCCAGTGCTCTGCAAGCTCTCCAGGACAACATAGAATCTGGGGCTCTGTGCTTTCTTTCCTTCTGAACAAGTGTTACTGTTTTCTGCACAAAAGCGATTCTGCGAAGCAATGTGAACAGGCACAGAGAAGGTGCTAGCAGGGAATTCTCTGCCTGCCTTTCCCCAGTGCTCTGCAAGCTCTCCAGGACAACATAGAATCTGGGGCTCTGTGCTTTCTTTCGTTCTGAACAAGTGTTACTGTTTTCTGCACAAAAGCGATTCTTGCGAAGCAATGTGAACACTTCTGCTTCCCAGGCACAGAGAAGGTGCTATCAGGGAATTCTCTGCCTGCCTTTCCCCAGTGCTCTGCAAGCTCTCCAGGACAACATAGAATCTGGGGCTCTGTGCTTTCTTTCGTTCTGAACAAGTGTTACTGTTTTCTGCACAAAAGCGATTCTGCGAAGCAATGTGAACAGGCACAGAGAAGGTGCTATCAGGGAATTCTCTGCCTGCCTTTCCCCAGTGCTCTGCAAGCTCTCCAGGACAACATAGAATCTGGGGCTCTGAGCTTTCTTTCCTTCTGAACAAGTGTTAGTGTTTTCTGCACAAAAGCGATTCTTGCGATGCAATGTGAACACTTCTGCTTCCCAGGCACAGAGAAGGTGCTAGCAGGGAATTCTCTGCCTGCCTTTCCCCAGTGCTCTGCAAGCTCTCCAGGACAACAGCAAATCTGGGGCTCTGTGCTTTCTTTCGTTCTGTACAAGTGTTACTGTTTTCTGCACAAAAGCGATTCTGCGAAGCAATATGAACAGGCACAGAGAAGGTGCTATCAGGGAATTCTCTGCCTGCCTTTCCCCAGTGCTCTGCAAGCTCTCCAGGACAACATAGAATCGGGGTCTCTGTGCTTTCTTTCCTTCTGAAAAAGTGTTACTGTTTTCTGCACAAAAGCGATTCTTGCGAAGCAATGTGAACAGGCACAGAGAAGGTGCTAGCAGGGAATTCTCTGCCTGCCTTTCCCCAGTGCTCTGCAAGCTCTCCAGGACAACAGCAAGTCTGGGGCTCTGTGCTTTCTTTCCTTCTGAACAAGTGTTACTGTTTTCTGCACAAAAGCGATTCTTGCAGAGCAATGTGAACACTTCTGCTTCCCAGGCACAGAGAAGGTGCTAGCAAGGAATTCTCTGCCTGCCTTTCCCCAGTGCTCTGCAAGCTCTCCAGGACAACATAAAATCTGGGGCTCTGTGCTTTCTTTCCTTCTGAACAAGTGTTACTGTTTTCTTCACAAAAGCGATTCTTGCGAAGCAATGTGAACACTTCTGCTTCCCAGGCACAGAGAAGGTGCTAGCAAGGAATTCTCTGCCTGCCTTTCCCCAGTGCTCTGCAAGCTCTCCAGGACAACATAAAATCTGGGGCTCTGTGCTTTCTTTCCTTCTGAACAAGTGTTACTGTTTTCTGCACAAAAGCGAATCTTGCGAAGCAATGTGAACACTTCTGCTTCCCAGGCACAGAGAAGGTGCTAGCAAGGAATTCTCTGCCTGCCTTTCCCCAGTGCTCTGCAAGCTCTCCAGGACAACATAGAATCTGGGGCTCTGTGCTTTCTTTCCTTCTGAACAAGTGTTACTGTTTTCTGCACAAAAGCGATTCTGCGAAGCAATGTGAACAGGCACAGAGAAGGTGCTATCAGGGAATTCTCTGCCTGCCTTTCCCCAGTGCTCTGCAAGCTCTCCAGGACAACATAGAATCTGGGGCTCTGTGCTTTCTTTCGTTCTGAACAAGTGTTACTGTTTTCTGCATAAAAGCGATTCTGCGAAGCAATGTGAACAGGCACAGAGAAGGTGCTAGCAGGGAATTCTCTGCCTGCCTTTCCCCAGTGCTCTGCAAGCTCTCCAGGAGAACAGCAAATCTGGGGCTCTGTGCTTTCTTTCGTTCTGAACAAGTGTTACTGTTTTCTGCACAAAAGCGATTCTTGCGAAGCAATGTGAACACTTCTGCTTCCCAGGCACAGAGAAGGTGCTAGCAGGGAATTCTCTGCCTGCCTTTCCCCAGTGCTCTGCAAGCTCTCCAGGACAACATAGAATCTGGGGCTCTGTGCTTTCTTTCGTTCTGAACAAGTGTTACTGTTTTCTGCACAAAAGCGATTCTGCGAAGCAATGTGAACAGGCACAGAGAAGGTGCTAGCAGGGAATTCTCTGCCTGCCTTTCCCCAGTGCTCTGCAAGCTCTCCAGGACAGCATAAAATCTGGGGCTCTGTGCTTTCTTTCCTTCTGAACAAGTGTTAGTGTTTTCTGCACAAAAGCGAATCTTGCGAAGCAATGAGAACACTTCTGCTTCCTAGGCACAGAGAAGGTACTATCAGGGAATTCTCTGCCTGCCTTTCCCCAGTGCTCTGCAAGCTCTCCAGGACAACATAGAATCTGGGGCTCTGTGCTTTCTTTCCTTCTGAACAAGTGTTACTGTTTTCTTCACAAAAGCGATTCTGCGAAACAATGTGAACAGGCACAGAGAAGGTGCTAGCAAGGAATTCTCTGCCTGCCTTTCCCCAGTGCTCTGCAAGCTCTCCAGGACAACATAAAATCTGGGGCTCTGTGCTTTCTTTCCTTCTGAACAAGTGTTACTGTTTTCTGCACAAAAGCGATTCTGCGAAGCAATGTGAACAGGCACAGAGAAGGTGCTAGCAGGGAATTCTCTGCCTGCCTTTCCCCAGTGCTCTGCAAGCTCTCCAGGACAACATAGAATCTGGGGCTCTGTGCTTTCTTTCCTTCTGAACAAGTGTTACTGTATTCTGCACAAAAGCGATTCTTGCGAAGCAATGTGAACACTTCTGCTTCCCAGGCACAGAGAAGGTGCTAGCAGGGAATTCTCTGCCTGCCTTTCCCCAGTGCTCTGCAAGCTCTCCAGGACAACATAAAATCTGGGGCTCTGTGCTTGCTTTCCTTCTGAACAAGTGTTAGTGTTTTCTGCACAAAAGCGATTCTTGCGAAGCAATGTGAACACTTCTGCTTCCCAGGCACAGAGAAGGTGCTAGCAGGAAATTCTCTGCCTGCCTTTCCCCAGTGCTCTGCAAGCTCTCCAGGACAACATAAAATCTGGGGCTCTGTGCTTTCTTTCCTTCTGAACAAGTGTTAGTGTTTTCTGCACAAAAGCGATTCTGCGAAGCAATGTGAACAGGCACAGAGAAGGTGCTAGCAGGGAATTCTCTGCCTGCCTTTCCCCAGTGCTCTGCAAGCTCTCCAGGACAACATAGAATCTGGGGCTCTGTGCTTTCTTTCCTTCTGAACAAGTGTTAGTGTTTTCTGCACAAAAGCGATTCTGCGAAGCAATGTGAACACTGCTGCTTCCCAGGCACAGAGAAGATGCTAGCAGGGAATTCTCTGCCTGCCTTTCCCCAGTGCTCTGCAAGCTCTCCAGGACAACAGCAAATCTGGGGCTCTGTGCTTTCTTTCGTTCTGAACAAGTGTTACTGTTTTCTGCACAAAAGCGATTCTGCGAAGCAATGTGAACAGGCACAGAGAAGGTGCTAGCAGGGAATTCTCTGCCTGCCTTTCCCCAGTGCTCTGCAAGCTCTCCAGGACAACACAGAATCTGGGGCTCTGTGCTTTCTTTCCTTCTGAACAAGTGTTATTGTTTTCTGCACCAAAGCGATTCTGCGAAGCAATGTGAACAGGCACAGAGAAGGTGCTAGCAGGGAATTCTCTGCCTGCCTTTCCCCAGTGCTCTGCAAGCTCTCCAGGACAACATAGAATCTGGGGCTCTGTGCTTTCTTTCCTTCTGAACAAGTGTTACTGTTTTCTGCACAAAAGCGATTCTGCGAAGCAATGTGAACAGGCACAGAGAAGGTGCTAGCAGGGAATTCTCTGCCTGCCTTTCCCCAGTGCTCTGCAAGCTCTCCAGGACAACATAGAATCTGGGGCTCTGTGCTTTCTTTCCTTCTGAACAAGTGTTACTGTTTTCTGCACAAAAGCGATTCTGCGAAGCAATATGAACAGGCACAGAGAAGGTGCTATCAGGGAATTCTCTGCCTGCCTTTCCCCAGTGCTCTGCAAGCTCTCCAGGACAACATAGAATCGGGGTCTCTGTGCTTTCTTTCCTTCTGAACAAGTGTTACTGTTTTCTGCACAAAAGCGATTCTTGCGAAGCAATGTGAACACTTCTGCTTCCCAGGCACAGAGAAGGTGCTAGCAGGAAATTCTCTGCCTGCCTTTCCCCAGTGCTCTGCAAGCTCTCCAGGACAACATAAAATCTGGGGCTCTGTGCTTTCTTTCCTTCTGAACAAGTGTTAGTGTTTTCTGCACAAAAGCGATTCTGCGAAGCAATGTGAACAGGCACAGAGAAGGTGCTAGCAGGGAATTCTCTGCCTGCCTTTCCCCAGTGCTCTGCAAGCTCTCCAGGACAACATAGAATCTGGGGCTCTGTGCTTTTTTTCCTTCTGAACAAGTGTTAGTGTTTTCTGCACAAAAGCGATTCTGCGAAGCAATGTGAACACTGCTGCTTCACAGGCACAGAGAAGGTGCTAGCAGGGAATTCTCTGCCTGCCTTTCCCCAGTGCTCTGCAAGCTCTCCAGGACAACAGCAAATCTGGGGCTCTGTGCTTTCTTTCGTTCTGGAAAAGTGTTACTGTTTTCTTCACAAAAGCAATTCTTGCGAAGCAATGTGAACACTTCTGCTTCCCAGGCACAGAGAAGGTGCTATCAGGGAATTCTCTGCCTGCCTTTCCCCAGTGCTCTGCAAGCTCTCCAGGACAACATAAAATCTGGGGCTCTGTGCTTTCTTTCCTTCTGAACAAGTGTTACTGTTTTCTGCACAAAAGCGATTCTGCGAAGCAATGTGAACAGGCACAGAGAAGGTGCTATCAGGGAATTCTCTGCCTGCCTTTCCCCAGTGCTCTGCAAGCTCTCCAGGACAACATAGAATCTGGGGCTCTGTGCTTTCTTTCCTTCTGAACAAGTGTTACTGTTTTCTGCACAAAAGCGATTCTTGCGAAGCAATGTGAACACTTCTGCTTCCCAGGCACAGAGAAGGTGCTAGCAGGGAATTCTCTGCCTGCCTTTCCCCAGTGCTCTGCAAGCTCTCCAGGACAACAGCAAATCTGGGGCTCTGTGCTTTCTTTCCTTCTGAACAAGTGTTACTGTTTTCTGCACAAAAGCGTTTCTTGCGAAGCAATGTGAACACTTCTGCTTCCCAGGCACAGAGAAGGTGCTAGCAGGGAATTCTCTGCCTGCCTTTCCCCAGTGCTCTGCAAGCTCTCCAGGACAACATAGAATCTGGGGCTCTGAGCTTTCTTTCCTTCTGAACAAGTGTTAGTGTTTTCTGCACAAAAGCGATTCTTGCGATGCAATGTGAACACTTCTGCTTCCCAGGCACAGAGAAGGTGCTAGCAGGGAATTCTCTGCCTGCCTTTCCCCAGTGCTCTGCAAGCTCTCCAGGACAACAGCAAATCTGGGGCTCTGTGCTTTCTTTCGTTCTGTACAAGTGTTACTGTTTTCTGCACAAAAGCGATTCTGCGAAGCAATATGAACAGGCACAGAGAAGGTGCTATCAGGGAATTCTCTGCCTGCCTTTCCCCAGTGCTCTGCAAGCTCTCCAGGACAACATAGAATCGGGGTCTCTGTGCTTTCTTTCCTTCTGAAAAAGTGTTACTGTTTTCTGCACAAAAGCGATTCTTGCGAAGCAATGTGAACAGGCACAGAGAAGGTGCTAGCAGGGAATTCTCTGCCTGCCTTTCCCCAGTGCTCTGCAAGCTCTCCAGGACAACAGCAAGTCTGGGGCTCTGTGCTTTCTTTCCTTCTGAACAAGTGTTACTGTTTTCTGCACAAAAGCGATTCTTGCAGAGCAATGTGAACACTTCTGCTTCCCAGGCACAGAGAAGGTGCTAGCAAGGAATTCTCTGCCTGCCTTTCCCCAGTGCTCTGCAAGCTCTCCAGGACAACATAAAATCTGGGGCTCTGTGCTTTCTTTCCTTCTGAACAAGTGTTACTGTTTTCTTCACAAAAGCGATTCTTGCGAAGCAATGTGAACACTTCTGCTTCCCAGGCACAGAGAAGGTGCTAGCAAGGAATTCTCTGCCTGCCTTTCCCCAGTGCTCTGCAAGCTCTCCAGGACAACATAAAATCTGGGGCTCTGTGCTTTCTTTCCTTCTGAACAAGTGTTACTGTTTTCTGCACAAAAGCGAATCTTGCGAAGCAATGTGAACACTTCTGCTTCCCAGGCACAGAGAAGGTGCTAGCAAGGAATTCTCTGCCTGCCTTTCCCCAGTGCTCTGCAAGCTCTCCAGGACAACATAGAATCTGGGGCTCTGTGCTTTCTTTCGTTCTGAACAAGTGTTACTGTTTTCTGCACAAAAGCGATTCTGCGAAGCAATGTGAACAGGCACAGAGAAGGTGCTAGCAGGGAATTCTCTGCCTGCCTTTCCCCAGTGCTCTGCAAGCTCTCCAGGAGAACAGCAAATCTGGGGCTCTGTGCTTTCTTTCGTTCTGAACAAGTGTTACTGTTTTCTGCACAAAAGCGATTCTTGCGAAGCAATGTGAACACTTCTGCTTCCCAGGCACAGAGAAGGTGCTAGCAGGGAATTCTCTGCCTGCCTTTCCCCAGTGCTCTGCAAGCTCTCCAGGACAACATAGAATCTGGGGCTCTGTGCTTTCTTTCGTTCTGAACAAGTGTTACTGTTTTCTGCACAAAAGCGATTCTGCGAAGCAATGTGAACAGGCACAGAGAAGGTGCTAGCAGGGAATTCTCTGCCTGCCTTTCCCCAGTGCTCTGCAAGCTCTCCAGGACAGCATAAAATCTGGGGCTCTGTGCTTTCTTTCCTTCTGAACAAGTGTTAGTGTTTTCTGCACAAAAGCGAATCTTGCGAAGCAATGAGAACACTTCTGCTTCCTAGGCACAGAGAAGGTACTATCAGGGAATTCTCTGCCTGCCTTTCCCCAGTGCTCTGCAAGCTCTCCAGGACAACATAGAATCTGGGGCTCTGTGCTTTCTTTCCTTCTGAACAAGTGTTACTGTTTTCTTCACAAAAGCGATTCTGCGAAACAATGTGAACAGGCACAGAGAAGGTGCTAGCAAGGAATTCTCTGCCTGCCTTTCCCCAGTGCTCTGCAAGCTCTCCAGGACAACATAAAATCTGGGGCTCTGTGCTTTCTTTCCTTCTGAACAAGTGTTACTGTTTTCTGCACAAAAGCGATTCTGCGAAGCAATGTGAACAGGCACAGAGAAGGTGCTATCAGGGAATTCTCTGCCTGCCTTTCCCCAGTGCTCTGCAAGCTCTCCAGGACAACATAAAATCTGGGGCTCTGTGCTTTCTTTCCTTCTGAACAAGTGTTACTGTTTTCTTCACAAAAGCGATTCTTGCGAAGCAATGTGAACACTTCTGCTTCCCAGGCACAGAGAAGGTGCTATCAGGGAATTCTCTGCCTGCCTTTCCCCAGTGCTCTGCAAGCTCTCCAGGACAACATAAAATCTGGGGCTCTGTGCTTTCTTTCCTTCTGAACAAGTGTTACTGTTTTCTGCACAAAAGCGATTCTTGAGAAGCAATGTGAACACTTCTGCTTCCCAGGCACAGAGAAGATGCTAGCAAGGAATTCTCTGCCTGCCTTTCCCCAGTGCTCTGCAAGCTCTCCAGGACAACATAGAATCTGGGGCTCTGTGCTTTCTTTCCTTCTGAACAAGTGTTACTGTTTTCTGCACAAAAGCGATTCTGCGAAGCAATGTGAACAGGCACAGAGAAGGTGCTAGCAGGGAATTCTCTGCCTGCCTTTCCCCAGTGCTCTGCAAGCTCTCCAGGACAACATAGAATCTGGGGCTCTGTGCTTTCTTTCGTTCTGAACAAGTGTTACTGTTTTCTGCACAAAAGCGATTCTGCGAAGCAATGTGAACAGGCACAGAGAAGGTGCTAGCAAGGAATTCTCTGCCTGCCTTTCCCCAGTGCTCTGCAAGCTCTCCAGGAGAACAGCAAATCTGGGGCTCTGTGCTTTCTTTCGTTCTGAACAAGTGTTACTGTTTTCTGCACAAAAGCGATTCTTGCGAAGCAATGTGAACACTTCTGCTCCCAGGCACAGAGAAGGTGCTAGCAGGGAATTCTCTGCCTGCCTTTCCCCAGTGCTCTGCAAGCTCTCCAGGACAACATAAAATCTGGGGCTCTGTGCTTGCTTTCCTTCTGAACAAGTGTTAGTGTTTTCTGCACAAAAGCGATTCTTGCGAAGCAATGTGAACACTTCTGCTTCCCAGGCACAGAGAAGATGCTAGCAGGAAATTGTCTGCCTGCCTTTCCCCAGTGCTCTGCAAGCTCTCCAGGACAACATAAAATCTGGGCCTCTGTGCTTTCTTTCCTTCTGAACAAGTGTTACTGTTTTCTGCACAAAAGTGATTCTGCGAAGCAATGTGAACAGGCACAGAGAAGGTGCTATCAGGGAATTCTCTGCCTGCCTTTCCCCAGTGCTCTGAAAGCTCTCCAGGACAACATAGAATCTGGGGCTCTGTGCTTTCTTTCGTTCTGAACAAGTGTTACTGTTTTCTGCACAAAAGCGATTCTTGCGAAGCAATGTGAACACTTCTGCTTCCCAGGCACAGAGAAGGTGCTAGCAGGGAATTCTCTGCCTGCCTTTCCCCAGTGCTCTGCAAGCTCTCCAGGACAACATAGAATCTGGGGCTCTGTGCTTTCTTTCGTTCTGAACAAGTGTTACTGTTTTCTGCACAAAAGCGATTCTGCGAAGCAATGTGAACAGGCACAGAGAAGGTGCTAGCAGGGAATTCTCTGCCTGCCTTTCCCCAGTGCTCTGCAAGCTCTCCAGGACAACATAGAATCTGGGGCTCTGTGCTTTCTTTCGTTCTGAACAAGTGTTACTGTTTTCTGCACAAAAGCGATTCTGCGAAGCAATGTGAACAGGCACAGAGAAGGTGCTAGCAGGGAATTCTCTGCCTGCCTTTCCCCAGTGCTCTGCAAGCTCTCCAGGACAACATAGAATCTGGGGCTCTGTGCTTTCTGTCGTTCTGAACAAGTGTTATTGTTTTCTGCACAAAAGCGATTCTGCGAAGCAATGTGAACAGGCACAGAGAAGGTGCTAGCAGGGAATTCTCTGCCTGCCTTTCCCCAGTGCTCTGCAAGCTCTCCAGGACAACTAGAATCTGGGGCTCTGTGCTTTCTTTCCTTCTGAACAAGTGTTAGTGTTTTCTGCACAAAAGCGATTCTGCGAAGCAATGTGAACACTTCTGCTTCCCAGGCACAGAGAAGGTGCTAGCAAGGAATTCTCTGCCTGCCTTTCCCCAGTGCTCTGCAAGCTCTCCAGGACAACATAAAATCTGGGGCTCTCTGCTTTCTTTCCTTCTGAACAAGTGTTACTGTTTTCTGCACAAAAGCGATTCTTGCGAAGCAATGTGAACACTTCTGCTTCCCAGGCACAGAGAAGGTGCAAGCAGGGAATTCTCTGCCTGCCTTTCCCCAGTGCTCTGCAAGCTCTCCAGGACAAAATAAAATCTGGGGCTCTGTGCTTTCTTTCCTTCTGAACAAGTGTTACTGTTTTCTGCACAAAAGCGATTCTTGCGAAGCAATGTGAACACTTCTGCTTCCCAGGCACAGAGAAGGTGCTAGCAGGGAATTCTCTGCCTGCCTTTCCCCAGTGCTCTGCAAGCTCTCCAGGACAACATAGAATCTGGGGCTCTGTGCTTTCTTTCGTTCTGAACAAGTGTTACTGTTTTCTGCACAAAAGCGATTCTGCGAAGCAATGTGAACAGGCACAGAGAAGGTGCTAGCAGGGAATTCTCTGCCTGCCTTTCCCCAGTGCTCTGCAAGCTCTCCAGGACAACATAGAATCTGGGGCTCTGTGCTTTCTTTCCTTCTGAACAAGTGTTACTGTTTTCTGCACAAAAGCGATTCTTGCAGAGCAATGTGAACACTTCTGCTTCCCAGGCACAGAGAAGGTGCTAGCAGGGAATTCTCTGCCTGCCTTTCCCCAGTGCTCTGCAAGCTCTCCAGGACAACATAAAATCTGGGGCTCTGTGCTTTCTTTCCTTCTGAACAAGTGTTAGTGTTTTCTGCACAAAAGCGATTCTTGCGAAGCAATGTGAACACTTCTGCTTCCCAGGCACAGAGAAGGTGCTAGCAAGGAATTCTCTGCCTGCCTTTCCCCAGTGCTCTGCAAGCTCTCCAGGACAACATAGAATCTGGGGCTCTGTGCTTTCTTTCCTTCTGAACAAGTGTTACTGTTTTCTGCACAAAAGCGATTCTGCGAAGCAATGTGAACAGGCACAGAGAAGGTGCTAGCAGGGAATTCTCTGCCTGCCTTTCCCCAGTGCTCTGCAAGCTCTCCAGGACAACATAGAATCTGGGGCTCTGTGCTTTCTTTCGTTCTGAACAAGTGTTACTGTTTTCTGCACAAAAGCGATTCTTGCGAAGCAATGTGAACACTTCTGCTTCCCAGGCACAGAGAAGGTGCTATCAGGGAATTCTCTGCCTGCCTTTCCCCAGTGCTCTGCAAGCTCTCCAGGACAACATAGAATCTGGGGCTCTGTGCTTTCTTTCGTTCTGAACAAGTGTTACTGTTTTCTGCACAAAAGCGATTCTGCGAAGCAATGTGAACAGGCACAGAGAAGGTGCTATCAGGGAATTCTCTGCCTGCCTTTCCCCAGTGCTCTGCAAGCTCTCCAGGACAACATAGAATCTGGGGCTCTGAGCTTTCTTTCCTTCTGAACAAGTGTTAGTGTTTTCTGCACAAAAGCGATTCTTGCGATGCAATGTGAACACTTCTGCTTCCCAGGCACAGAGAAGGTGCTAGCAGGGAATTCTCTGCCTGCCTTTCCCCAGTGCTCTGCAAGCTCTCCAGGACAACAGCAAATCTGGGGCTCTGTGCTTTCTTTCGTTCTGTACAAGTGTTACTGTTTTCTGCACAAAAGCGATTCTGCGAAGCAATATGAACAGGCACAGAGAAGGTGCTATCAGGGAATTCTCTGCCTGCCTTTCCCCAGTGCTCTGCAAGCTCTCCAGGACAACATAGAATCGGGGTCTCTGTGCTTTCTTTCCTTCTGAAAAAGTGTTACTGTTTTCTGCACAAAAGCGATTCTTGCGAAGCAATGTGAACAGGCACAGAGAAGGTGCTAGCAGGGAATTCTCTGCCTGCCTTTCCCCAGTGCTCTGCAAGCTCTCCAGGACAACAGCAAGTCTGGGGCTCTGTGCTTTCTTTCCTTCTGAACAAGTGTTACTGTTTTCTGCACAAAAGCGATTCTTGCAGAGCAATGTGAACACTTCTGCTTCCCAGGCACAGAGAAGGTGCTAGCAAGGAATTCTCTGCCTGCCTTTCCCCAGTGCTCTGCAAGCTCTCCAGGACAACATAAAATCTGGGGCTCTGTGCTTTCTTTCCTTCTGAACAAGTGTTACTGTTTTCTTCACAAAAGCGATTCTTGCGAAGCAATGTGAACACTTCTGCTTCCCAGGCACAGAGAAGGTGCTAGCAAGGAATTCTCTGCCTGCCTTTCCCCAGTGCTCTGCAAGCTCTCCAGGACAACATAAAATCTGGGGCTCTGTGCTTTCTTTCCTTCTGAACAAGTGTTACTGTTTTCTGCACAAAAGCGAATCTTGCGAAGCAATGTGAACACTTCTGCTTCCCAGGCACAGAGAAGGTGCTAGCAAGGAATTCTCTGCCTGCCTTTCCCCAGTGCTCTGCAAGCTCTCCAGGACAACATAGAATCTGGGGCTCTGTGCTTTCTTTCCTTCTGAACAAGTGTTACTGTTTTCTGCACAAAAGCGATTCTGCGAAGCAATGTGAACAGGCACAGAGAAGGTGCTATCAGGGAATTCTCTGCCTGCCTTTCCCCAGTGCTCTGCAAGCTCTCCAGGACAACATAGAATCTGGGGCTCTGTGCTTTCTTTCGTTCTGAACAAGTGTTACTGTTTTCTGCATAAAAGCGATTCTGCGAAGCAATGTGAACAGGCACAGAGAAGGTGCTAGCAGGGAATTCTCTGCCTGCCTTTCCCCAGTGCTCTGCAAGCTCTCCAGGAGAACAGCAAATCTGGGGCTCTGTGCTTTCTTTCGTTCTGAACAAGTGTTACTGTTTTCTGCACAAAAGCGATTCTTGCGAAGCAATGTGAACACTTCTGCTTCCCAGGCACAGAGAAGGTGCTAGCAGGGAATTCTCTGCCTGCCTTTCCCCAGTGCTCTGCAAGCTCTCCAGGACAACATAGAATCTGGGGCTCTGTGCTTTCTTTCGTTCTGAACAAGTGTTACTGTTTTCTGCACAAAAGCGATTCTGCGAAGCAATGTGAACAGGCACAGAGAAGGTGCTAGCAGGGAATTCTCTGCCTGCCTTTCCCCAGTGCTCTGCAAGCTCTCCAGGACAGCATAAAATCTGGGGCTCTGTGCTTTCTTTCCTTCTGAACAAGTGTTAGTGTTTTCTGCACAAAAGCGAATCTTGCGAAGCAATGAGAACACTTCTGCTTCCTAGGCACAGAGAAGGTACTATCAGGGAATTCTCTGCCTGCCTTTCCCCAGTGCTCTGCAAGCTCTCCAGGACAACATAGAATCTGGGGCTCTGTGCTTTCTTTCCTTCTGAACAAGTGTTACTGTTTTCTTCACAAAAGCGATTCTGCGAAACAATGTGAACAGGCACAGAGAAGGTGCTAGCAAGGAATTCTCTGCCTGCCTTTCCCCAGTGCTCTGCAAGCTCTCCAGGACAACATAAAATCTGGGGCTCTGTGCTTTCTTTCCTTCTGAACAAGTGTTACTGTTTTCTGCACAAAAGCGATTCTGCGAAGCAATGTGAACAGGCACAGAGAAGGTGCTAGCAGGGAATTCTCTGCCTGCCTTTCCCCAGTGCTCTGCAAGCTCTCCAGGACAACATAGAATCTGGGGCTCTGTGCTTTCTTTCCTTCTGAACAAGTGTTACTGTATTCTGCACAAAAGCGATTCTTGCGAAGCAATGTGAACACTTCTGCTTCCCAGGCACAGAGAAGGTGCTAGCAGGGAATTCTCTGCCTGCCTTTCCCCAGTGCTCTGCAAGCTCTCCAGGACAACATAAAATCTGGGGCTCTGTGCTTGCTTTCCTTCTGAACAAGTGTTAGTGTTTTCTGCACAAAAGCGATTCTTGCGAAGCAATGTGAACACTTCTGCTTCCCAGGCACAGAGAAGGTGCTAGCAGGAAATTCTCTGCCTGCCTTTCCCCAGTGCTCTGCAAGCTCTCCAGGACAACATAAAATCTGGGGCTCTGTGCTTTCTTTCCTTCTGAACAAGTGTTAGTGTTTTCTGCACAAAAGCGATTCTGCGAAGCAATGTGAACAGGCACAGAGAAGGTGCTAGCAGGGAATTCTCTGCCTGCCTTTCCCCAGTGCTCTGCAAGCTCTCCAGGACAACATAGAATCTGGGGCTCTGTGCTTTCTTTCCTTCTGAACAAGTGTTAGTGTTTTCTGCACAAAAGCGATTCTGCGAAGCAATGTGAACACTGCTGCTTCCCAGGCACAGAGAAGATGCTAGCAGGGAATTCTCTGCCTGCCTTTCCCCAGTGCTCTGCAAGCTCTCCAGGACAACAGCAAATCTGGGGCTCTGTGCTTTCTTTCGTTCTGAACAAGTGTTACTGTTTTCTGCACAAAAGCGATTCTGCGAAGCAATGTGAACAGGCACAGAGAAGGTGCTAGCAGGGAATTCTCTGCCTGCCTTTCCCCAGTGCTCTGCAAGCTCTCCAGGACAACACAGAATCTGGGGCTCTGTGCTTTCTTTCCTTCTGAACAAGTGTTATTGTTTTCTGCACCAAAGCGATTCTGCGAAGCAATGTGAACAGGCACAGAGAAGGTGCTAGCAGGGAATTCTCTGCCTGCCTTTCCCCAGTGCTCTGCAAGCTCTCCAGGACAACATAGAATCTGGGGCTCTGTGCTTTCTTTCCTTCTGAACAAGTGTTACTGTTTTCTGCACAAAAGCGATTCTGCGAAGCAATGTGAACAGGCACAGAGAAGGTGCTAGCAGGGAATTCTCTGCCTGCCTTTCCCCAGTGCTCTGCAAGCTCTCCAGGACAACATAGAATCTGGGGCTCTGTGCTTTCTTTCCTTCTGAACAAGTGTTACTGTTTTCTGCACAAAAGCGATTCTGCGAAGCAATATGAACAGGCACAGAGAAGGTGCTATCAGGGAATTCTCTGCCTGCCTTTCCCCAGTGCTCTGCAAGCTCTCCAGGACAACATAGAATCGGGGTCTCTGTGCTTTCTTTCCTTCTGAACAAGTGTTACTGTTTTCTGCACAAAAGCGATTCTTGCGAAGCAATGTGAACACTTCTGCTTCCCAGGCACAGAGAAGGTGCTAGCAGGAAATTCTCTGCCTGCCTTTCCCCAGTGCTCTGCAAGCTCTCCAGGACAACATAAAATCTGGGGCTCTGTGCTTTCTTTCCTTCTGAACAAGTGTTAGTGTTTTCTGCACAAAAGCGATTCTGCGAAGCAATGTGAACAGGCACAGAGAAGGTGCTAGCAGGGAATTCTCTGCCTGCCTTTCCCCAGTGCTCTGCAAGCTCTCCAGGACAACATAGAATCTGGGGCTCTGTGCTTTTTTTCCTTCTGAACAAGTGTTAGTGTTTTCTGCACAAAAGCGATTCTGCGAAGCAATGTGAACACTGCTGCTTCACAGGCACAGAGAAGGTGCTAGCAGGGAATTCTCTGCCTGCCTTTCCCCAGTGCTCTGCAAGCTCTCCAGGACAACAGCAAATCTGGGGCTCTGTGCTTTCTTTCGTTCTGGAAAAGTGTTACTGTTTTCTTCACAAAAGCAATTCTTGCGAAGCAATGTGAACACTTCTGCTTCCCAGGCACAGAGAAGGTGCTATCAGGGAATTCTCTGCCTGCCTTTCCCCAGTGCTCTGCAAGCTCTCCAGGACAACATAAAATCTGGGGCTCTGTGCTTTCTTTCCTTCTGAACAAGTGTTACTGTTTTCTGCACAAAAGCGATTCTGCGAAGCAATGTGAACAGGCACAGAGAAGGTGCTATCAGGGAATTCTCTGCCTGCCTTTCCCCAGTGCTCTGCAAGCTCTCCAGGACAACATAGAATCTGGGGCTCTGTGCTTTCTTTCCTTCTGAACAAGTGTTACTGTTTTCTGCACAAAAGCGATTCTTGCGAAGCAATGTGAACACTTCTGCTTCCCAGGCACAGAGAAGGTGCTAGCAGGGAATTCTCTGCCTGCCTTTCCCCAGTGCTCTGCAAGCTCTCCAGGACAACAGCAAATCTGGGGCTCTGTGCTTTCTTTCCTTCTGAACAAGTGTTACTGTTTTCTGCACAAAAGCGTTTCTTGCGAAGCAATGTGAACACTTCTGCTTCCCAGGCACAGAGAAGGTGCTAGCAGGGAATTCTCTGCCTGCCTTTCCCCAGTGCTCTGCAAGCTCTCCAGGACAACATAGAATCTGGGGCTCTGTGCTTTCTTTCGTTCTGAACAAGTGTTACTGTTTTCTGCACAAAAGCGATTCTGCGAAGCAATGTGAACAGGCACAGAGAAGGTGCTAGCAGGGAATTCTCTGCCTGCCTTTCCCCAGTGCTCTGCAAGCTCTCCAGGACAACAGCAAGTCTGGGGCTCTGTGCTTTCTTTCCTTCTGAACAAGTGTTACTGTTTTCTGCACAAAAGCGATTCTTGCAGAGCAATGTGAACACTTCTGCTTCCCAGGCACAGAGAAGGTACTAGCAAGGAATTCTCTGCCTGCCTTTCCCCAGTGCTCTGCAAGCTCTCCAGGACAACATAAAATCTGGGGCTCTGTGCTTTCTTTCCTTCTGAAGAAGTGTTACTGTTTTCTTCACAAAAGCGATTCTTGCGAAGCAATGTGAACACTTCTGCTTCCCAGGCACAGAGAAGGTGCTAGCAAGGAATTCTCTGCCTGCCTTTCCCCAGTGCTCTGCAAGCTCTCCAGGACAACATAAAATCTGGGGCTCTGTGCTTTCTTTCCTTCTGAACAAGTGTTACTGTTTTCTGCACAAAAGCGAATCTTGCGAAGCAATGTGAACACTTCTGCTTCCCAGGCACAGAGAAGGTGCTAGCAAGGAATTCTCTGCCTGCCTTTCCCCAGTGCTCTGCAAGCTCTCCAGGACAACATAAAATCTGGGGCTCTGTGCTTTCTTTCGTTCTGAACAAGTGTTACTGTTTTCTGCACAAAAGCGATTCTGCGAAGCAATGTGAACAGGCACAGAGAAGGTGCTAGCAAGGAATTCTCTGCCTGCCTTTCCCCAGTGCTCTGCAAGCTCTCCAGGACAACATAAAATCTGGGGCTCTGTGCTTTCTTTCGTTCTGAACAAGTGTTACTGTTTTCTGCACAAAAGCGATTCTGCGAAGCAATGTGAACAGGCACAGAGAAGGTGCTAGCAGGGAATTCTCTGCCTGCCTTTCCCCAGTGCTCTGCAAGCTCTCCAGGACAGCATAAAATCTGGGGCTCTGTGCTTTCTTTCCTTCTGAACAAGTGTTAGTGTTTTCTGCACAAAAGCGAATCTTGCGAAGCAATGAGAACACTTCTGCTTCCTAGGCACAGAGAAGGTACTATCAGGGAATTCTCTGCCTGCCTTTCCCCAGTGCTCTGCAAGCTCTCCAGGACAACATAGAATCTGGGGCTCTGTGCTTTCTTTCCTTCTGAACAAGTGTTACTGTTTTCTGCACAAAAGCGATTCTGCGAAAAAATGTGAACAGGCACAGAGAAGGTGCTAGCAAGGAATTCTCTGCCTGCCTTTCCCCAGTGCTCTGCAAGCTCTCCAGGACAACATAAAATCTGGGGCTCTGTGCTTTCTTTCCTTCTGAACAAGTGTTACTGTATTCTGCACAAAAGCGATTCTGCGAAGCAATGTGAACACTTCTGCTTCCCAGGCACAGAGAAGGTGCTAGCAGGGAATTCTCTGCCTGCCTTTCCCCAGTGCTCTGCAAGCTCTCCAGGACAACATAAAATCTGGGGCTCTGTGCTTGCTTTCCTTCTGAACAAGTGTTAGTGTTTTCTGCACAAAAGCGATTCTTGCGAAGCAATGTGAACACTTCTGCTTCCCAGGCACAGAGAAGGTGCTAGCAGGAAATTCTCTGCCTGCCTTTCCCCAGTGCTCTGCAAGCTCTCCAGGACAACATAAAATCTGGGGCTCTGTGCTTTCTTTCCTTCTGAACAAGTGTTAGTGTTTTCTGCACAAAAGCGATTCTGCGAAGCAATGTGAACAGGCACAGAGAAGGTGCTATCAGGGAATTCTCTGCCTGCCTTTCCCCAGTGCTCTGCAAGCTCTCCAGGACAACATAGAATCTGGGGCTCTGTGCTTTCTTTCCTTCTGAACAAGTGTTACTGTTTTCTGCACAAAAGCGATTCTTGCGAAGCAATGTGAACACTTCTGCTTCCCAGGCACAGAGAAGGTGCTAGCAGGGAATTCTCTGCCTGCCTTTCCCCAGTGCTCTGCAAGCTCTCCAGGACAACATAGAATCTGGGGCTCTGTGCTTTCTTTCCTTCTGAACAAGTGTTACTGTTTTCTGCACAAAAGCGATTCTTGCAAAGCAATGTGAACACTTCTGCTTCCCAGGCACAGAGAAGGTGCTAGCAAGGAATTCTCTGCCTGCCTTTCCCCAGTGCTCTGCAAGCTCTCCAGGACAACATAAAATCTGGGGCTCTGTGCTTTCTTTCCTTCTGAACAAGTGTTACTGTTTTCTGCACAAAAGCGATTCTTGCGAAGCAATGTGAACACTTCTGCTTCCCAGGCACAGAGAAGGTGCTAGCAGGGAATTCTCTGCCTGCCTTTCCCCAGTGCTCTGCAAGCTCTCCAGGACAACATAGAATCTGGGGCTCTGTGCTTTCTTTCCTTCTGAACAAGTGTTACTGTTTTCTGCACAAAAGCGATTCTTGCGAAGCAATGTGAACACTTCTGCTTCCCAGGCACAGAGAAGGTGCAAGCAGGGAATTCTCTGCCTGCCTTTCCCCAGTGCTCTGCAAGCTCTCCAGGACAACATAAAATCTGGGGCTCTGTGCTTTCTTTCCTTCTGAACAAGTGTTACTGTTTTCTGCACAAAAGCGATTCTTGCGAAGCAATGTGAACACTTCTGCTTCCCAGGCACAGAGAAGGTGCTAGCAGGGAATTCTCTGCCTGCCTTTCCCCAGTGCTCTGCAAGCTCTCCAGGACAACATAGAATCTGGGGCTCTGTGCTTTCTTTTGTTCTGAACAAGTGTTACTGTTTTCTGCACAAAAGCGATTCTGCGAAGCAATGTGAACAGGCACAGAGAAGGTGCTAGCAGGGAATTCTCTGCCTGCCTTTCCCCAGTGCTCTGCAAGCTCTCCAGGACAACATAGAATCTGGGGCTCTGTGCTTTCTTTCGTTCTGAACAAGTGTTACTGTTTTCTGCACAAAAGCGATTCTTGCGAAGCAATGTGAACACTTCTGCTTCCCAGGCACAGAGAAGGTGCTATCAGGGAATTCTCTGCCTGCCTTTCCCCAGTGCTCTGCAAGCTCTCCAGGACAACATAGAATCTGGGGCTCTGTGCTTTCTTTCGTTCTGAACAAGTGTTAGTTTTCTGCACAAAAGCGATTCTGCGAAGCAATGTGAACAGGCACAGAGAAGGTGCTATCAGGGAATTCTCTGCCTGCCTTTCCCCAGTGCTCTGCAAGCTCTCCAGGACAACATAGAATCTGGGGCTCTGAGCTTTCTTTCCTTCTGAACAAGTGTTAGTGTTTTCTGCACAAAAGCGATTCTTGCGATGCAATGTGAACACTTCTGCTTCCCAGGCACAGAGAAGGTGCTAGCAGGGAATTCTCTGCCTGCCTTTCCCCAGTGCTCTGCAAGCTCTCCAGGACAACAGCAAATCTGGGGCTCTGTGCTTTCTTTCGTTCTGTACAAGTGTTACTGTTTTCTGCACAAAAGCGATTCTGCGAAGCAATATGAACAGGCACAGAGAAGGTGCTATCAGGGAATTCTCTGCCTGCCTTTCCCCAGTGCTCTGCAAGCTCTCCAGGACAACATAGAATCGGGGTCTCTGTGCTTTCTTTCCTTCTGAAAAAGTGTTACTGTTTTCTGCACAAAAGCGATTCTTGCGAAGCAATGTGAACAGGCACAGAGAAGGTGCTAGCAGGGAATTCTCTGCCTGCCTTTCCCCAGTGCTCTGCAAGCTCTCCAGGACAACAGCAAGTCTGGGGCTCTGTGCTTTCTTTCCTTCTGAACAAGTGTTACTGTTTTCTGCACAAAAGCGATTCTTGCAGAGCAATGTGAACACTTCTGCTTCCCAGGCACAGAGAAGGTGCTAGCAAGGAATTCTCTGCCTGCCTTTCCCCAGTGCTCTGCAAGCTCTCCAGGACAACATAAAATCTGGGGCTCTGTGCTTTCTTTCCTTCTGAACAAGTGTTACTGTTTTCTTCACAAAAGCGATTCTTGCGAAGCAATGTGAACACTTCTGCTTCCCAGGCACAGAGAAGGTGCTAGCAAGGAATTCTCTGCCTGCCTTTCCCCAGTGCTCTGCAAGCTCTCCAGGACAACATAAAATCTGGGGCTCTGTGCTTTCTTTCCTTCTGAACAAGTGTTACTGTTTTCTGCACAAAAGCGAATCTTGCGAAGCAATGTGAACACTTCTGCTTCCCAGGCACAGAGAAGGTGCTAGCAAGGAATTCTCTGCCTGCCTTTCCCCAGTGCTCTGCAAGCTCTCCAGGACAACATAGAATCTGGGGCTCTGTGCTTTCTTTCCTTCTGAACAAGTGTTACTGTTTTCTGCACAAAAGCGATTCTGCGAAGCAATGTGAACAGGCACAGAGAAGGTGCTATCAGGGAATTCTCTGCCTGCCTTTCCCCAGTGCTCTGCAAGCTCTCCAGGACAACATAGAATCTGGGGCTCTGTGCTTTCTTTCGTTCTGAACAAGTGTTACTGTTTTCTGCACAAAAGCGATTCTGCGAAGCAATGTGAACAGGCACAGAGAAGGTGCTAGCAGGGAATTCTCTGCCTGCCTTTCCCCAGTGCTCTGCAAGCTCTCCAGGACAACAGCAAATCTGGGGCTCTGTGCTTTCTTTCGTTCTGAACAAGTGTTACTGTTTTCTGCACAAAAGCGATTCTTGCGAAGCAATGTGAACACTTCTGCTTCCCAGGCACAGAGAAGGTGCTAGCAGGGAATTCTCTGCCTGCCTTTCCCCAGTGCTCTGCAAGCTCTCCAGGACAACATAGAATCTGGGGCTCTGTGCTTTCTTTCGTTCTGAACAAGTGTTACTGTTTTCTGCACAAAAGCGATTCTGCGAAGCAATGTGAACAGGCACAGAGAAGGTGCTAGCAGGGAATTCTCTGCCTGCCTTTCCCCAGTGCTCTGCAAGCTCTCCAGGACAGCATAAAATCTGGGGCTCTGTGCTTTCTTTCCTTCTGAACAAGTGTTAGTGTTTTCTGCACAAAAGCGAATCTTGCGAAGCAATGAGAACACTTCTGCTTCCTAGGCACAGAGAAGGTACTATCAGGGAATTCTCTGCCTGCCTTTCCCCAGTGCTCTGCAAGCTCTCCAGGACAACATAGAATCTGGGGCTCTGTGCTTTCTTTCCTTCTGAACAAGTGTTACTGTTTTCTTCACAAAAGCGATTCTGCGAAACAATGTGAACAGGCACAGAGAAGGTGCTAGCAAGGAATTCTCTGCCTGCCTTTCCCCAGTGCTCTGCAAGCTCTCCAGGACAACATAAAATCTGGGGCTCTGTGCTTTCTTTCCTTCTGAACAAGTGTTACTGTTTTCTGCACAAAAGCGATTCTGCGAAGCAATGTGAACAGGCACAGAGAAGGTGCTAGCAGGGAATTCTCTGCCTGCCTTTCCCCAGTGCTCTGCAAGCTCTCCAGGACAACATAGAATCTGGGGCTCTGTGCTTTCTTTCCTTCTGAACAAGTGTTACTGTATTCTGCACAAAAGCGATTCTTGCGAAGCAATGTGAACACTTCTGCTTCCCAGGCACAGAGAAGGTGCTAGCAGGGAATTCTCTGCCTGCCTTTCCCCAGTGCTCTGCAAGCTCTCCAGGACAACATAGAATCTGGGGCTCTGTGCTTTCTTTCGTTCTGAACAAGTGTTACTGTTTTCTGCACAAAAGCGATTCTGCGAAGCAATGTGAACAGGCACAGAGAAGGTGCTATCAGGGAATTCTCTGCCTGCCTTTCCCCAGTGCTCTGCAAGCTCTCCAGGACAACATAGAATCTGGGGCTCTGAGCTTTCTTTCCTTCTGAACAAGTGTTAGTGTTTTCTGCACAAAAGCGATTCTTGCGATGCAATGTGAACACTTCTGCTTCCCAGGCACAGAGAAGGTGCTAGCAGGGAATTCTCTGCCTGCCTTTCCCCAGTGCTCTGCAAGCTCTCCAGGACAACAGCAAATCTGGGGCTCTGTGCTTTCTTTCGTTCTGTACAAGTGTTACTGTTTTCTGCACAAAAGCGATTCTGCGAAGCAATATGAACAGGCACAGAGAAGGTGCTATCAGGGAATTCTCTGCCTGCCTTTCCCCAGTGCTCTGCAAGCTCTCCAGGACAACATAGAATCGGGGTCTCTGTGCTTTCTTTCCTTCTGAAAAAGTGTTACTGTTTTCTGCACAAAAGCGATTCTTGCGAAGCAATGTGAACAGGCACAGAGAAGGTGCTAGCAGGGAATTCTCTGCCTGCCTTTCCCCAGTGCTCTGCAAGCTCTCCAGGACAACAGCAAGTCTGGGGCTCTGTGCTTTCTTTCCTTCTGAACAAGTGTTACTGTTTTCTGCACAAAAGCGATTCTTGCAGAGCAATGTGAACACTTCTGCTTCCCAGGCACAGAGAAGGTGCTAGCAAGGAATTCTCTGCCTGCCTTTCCCCAGTGCTCTGCAAGCTCTCCAGGACAACATAAAATCTGGGGCTCTGTGCTTTCTTTCCTTCTGAACAAGTGTTACTGTTTTCTTCACAAAAGCGATTCTTGCGAAGCAATGTGAACACTTCTGCTTCCCAGGCACAGAGAAGGTGCTAGCAAGGAATTCTCTGCCTGCCTTTCCCCAGTGCTCTGCAAGCTCTCCAGGACAACATAAAATCTGGGGCTCTGTGCTTTCTTTCCTTCTGAACAAGTGTTACTGTTTTCTGCACAAAAGCGAATCTTGCGAAGCAATGTGAACACTTCTGCTTCCCAGGCACAGAGAAGGTGCTAGCAAGGAATTCTCTGCCTGCCTTTCCCCAGTGCTCTGCAAGCTCTCCAGGACAACATAGAATCTGGGGCTCTGTGCTTTCTTTCCTTCTGAACAAGTGTTACTGTTTTCTGCACAAAAGCGATTCTGCGAAGCAATGTGAACAGGCACAGAGAAGGTGCTATCAGGGAATTCTCTGCCTGCCTTTCCCCAGTGCTCTGCAAGCTCTCCAGGACAACATAGAATCTGGGGCTCTGTGCTTTCTTTCGTTCTGAACAAGTGTTACTGTTTTCTGCACAAAAGCGATTCTGCGAAGCAATGTGAACAGGCACAGAGAAGGTGCTAGCAGGGAATTCTCTGCCTGCCTTTCCCCAGTGCTCTGCAAGCTCTCCAGGACAACAGCAAATCTGGGGCTCTGTGCTTTCTTTCGTTCTGAACAAGTGTTACTGTTTTCTGCACAAAAGCGATTCTTGCGAAGCAATGTGAACACTTCTGCTTCCCAGGCACAGAGAAGGTGCTAGCAGGGAATTCTCTGCCTGCCTTTCCCCAGTGCTCTGCAAGCTCTCCAGGACAACATAGAATCTGGGGCTCTGTGCTTTCTTTCGTTCTGAACAAGTGTTACTGTTTTCTGCACAAAAGCGATTCTGCGAAGCAATGTGAACAGGCACAGAGAAGGTGCTAGCAGGGAATTCTCTGCCTGCCTTTCCCCAGTGCTCTGCAAGCTCTCCAGGACAACATAGAATCTGGGGCTCTGTGCTTTCTTTCCTTCTGAACAAGTGTTACTGTATTCTGCACAAAAGCGATTCTTGCGAAGCAATGTGAACACTTCTGCTTCCCAGGCACAGAGAAGGTGCTAGCAGGGAATTCTCTGCCTGCCTTTCCCCAGTGCTCTGCAAGCTCTCCAGGACAACATAAAATCTGGGGCTCTGTGCTTGCTTTCCTTCTGAACAAGTGTTAGTGTTTTCTGCACAAAAGCGATTCTTGCGAAGCAATGTGAACACTTCTGCTTCCCAGGCACAGAGAAGGTGCTAGCAGGAAATTCTCTGCCTGCCTTTCCCCAGTGCTCTGCAAGCTCTCCAGGACAACATAAAATCTGGGGCTCTGTGCTTTCTTTCCTTCTGAACAAGTGTTAGTGTTTTCTGCACAAAAGCGATTCTGCGAAGCAATGTGAACAGGCACAGAGAAGGTGCTAGCAGGGAATTCTCTGCCTGCCTTTCCCCAGTGCTCTGCAAGCTCTCCAGGACAACATAGAATCTGGGGCTCTGTGCTTTCTTTCCTTCTGAACAAGTGTTAGTGTTTTCTGCACAAAAGCGATTCTGCGAAGCAATGTGAACACTGCTGCTTCCCAGGCACAGAGAAGATGCTAGCAGGGAATTCTCTGCCTGCCTTTCCCCAGTGCTCTGCAAGCTCTCCAGGACAACAGCAAATCTGGGGCTCTGTGCTTTCTTTCGTTCTGAACAAGTGTTACTGTTTTCTGCACAAAAGCGATTCTGCGAAGCAATGTGAACAGGCACAGAGAAGGTGCTAGCAGGGAATTCTCTGCCTGCCTTTCCCCAGTGCTCTGCAAGCTCTCCAGGACAACACAGAATCTGGGGCTCTGTGCTTTCTTTCCTTCTGAACAAGTGTTATTGTTTTCTGCACAAAAGCGATTCTGCGAAGCAATGTGAACAGGCACAGAGAAGGTGCTAGCAGGGAATTCTCTGCCTGCCTTTCCCCAGTGCTCTGCAAGCTCTCCAGGACAACATAGAATCTGGGGCTCTGTGCTTTCTTTCCTTCTGAACAAGTGTTACTGTTTTCTGCACAAAAGCGATTCTGCGAAGCAATGTGAACAGGCACAGAGAAGGTGCTAGCAGGGAATTCTCTGCCTGCCTTTCCCCAGTGCTCTGCAAGCTCTCCAGGACAACATAGAATCTGGGGCTCTGTGCTTTCTTTCCTTCTGAACAAGTGTTACTGTTTTCTGCACAAAAGCGATTCTGCGAAGCAATATGAACAGGCACAGAGAAGGTGCTATCAGGGAATTCTCTGCCTGCCTTTCCCCAGTGCTCTGCAAGCTCTCCAGGACAACATAGAATCGGGGTCTCTGTGCTTTCTTTCCTTCTGAACAAGTGTTACTGTTTTCTGCACAAAAGCGATTCTTGCGAAGCAATGTGAACACTTCTGCTTCCCAGGCACAGAGAAGGTGCTAGCAGGAAATTCTCTGCCTGCCTTTCCCCAGTGCTCTGCAAGCTCTCCAGGACAACATAAAATCTGGGGCTCTGTGCTTTCTTTCCTTCTGAACAAGTGTTAGTGTTTTCTGCACAAAAGCGATTCTGCGAAGCAATGTGAACAGGCACAGAGAAGGTGCTATCAGGGAATTCTCTGCCTGCCTTTCCCCAGTGCTCTGCAAGCTCTCCAGGACAACATAGAATCTGGGGCTCTGTGCTTTTTTTCCTTCTGAACAAGTGTTAGTGTTTTCTGCACAAAAGCGATTCTGCGAAGCAATGTGAACACTGCTGCTTCACAGGCACAGAGAAGGTGCTAGCAGGGAATTCTCTGCCTGCCTTTCCCCAGTGCTCTGCAAGCTCTCCAGGACAACAGCAAATCTGGGGCTCTGTGCTTTCTTTCGTTCTGGAAAAGTGTTACTGTTTTCTTCACAAAAGCAATTCTTGCGAAGCAATGTGAACACTTCTGCTTCCCAGGCACAGAGAAGGTGCTATCAGGGAATTCTCTGCCTGCCTTTCCCCAGTGCTCTGCAAGCTCTCCAGGACAACATAAAATCTGGGGCTCTGTGCTTTCTTTCCTTCTGAACAAGTGTTACTGTTTTCTGCACAAAAGCGATTCTGCGAAGCAATGTGAACAGGCACAGAGAAGGTGCTATCAGGGAATTCTCTGCCTGCCTTTCCCCAGTGCTCTGAAAGCTCTCCAGGACAACATAGAATCTGGGGCTCTGTGCTTTCTTTCCTTCTGAACAAGTGTTACTGTTTTCTGCACAAAAGCGATTCTTGCGAAGCAATGTGAACACTTCTGCTTCCCAGGCACAGAGAAGGTGCTAGCAGGGAATTCTCTGCCTGCCTTTCCCCAGTGCTCTGCAAGCTCTCCAGGACAACAGCAAATCTGGGGCTCTGTGCTTTCTTTCCTTCTGAACAAGTGTTACTGTTTTCTGCACAAAAGCGTTTCTTGCGAAGCAATGTGAACACTTCTGCTTCCCAGGCACAGAGAAGGTGCTAGCAGGGAATTCTCTGCCTGCCTTTCCCCAGTGCTCTGCAAGCTCTCCAGGACAACATAGAATCTGGGGCTCTGTGCTTTCTTTCGTTCTGAACAAGTGTTACTGTTTTCTGCACAAAAGCGATTCTGCGAAGCAATGTGAACAGGCACAGAGAAGGTGCTAGCAGGGAATTCTCTGCCTGCCTTTCCCCAGTGCTCTGCAAGCTCTCCAGGACAACAGCAAGTCTGGGGCTCTGTGCTTTCTTTCCTTCTGAACAAGTGTTACTGTTTTCTGCACAAAAGCGATTCTTGCAGAGCAATGTGAACACTTCTGCTTCCCAGGCACAGAGAAGGTACTAGCAAGGAATTCTCTGCCTGCCTTTCCCCAGTGCTCTGCAAGCTCTCCAGGACAACATAAAATCTGGGGCTCTGTGCTTTCTTTCCTTCTGAAGAAGTGTTACTGTTTTCTTCACAAAAGCGATTCTTGCGAAGCAATGTGAACACTTCTGCTTCCCAGGCACAGAGAAGGTGCTAGCAGGGAATTCTCTGCCTGCCTTTCCCCAGTGCTCTGCAAGCTCTCCAGGGCAACAGCAAATCTGGGGCTCTGTGCTTTCTTTCCTTCTGAACAAGTGTTACTGTTTTCTGCACAAAAGCGAATCTTGCGAAGCAATGTGAACACTTCTGCTTCCCAGGCACAGAGAAGGTGCTAGCAAGGAATTCTCTGCCTGCCTTTCCCCAGTGCTCTGCAAGCTCTCCAGGACAACATAAAATCTGGGGCTCTGTGCTTTCTTTCGTTCTGAACAAGTGTTACTGTTTTCTGCACAAAAGCGATTCTGCGAAGCAATGTGAACAGGCACAGAGAAGGTGCTAGCAAGGAATTCTCTGCCTGCCTTTCCCCAGTGCTCTGCAAGCTCTCCAGGACAACATAAAATCTGGGGCTCTGTGCTTTCTTTCGTTCTGAACAAGTGTTACTGTTTTCTGCACAAAAGCGATTCTGCGAAGCAATGTGAACAGGCACAGAGAAGGTGCTAGCAGGGAATTCTCTGCCTGCCTTTCCCCAGTGCTCTGCAAGCTCTCCAGGACAGCATAAAATCTGGGGCTCTGTGCTTTCTTTCCTTCTGAACAAGTGTTAGTGTTTTCTGCACAAAAGCGAATCTTGCGAAGCAATGAGAACACTTCTGCTTCCTAGGCACAGAGAAGGTACTATCAGGGAATTCTCTGCCTGCCTTTCCCCAGTGCTCTGCAAGCTCTCCAGGACAACATAGAATCTGGGGCTCTGTGCTTTCTTTCCTTCTGAACAAGTGTTACTGTTTTCTTCACAAAAGCGATTCTGCGAAAAAATGTGAACAGGCACAGAGAAGGTGCTAGCAAGGAATTCTCTGCCTGCCTTTCCCCAGTGCTCTGCAAGCTCTCCAGGACAACATAAAATCTGGGGCTCTGTGCTTTCTTTCCTTCTGAACAAGTGTTACTGTATTCTGCACAAAAGCGATTCTGCGAAGCAATGTGAACACTTCTGCTTCCCAGGCACAGAGAAGGTGCTAGCAGGGAATTCTCTGCCTGCCTTTCCCCAGTGCTCTGCAAGCTCTCCAGGACAACATAAAATCTGGGGCTCTGTGCTTGCTTTCCTTCTGAACAAGTGTTAGTGTTTTCTGCACAAAAGCGATTCTTGCGAAGCAATGTGAACACTTCTGCTTCCCAGGCACAGAGAAGGTGCTAGCAGGAAATTCTCTGCCTGCCTTTCCCCAGTGCTCTGCAAGCTCTCCAGGACAACATAAAATCTGGGGCTCTGTGCTTTCTTTCCTTCTGAACAAGTGTTAGTGTTTTCTGCACAAAAGCGATTCTGCGAAGCAATGTGAACAGGCACAGAGAAGGTGCTATCAGGGAATTCTCTGCCTGCCTTTCCCCAGTGCTCTGCAAGCTCTCCAGGACAACATAGAATCTGGGGCTCTGTGCTTTCTTTCCTTCTGAACAAGTGTTACTGTTTTCTGCACAAAAGCGATTCTGCGAAGCAATGTGAACACTGCTGCTTCCCAGGCACAGAGAAGGTGCTAGCAGGGAATTCTCTGCCTGCCTTTCCCCAGTGCTCTGCAAGCTCTCCAGGACAACATAGAATCTGGGGCTCTGTGCTTTCTTTCCTTCTGAACAAGTGTTACTGTTTTCTTCACAAAAGCGATTCTTGCGAAGCAATGTGAACACTTCTGCTTCCCAGGCACAGAGAAGGTGCTAGCAGGGAATTCTCTGCCTGCCTTTCCCCAGTGCTCTGCAAGCTCTCCAGGACAACATAGAATCTGGGGCTCTGTGCTTTCTTTCCTTCTGAACAAGTGTTACTGTTTTCTGCACAAAAGCGATTCTGCGAAGCAATGTGAACAGGCACAGAGAAGGTGCTATCAGGGAATTCTCTGCCTGCCTTTCCCCAGTGCTCTGAAAGCTCTCCAGGACAACATAGAATCTGGGGCTCTGTGCTTTCTTTCCTTCTGAACAAGTGTTACTGTTTTCTGCACAAAAGCGATTCTTGCGAAGCAATGTGAACACTTCTGCTTCCCAGGCACAGAGAAGGTGCTAGCAGGGAATTCTCTGCCTGCCTTTCCCCAGTGCTCTGCAAGCTCTCCAGGACAACATAGAATCTGGGGCTCTGTGCTTTCTTTCCTTCTGAACAAGTGTTACTGTTTTCTGCACAAAAGCGATTCTTGCAAAGCAATGTGAACACTTCTGCTTCCCAGGCACAGAGAAGGTGCTAGCAAGGAATTCTCTGCCTGCCTTTCCCCAGTGCTCTGCAAGCTCTCCAGGACAACATAAAATCTGGGGCTCTGTGCTTTCTTTCCTTCTGAACAAGTGTTACTGTTTTCTGCACAAAAGCGATTCTTGCGAAGCAATGTGAACACTTCTGCTTCCCAGGCACAGAGAAGGTGCTAGCAGGGAATTCTCTGCCTGCCTTTCCCCAGTGCTCTGCAAGCTCTCCAGGACAACATAGAATCTGGGGCTCTGTGCTTTCTTTCCTTCTGAACAAGTGTTACTGTTTTCTGCACAAAAGCGATTCTTGCGAAGCAATGTGAACACTTCTGCTTCCCAGGCACAGAGAAGGTGCAAGCAGGGAATTCTCTGCCTGCCTTTCCCCAGTGCTCTGCAAGCTCTCCAGGACAACATAAAATCTGGGGCTCTGTGCTTTCTTTCCTTCTGAACAAGTGTTAGTGTTTTCTGCACAAAAGCGATTCTTGCGAAGCAATGTGAACACTTCTGCTTCCCAGGCACAGAGAAGGTGCTAGCAGGGAATTCTCTGCCTGCCTTTCCCCAGTGCTCTGCAAGCTCTCCAGGACAACATAGAATCTGGGGCTCTGTGCTTTCTTTCGTTCTGAACAAGTGTTACTGTTTTCTGCACAAAAGCGATTCTGCGAAGCAATGTGAACAGGCACAGAGAAGGTGCTAGCAGGGAATTCTCTGCCTGCCTTTCCCCAGTGCTCTGCAAGCTCTCCAGGACAACATAAAATCTGGGGCTCTGTGCTTTCTTTCCTTCTGAACAAGTGTTACTGTTTTCTGCACAAAAGCGATTCTTGCAAAGCAATGTGAACACTTCTGCTTCCCAGGCACAGAGAAGGTGCTAGCAAGGAATTCTCTGCCTGCCTTTCCCCAGTGCTCTGCAAGCTCTCCAGGACAACATAAAATCTGGGGCTCTGTGCTTTCTTTCCTTCTGAACAAGTGTTACTGTTTTCTGCACAAAAGCGATTCTTGCGAAGCAATGTGAACACTTCTGCTTCCCAGGCACAGAGAAGGTGCTAGCAAGGAATTCTCTGCCTGCCTTTCCCCAGTGCTCTGCAAGCTCTCCAGGACAACATAAAATCTGGGGCTCTGTGCTTTCTTTCCTTCTGAACAAGTGTTACTGTTTTCTGCACAAAAGCGATTCTTGCGAAGCAATGTGAACACTTCTGCTTCCCAGGCACAGAGAAGGTGCAAGCAGGGAATTCTCTGCCTGCCTTTCCCCAGTGCTCTGCAAGCTCTCCAGGACAACATAAAATCTGGGGCTCTGTGCTTTCTTTCCTTCTGAACAAGTGTTACTGTTTTCTGCACAAAAGCGATTCTTGCGAAGCAATGTGAACACTTCTGCTTCCCAGGCACAGAGAAGGTGCTAGCAGGGAATTCTCTGCCTGCCTTTCCCCAGTGCTCTGCAAGCTCTCCAGGACAACATAGAATCTGGGGCTCTGTGCTTTCTTTCGTTCTGAACAAGTGTTACTGTTTTCTGCACAAAAGCGATTCTGCGAAGCAATGTGAACAGGCACAGAGAAGGTGCTAGCAGGGAATTCTCTGCCTGCCTTTCCCCAGTGCTCTGCAAGCTCTCCAGGACAACATAGAATCTGGGGCTCTGTGCTTTCTTTCCTTCTGAACAAGTGTTACTGTTTTCTGCACAAAAGCGATTCTTGCAGAGCAATGTGAACACTTCTGCTTCCCAGGCACAGAGAAGGTGCTAGCAAGGAATTCTCTGCCTGCCTTTCCCCAGTGCTCTGCAAGCTCTCCAGGACAACATAAAATCTGGGGCTCTGTGCTTTCTTTCCTTCTGAACAAGTGTTACTGTTTTCTGCACAAAAGCGATTCTTGCGAAGCAATGTGAACACTTCTGCTTCCCAGGCACAGAGAAGGTGCTAGCAGGGAATTCTCTGCCTGCCTTTCCCCAGTGCTCTGCAAGCTCTCCAGGACAACATAGAATCTGGGGCTCTGTGCTTTCTTTCCTTCTGAACAAGTGTTACTGTTTTCTGCACAAAAGCGATTCTGCGAAGCAATGTGAACAGGCACAGAGAAGGTGCTAGCAGGGAATTCTCTGCCTGCCTTTCCCCAGTGCTCTGCAAGCTCTCCAGGACAACATAGAATCTGGGGCTCTGTGCTTTCTTTCCTTCTGAACAAGTGTTACTGTTTTCTGCACAAAAGCGATTCTTGCGAAGCAATGTGAACACTTCTGCTTCCCAGGCACAGAGAAGGTGCTATCAGGGAATTCTCTGCCTGCCTTTCCCCAGTGCTCTGCAAGCTCTCCAGGACAACATAAAATCTGGGGCTCTGTGCTTTCTTTCCTTCTGAACAAGTGTTACTGTTTTCTGCACAAAAGCGATTCTTGCGAAGCAATGTGAACACTTCTGCTTCCCAGGCACAGAGAAGGTGCTAGCAAGGAATTCTCTGCCTGCCTTTCCCCAGTGCTCTGCAAGCTCTCCAGGACAACATAAAATCTGGGGCTCTGTGCTTGCTTTCCTTCTGAACAAGTGTTACTGTTTTCTGCACAAAAGCGATTCTTGCGAAGCAATGTGAACACTTCTGCTTCCCAGGCACAGAGAAGGTGCAAGCAGGGAATTCTCTGCCTGCCTTTCCCCAGTGCTCTGCAAGCTCTCCAGGACAACATAAAATCTGGGGCTCTGTGCTTTCTTTCCTTCTGAACAAGTGTTACTGTTTTCTGCACAAAAGCGATTCTTGCGAAGCAATGTGAACACTTCTGCTTCCCAGGCACAGAGAAGGTGCTAGCAGGGAATTCTCTGCCTGCCTTTCCCCAGTGCTCTGCAAGCTCTCCAGGACAACATAGAATCTGGGGCTCTGTGCTTTCTTTCGTTCTGAACAAGTGTTACTGTTTTCTGCACAAAAGCGATTCTGCGAAGCAATGTGAACAGGCACAGAGAAGGTGCTAGCAGGGAATTCTCTGCCTGCCTTTCCCCAGTGCTCTGCAAGCTCTCCAGGACAACATAGAATCTGGGGCTCTGTGCTTTCTTTCCTTCTGAACAAGTGTTACTGTTTTCTGCACAAAAGCGATTCTGCAAAGTAATGTGAACACTTCTGCTTCCCAGGCACAGAGAAGGTGCTAGCAGGGAATTCTCTGCCTGCCTTTCCCCAGTGCTCTGCAAGCTCTCCAGGACAACATAAAATCTGGGGCTCTGTGCTTTCTTTCCTTCTGAACAAGTGTTACTGTTTTCTGCACAAAAGCGATTCTGCGAAGCAATGTAAACACTTCTGCTTCCCAGGCACAGAGAAGGTGCTATCAGGGAATTCTCTGCCTGCCTTTCCCCAGTGCTCTGCAAGCTCTCCAGGACAGCATAAAATCTGGGGCTCTGTGCTTTCTTTCCTTCTGAACAAGTGTTAGTGTTTTCTGCACAAAAGCGAATCTTGCGAAGCAATGAGAACACTTCTGCTTCCTAGGCACAGAGAAGGTACTATCAGGGAATTCTCTGCCTGCCTTTCCCCAGTGCTCTGCAAGCTCTCCAGGACAACATAGAATCTGGGGCTCTGTGCTTTCTTTCCTTCTGAACAAGTGTTACTGTTTTCTTCACAAAAGCGATTCTGCGAAAAAATGTGAACAGGCACAGAGAAGGTGCTAGCAAGGAATTCTCTGCCTGCCTTTCCCCAGTGCTCTGCAAGCTCTCCAGGACAACATAAAATCTGGGGCTCTGTGCTTTCTTTCCTTCTGAACAAGTGTTACTGTTTTCTGCACAAAAGCGATTCTGCGAAGCAATGTGAACAGGCACAGAGAAGGTGCTAGCAGGGAATTCTCTGCCTGCCTTTCCCCAGTGCTCTGCAAGCTCTCCAGGACAACATAGAATCTGGGGCTCTGTGCTTTCTTTCCTTCTGAACAAGTGTTACTGTATTCTGCACAAAAGCGATTCTGCGAAGCAATGTGAACACTTCTGCTTCCCAGGCACAGAGAAGGTGCTAGCAGGGAATTCTCTGCCTGCCTTTCCCCAGTGCTCTGCAAGCTCTCCAGGACAACATAAAATCTGGGGCTCTGTGCTTGCTTTCCTTCTGAACAAGTGTTAGTGTTTTCTGCACAAAAGCGATTCTTGCGAAGCAATGTGAACACTTCTGCTTCCCAGGCACAGAGAAGGTGCTAGCAGGAAATTCTCTGCCTGCCTTTCCCCAGTGCTCTGCAAGCTCTCCAGGACAACATAAAATCTGGGGCTCTGTGCTTTCTTTCCTTCTGAACAAGTGTTAGTGTTTTCTGCACAAAAGCGATTCTGCGAAGCAATGTGAACAGGCACAGAGAAGGTGCTATCAGGGAATTCTCTGCCTGCCTTTCCCCAGTGCTCTGCAAGCTCTCCAGGACAACATAGAATCTGGGGCTCTGTGCTTTCTTTCCTTCTGAACAAGTGTTACTGTTTTCTGCACAAAAGCGATTCTGCGAAGCAATGTGAACACTGCTGCTTCCCAGGCACAGAGAAGGTGCTAGCAGGGAATTCTCTGCCTGCCTTTCCCCAGTGCTCTGCAAGCTCTCCAGGACAACATAGAATCTGGGGCTCTGTGCTTTCTTTCCTTCTGAACAAGTGTTACTGTTTTCTTCACAAAAGCGATTCTTGCGAAGCAATGTGAACACTTCTGCTTCCCAGGCACAGAGAAGGTGCTATCAGGGAATTCTCTGCCTGCCTTTCCCCAGTGCTCTGCAAGCTCTCCAGGACAACATAGAATCTGGGGCTCTGGGCTTTCTTTCCTTCTGAACAAGTGTTACTGTTTTCTGCACAAAAGCGATTCTGCGAAGCAATGTGAACAGGCACAGAGAAGGTGCTATCAGGGAATTCTCTGCCTGCCTTTCCCCAGTGCTCTGAAAGCTCTCCAGGACAACATAGAATCTGGGGCTCTGTGCTTTCTTTCCTTCTGAACAAGTGTTACTGTTTTCTGCACAAAAGCGATTCTTGCGAAGCAATGTGAACACTTCTGCTTCCCAGGCACAGAGAAGGTGCTAGCAGGGAATTCTCTGCCTGCCTTTCCCCAGTGCTCTGCAAGCTCTCCAGGACAACATAGAATCTGGGGCTCTGTGCTTTCTTTCCTTCTGAACAAGTGTTACTGTTTTCTGCACAAAAGCGATTCTTGCAAAGCAATGTGAACACTTCTGCTTCCCAGGCACAGAGAAGGTGCTAGCAAGGAATTCTCTGCCTGCCTTTCCCCAGTGCTCTGCAAGCTCTCCAGGACAGCATAAAATCTGGGGCTCTGTGCTTTCTTTCCTTCTGAACAAGTGTTAGTGTTTTCTGCACAAAAGCGAATCTTGCGAAGCAATGAGAACACTTCTGCTTCCTAGGCACAGAGAAGGTACTATCAGGGAATTCTCTGCCTGCCTTTCCCCAGTGCTCTGCAAGCTCTCCAGGACAACATAGAATCTGGGGCTCTGTGCTTTCTTTCCTTCTGAACAAGTGTTACTGTTTTCTTCACAAAAGCGATTCTGCGAAAAAATGTGAACAGGCACAGAGAAGGTGCTAGCAAGGAATTCTCTGCCTGCCTTTCCCCAGTGCTCTGCAAGCTCTCCAGGACAACATAAAATCTGGGGCTCTGTGCTTTCTTTCCTTCTGAACAAGTGTTACTGTTTTCTGCACAAAAGCGATTCTGCGAAGCAATGTGAACAGGCACAGAGAAGGTGCTAGCAGGGAATTCTCTGCCTGCCTTTCCCCAGTGCTCTGCAAGCTCTCCAGGACAACATAGAATCTGGGGCTCTGTGCTTTCTTTCCTTCTGAACAAGTGTTACTGTATTCTGCACAAAAGCGATTCTGCGAAGCAATGTGAACACTTCTGCTTCCCAGGCACAGAGAAGGTGCTAGCAGGGAATTCTCTGCCTGCCTTTCCCCAGTGCTCTGCAAGCTCTCCAGGACAACATAAAATCTGGGGCTCTGTGCTTGCTTTCCTTCTGAACAAGTGTTAGTGTTTTCTGCACAAAAGCGATTCTTGCGAAGCAATGTGAACACTTCTGCTTCCCAGGCACAGAGAAGGTGCTAGCAGGAAATTCTCTGCCTGCCTTTCCCCAGTGCTCTGCAAGCTCTCCAGGACAACATAAAATCTGGGGCTCTGTGCTTTCTTTCCTTCTGAACAAGTGTTAGTGTTTTCTGCACAAAAGCGATTCTGCGAAGCAATGTGAACAGGCACAGAGAAGGTGCTATCAGGGAATTCTCTGCCTGCCTTTCCCCAGTGCTCTGCAAGCTCTCCAGGACAACATAGAATCTGGGGCTCTGTGCTTTCTTTCCTTCTGAACAAGTGTTACTGTTTTCTGCACAAAAGCGATTCTGCGAAGCAATGTGAACACTGCTGCTTCCCAGGCACAGAGAAGGTGCTAGCAGGGAATTCTCTGCCTGCCTTTCCCCAGTGCTCTGCAAGCTCTCCAGGACAACATAGAATCTGGGGCTCTGTGCTTTCTTTCCTTCTGAACAAGTGTTACTGTTTTCTTCACAAAAGCGATTCTTGCGAAGCAATGTGAACACTTCTGCTTCCCAGGCACAGAGAAGGTGCTATCAGGGAATTCTCTGCCTGCCTTTCCCCAGTGCTCTGCAAGCTCTCCAGGACAACATAGAATCTGGGGCTCTGGGCTTTCTTTCCTTCTGAACAAGTGTTACTGTTTTCTGCACAAAAGCGATTCTGCGAAGCAATGTGAACAGGCACAGAGAAGGTGCTATCAGGGAATTCTCTGCCTGCCTTTCCCCAGTGCTCTGAAAGCTCTCCAGGACAACATAGAATCTGGGGCTCTGTGCTTTCTTTCCTTCTGAACAAGTGTTACTGTTTTCTGCACAAAAGCGATTCTTGCGAAGCAATGTGAACACTTCTGCTTCCCAGGCACAGAGAAGGTGCTAGCAGGGAATTCTCTGCCTGCCTTTCCCCAGTGCTCTGCAAGCTCTCCAGGACAACATAGAATCTGGGGCTCTGTGCTTTCTTTCCTTCTGAACAAGTGTTACTGTTTTCTGCACAAAAGCGATTCTTGCAAAGCAATGTGAACACTTCTGCTTCCCAGGCACAGAGAAGGTGCTAGCAAGGAATTCTCTGCCTGCCTTTCCCCAGTGCTCTGCAAGCTCTCCAGGACAACATAAAATCTGGGGCTCTGTGCTTTCTTTCCTTCTGAACAAGTGTTACTGTTTTCTGCACAAAAGCGATTCTTGCGAAGCAATGTGAACACTTCTGCTTCCCAGGCACAGAGAAGGTGCTAGCAGGGAATTCTCTGCCTGCCTTTCCCCAGTGCTCTGCAAGCTCTCCAGGACAACATAGAATCTGGGGCTCTGTGCTTTCTTTCCTTCTGAACAAGTGTTACTGTTTTCTGCACAAAAGCGATTCTTGCGAAGCAATGTGAACACTTCTGCTTCCCAGGCACAGAGAAGGTGCAAGCAGGGAATTCTCTGCCTGCCTTTCCCCAGTGCTCTGCAAGCTCTCCAGGACAACATAAAATCTGGGGCTCTGTGCTTTCTTTCCTTCTGAACAAGTGTTACTGTTTTCTGCACAAAAGCGATTCTTGCGAAGCAATGTGAACACTTCTGCTTCCCAGGCACAGAGAAGGTGCTAGCAGGGAATTCTCTGCCTGCCTTTCCCCAGTGCTCTGCAAGCTCTCCAGGACAACATAGAATCTGGGGCTCTGTGCTTTCTTTCGTTCTGAACAAGTGTTACTGTTTTCTGCACAAAAGCGATTCTGCGAAGCAATGTGAACAGGCACAGAGAAGGTGCTAGCAGGGAATTCTCTGCCTGCCTTTCCCCAGTGCTCTGCAAGCTCTCCAGGACAACATAAAATCTGGGGCTCTGTGCTTTCTTTCCTTCTGAACAAGTGTTACTGTTTTCTGCACAAAAGCGATTCTTGCAAAGCAATGTGAACACTTCTGCTTCCCAGGCACAGAGAAGGTGCTAGCAAGGAATTCTCTGCCTGCCTTTCCCCAGTGCTCTGCAAGCTCTCCAGGACAACATAAAATCTGGGGCTCTGTGCTTTCTTTCCTTCTGAACAAGTGTTACTGTTTTCTGCACAAAAGCGATTCTTGCGAAGCAATGTGAACACTTCTGCTTCCCAGGCACAGAGAAGGTGCTAGCAAGGAATTCTCTGCCTGCCTTTCCCCAGTGCTCTGCAAGCTCTCCAGGACAACATAAAATCTGGGGCTCTGTGCTTTCTTTCCTTCTGAACAAGTGTTACTGTTTTCTGCACAAAAGCGATTCTTGCGAAGCAATGTGAACACTTCTGCTTCCCAGGCACAGAGAAGGTGCAAGCAGGGAATTCTCTGCCTGCCTTTCCCCAGTGCTCTGCAAGCTCTCCAGGACAACATAAAATCTGGGGCTCTGTGCTTTCTTTCCTTCTGAACAAGTGTTACTGTTTTCTGCACAAAAGCGATTCTTGCGAAGCAATGTGAACACTTCTGCTTCCCAGGCACAGAGAAGGTGCTAGCAGGGAATTCTCTGCCTGCCTTTCCCCAGTGCTCTGCAAGCTCTCCAGGACAACATAGAATCTGGGGCTCTGTGCTTTCTTTCGTTCTGAACAAGTGTTACTGTTTTCTGCACAAAAGCGATTCTGCGAAGCAATGTGAACAGGCACAGAGAAGGTGCTAGCAGGGAATTCTCTGCCTGCCTTTCCCCAGTGCTCTGCAAGCTCTCCAGGACAACATAGAATCTGGGGCTCTGTGCTTTCTTTCCTTCTGAACAAGTGTTACTGTTTTCTGCACAAAAGCGATTCTTGCAGAGCAATGTGAACACTTCTGCTTCCCAGGCACAGAGAAGGTGCTAGCAAGGAATTCTCTGCCTGCCTTTCCCCAGTGCTCTGCAAGCTCTCCAGGACAACATAAAATCTGGGGCTCTGTGCTTTCTTTCCTTCTGAACAAGTGTTACTGTTTTCTGCACAAAAGCGATTCTTGCGAAGCAATGTGAACACTTCTGCTTCCCAGGCACAGAGAAGGTGCTAGCAGGGAATTCTCTGCCTGCCTTTCCCCAGTGCTCTGCAAGCTCTCCAGGACAACATAGAATCTGGGGCTCTGTGCTTTCTTTCCTTCTGAACAAGTGTTACTGTTTTCTGCACAAAAGCGATTCTGCGAAGCAATGTGAACAGGCACAGAGAAGGTGCTAGCAGGGAATTCTCTGCCTGCCTTTCCCCAGTGCTCTGCAAGCTCTCCAGGACAACATAGAATCTGGGGCTCTGTGCTTTCTTTCCTTCTGAACAAGTGTTACTGTTTTCTGCACAAAAGCGATTCTTGCAAAGCAATGTGAACACTTCTGCTTCCCAGGCACAGAGAAGGTGCTATCAGGGAATTCTCTGCCTGCCTTTCCCCAGTGCTCTGCAAGCTCTCCAGGACAACATAAAATCTGGGGCTCTGTGCTTTCTTTCCTTCTGAACAAGTGTTACTGTTTTCTGCACAAAAGCGATTCTTGCGAAGCAATGTGAACACTTCTGCTTCCCAGGCACAGAGAAGGTGCTAGCAAGGAATTCTCTGCCTGCCTTTCCCCAGTGCTCTGCAAGCTCTCCAGGACAACATAAAATCTGGGGCTCTGTGCTTTCTTTCCTTCTGAACAAGTGTTACTGTTTTCTGCACAAAAGCGATTCTTGCGAAGCAATGTGAACACTTCTGCTTCCCAGGCACAGAGAAGGTGCAAGCAGGGAATTCTCTGCCTGCCTTTCCCCAGTGCTCTGCAAGCTCTCCAGGACAACATAAAATCTGGGGCTCTGTGCTTTCTTTCCTTCTGAACAAGTGTTACTGTTTTCTGCACAAAAGCGATTCTTGCGAAGCAATGTGAACACTTCTGCTTCCCAGGCACAGAGAAGGTGCTAGCAGGGAATTCTCTGCCTGCCTTTCCCCAGTGCTCTGCAAGCTCTCCAGGACAACATAGAATCTGGGGCTCTGTGCTTTCTTTCGTTCTGAACAAGTGTTACTGTTTTCTGCACAAAAGCGATTCTGCGAAGCAATGTGAACAGGCACAGAGAAGGTGCTAGCAGGGAATTCTCTGCCTGCCTTTCCCCAGTGCTCTGCAAGCTCTCCAGGACAACATAGAATCTGGGGCTCTGTGCTTTCTTTCCTTCTGAACAAGTGTTACTGTTTTCTGCACAAAAGCGATTCTGCAAAGTAATGTGAACACTTCTGCTTCCCAGGCACAGAGAAGGTGCTAGCAGGGAATTCTCTGCCTGCCTTTCCCCAGTGCTCTGCAAGCTCTCCAGGACAACATAAAATCTGGGGCTCTGTGCTTTCTTTCCTTCTGAACAAGTGTTACTGTTTTCTGCACAAAAGCGATTCTGCGAAGCAATGTAAACACTTCTGCTTCCCAGGCACAGAGAAGGTGCTATCAGGGAATTCTCTGCCTGCCTTTCCCCAGTGCTCTGCAAGCTCTCCAGGACAACATAGAATCTGGGGCTCTGTGCTTTCTTTCGTTCTGAACAAGTGTTACTGTTTTCTGCACAAAAGCGATTCTGCGAAGCAATGTGAACAGGCACAGAGAAGGTGCTATCAGGGAATTCTCTGCCTGCCTTTCCCCAGTGCTCTGCAAGCTCTCCAGGACAACATAGAATCTGGGGCTCTGTGCTTTCTTTCCTTCTGAACAAGTGTTACTGTTTTCTGCACAAAAGCGATTCTGCGAAGCAATGTGAACACTTCTGCTTCCCAGGCACAGAGAAGGTGCTAGCAAGGAATTCTCTGCCTGCCTTTCCCCAGTGCTCTGCAAGCTCTCCAGGACAACATAAAATCTGGGGCTCTGTGCTTTCTTTCCTTCTGAACAAGTGTTAGTGTTTTCTGCACAAAAGCGATTCTTGCGAAGCAATGTGAACACTTCTGCTTCCCAGGCACAGAGAAGGTGCTAGCAGGGAATTCTCTGCCTGCCTTTCCCCAGTGCTCTGCAAGCTCTCCAGGACAACAGCAAATCTGGGGCTCTGTGCTTTCTTTCCTTCTGAACAAGTGTTACTGTTTTCTGCACAAAAGCAATTCTGCGAAGCAATATGAACAGGCACAGAGAAGGTGCTATCAGGGAATTCTCTGCCTGCCTTTCCCCAGTGCTCTGCAAGCTCTCCAGGACAACATAGAATCGGGGTCTCTGTGCTTTCTTTCCTTCTGAAAAAGTGTTACTGTTTTCTGCACAAAAGCGATTCTTGCGAAGCAATGTGAACACTTCTGCTTCCCAGGCACAGAGAAGGTGCTAGCAGGGAATTCTCTGCCTGCCTTTCCCCAGTGCTCTGCAAGCTCTCCAGGACAACATAAAATCTGGGGCTCTGTGCTTGCTTTCCTTCTGAACAAGTGTTAGTGTTTTCTGCACAAAAGCGATTCTTGCGAAGCAATGTGAACACTTCTGCTTCCCAGGCACAGAGAAGGTGCTAGCAGGATATTCTCTGCCTGCCTTTCCCCAGTGCTCTGCAAGCTCTCCAGGACAACATAAAATCTGGGACTCTGTGCTTTCTTTCCTTCTGAACAAGTGTTAGTGTTTTCTGCACAAAAGCGATTCTGCGAAGCAATGTGAACAGGCACAGAGAGGGTGCTATCAGGGAATTCTCTGCCTGCCTTTCCCCAGTGCTCTGCAAGCTCTCCAGGACAACATAAAATCTGGGACTCTGTGCTTTCTTTCCTTCTGAACAAGTGTTAGTGTTTTCTGCACAAAAGCGATTCTGCGAAGCAATGTGAACAGGCACAGAGAAGGTGCTAGCAGGGAATTCTCTGCCTGCCTTTCCCCAGTGCTCTGCAAGCTCTCCAGGACAACAGCAAATCTGGGGCTCTGTGCTTTCTTTCGTTCTGAACAAGTGTTACTGTTTTCTTCACAAAAGCGATTCTTGCGAAGCAATGTGAACACTTCTGCTTCCCAGGCACAGAGAAGGTGCTAGCAAGGAATTCTCTGCCTGCCTTTCCCCAGTGCTCTGCAAGCTCTCCAGGACAACATAAAATCTGGGGCTCTGTGCTTTCTTTCCTTCTGAACAAGTGTTACTGTTTTCTGCACAAAAGCGATTCTTGCGAAGCAATGTGAACACTTCTGCTTCCCAGGCACAGAGAAGGTGCTAGCAAGGAATTCTCTGCCTGCCTTTCCCCAGTGCTCTGCAAGCTCTCCAGGACAACATAAAATCTGGGGCTCTGTGCTTTCTTTCCTTCTGAACAAGTGTTACTGTTTTCTGCACAAAAGCGATTCTTGCGAAGCAATGTGAACACTTCTGCTTCCCAGGCACAGAGAAGGTGCAAGCAGGGAATTCTCTGCCTGCCTTTCCCCAGTGCTCTGCAAGCTCTCCAGGACAACATAAAATCTGGGGCTCTGTGCTTTCTTTCCTTCTGAACAAGTGTTACTGTTTTCTGCACAAAAGCGATTCTTGCGAAGCAATGTGAACACTTCTGCTTCCCAGGCACAGAGAAGGTGCTAGCAGGGAATTCTCTGCCTGCCTTTCCCCAGTGCTCTGCAAGCTCTCCAGGACAACATAGAATCTGGGGCTCTGTGCTTTCTTTCGTTCTGAACAAGTGTTACTGTTTTCTGCACAAAAGCGATTCTGCGAAGCAATGTGAACAGGCACAGAGAAGGTGCTAGCAGGGAATTCTCTGCCTGCCTTTCCCCAGTGCTCTGCAAGCTCTCCAGGACAACATAGAATCTGGGGCTCTGTGCTTTCTTTCCTTCTGAACAAGTGTTACTGTTTTCTGCACAAAAGCGATTCTTGCAGAGCAATGTGAACACTTCTGCTTCCCAGGCACAGAGAAGGTGCTAGCAAGGAATTCTCTGCCTGCCTTTCCCCAGTGCTCTGCAAGCTCTCCAGGACAACATAAAATCTGGGGCTCTGTGCTTTCTTTCCTTCTGAACAAGTGTTACTGTTTTCTGCACAAAAGCGATTCTTGCGAAGCAATGTGAACACTTCTGCTTCCCAGGCACAGAGAAGGTGCTAGCAGGGAATTCTCTGCCTGCCTTTCCCCAGTGCTCTGCAAGCTCTCCAGGACAACATAGAATCTGGGGCTCTGTGCTTTCTTTCCTTCTGAACAAGTGTTACTGTTTTCTGCACAAAAGCGATTCTGCGAAGCAATGTGAACAGGCACAGAGAAGGTGCTAGCAGGGAATTCTCTGCCTGCCTTTCCCCAGTGCTCTGCAAGCTCTCCAGGACAACATAGAATCTGGGGCTCTGTGCTTTCTTTCCTTCTGAACAAGTGTTACTGTTTTCTGCACAAAAGCGATTCTTGCAAAGCAATGTGAACACTTCTGCTTCCCAGGCACAGAGAAGGTGCTATCAGGGAATTCTCTGCCTGCCTTTCCCCAGTGCTCTGCAAGCTCTCCAGGACAACATAAAATCTGGGGCTCTGTGCTTTCTTTCCTTCTGAACAAGTGTTACTGTTTTCTGCACAAAAGCGATTCTTGCGAAGCAATGTGAACACTTCTGCTTCCCAGGCACAGAGAAGGTGCTAGCAAGGAATTCTCTGCCTGCCTTTCCCCAGTGCTCTGCAAGCTCTCCAGGACAACATAGAATCTGGGGCTCTGTGCTTTCTTTCCTTCTGAACAAGTGTTACTGTTTTCTGCACAAAAGCGATTCTGCGAAGCAATGTGAACAGGCACAGAGAAGGTGCTAGCAGGGAATTCTCTGCCTGCCTTTCCCCAGTGCTCTGCAAGCTCTCCAGGACAACATAGAATCTGGGGCTCTGTGCTTTCTTTCCTTCTGAACAAGTGTTACTGTTTTCTGCACAAAAGCGATTCTGCGAAGCAATGTGAACAGGCACAGAGAAGGTGCTAGCAGGGAATTCTCTGCCTGCCTTTCCCCAGTGCTCTGCAAGCTCTCCAGGACAACATAGAATCTGGGGCTCTGTGCTTTCTTTCCTTCTGAACAAGTGTTACTGTTTTCTGCACAAAAGCGATTCTTGCAAAGCAATGTGAACACTTCTGCTTCCCAGGCACAGAGAAGGTGCTATCAGGGAATTCTCTGCCTGCCTTTCCCCAGTGCTCTGCAAGCTCTCCAGGACAACATAAAATCTGGGGCTCTGTGCTTTCTTTCCTTCTGAACAAGTGTTACTGTTTTCTGCACAAAAGCGATTCTTGCGAAGCAATGTGAACACTTCTGCTTCCCAGGCACAGAGAAGGTGCTAGCAAGGAATTCTCTGCCTGCCTTTCCCCAGTGCTCTGCAAGCTCTCCAGGACAACATAAAATCTGGGGCTCTGTGCTTTCTTTCCTTCTGAACAAGTGTTACTGTTTTCTGCACAAAAGCGATTCTTGCGAAGCAATGTGAACACTTCTGCTTCCCAGGCACAGAGAAGGTGCAAGCAGGGAATTCTCTGCCTGCCTTTCCCCAGTGCTCTGCAAGCTCTCCAGGACAACATAAAATCTGGGGCTCTGTGCTTTCTTTCCTTCTGAACAAGTGTTACTGTTTTCTGCACAAAAGCGATTCTTGCGAAGCAATGTGAACACTTCTGCTTCCCAGGCACAGAGAAGGTGCTAGCAGGGAATTCTCTGCCTGCCTTTCCCCAGTGCTCTGCAAGCTCTCCAGGACAACATAGAATCTGGGGCTCTGTGCTTTCTTTCGTTCTGAACAAGTGTTACTGTTTTCTGCACAAAAGCGATTCTGCGAAGCAATGTGAACAGGCACAGAGAAGGTGCTAGCAGGGAATTCTCTGCCTGCCTTTCCCCAGTGCTCTGCAAGCTCTCCAGGACAACATAGAATCTGGGGCTCTGTGCTTTCTTTCCTTCTGAACAACTGTTACTGTTTTCTGCACAAAAGCGATTCTGCAAAGTAATGTGAACACTTCTGCTTCCCAGGCACAGAGAAGGTGCTAGCAGGGAATTCTCTGCCTGCCTTTCCCCAGTGCTCTGCAAGCTCTCCAGGACAACATAAAATCTGGGGCTCTGTGCTTTCTTTCCTTCTGAACAAGTGTTACTGTTTTCTGCACAAAAGCGATTCTGCGAAGCAATGTAAACACTTCTGCTTCCCAGGCACAGAGAAGGTGCTATCAGGGAATTCTCTGCCTGCCTTTCCCCAGTGCTCTGCAAGCTCTCCAGGACAACATAGAATCTGGGGCTCTGTGCTTTCTTTCGTTCTGAACAAGTGTTACTGTTTTCTGCACAAAAGCGATTCTGCGAAGCAATGTGAACAGGCACAGAGAAGGTGCTATCAGGGAATTCTCTGCCTGCCTTTCCCCAGTGCTCTGCAAGCTCTCCAGGACAACATAGAATCTGGGGCTCTGTGCTTTCTTTCCTTCTGAACAAGTGTTACTGTTTTCTGCACAAAAGCGATTCTGCGAAGCAATGTGAACACTTCTGCTTCCCAGGCACAGAGAAGGTGCTAGCAAGGAATTCTCTGCCTGCCTTTCCCCAGTGCTCTGCAAGCTCTCCAGGACAACATAAAATCTGGGGCTCTGTGCTTTCTTTCCTTCTGAACAAGTGTTAGTGTTTTCTGCACAAAAGCGATTCTTGCGAAGCAATGTGAACACTTCTGCTTCCCAGGCACAGAGAAGGTGCTAGCAGGGAATTCTCTGCCTGCCTTTCCCCAGTGCTCTGCAAGCTCTCCAGGACAACAGCAAATCTGGGGCTCTGTGCTTTCTTTCCTTCTGAACAAGTGTTACTGTTTTCTGCACAAAAGCAATTCTGCGAAGCAATATGAACAGGCACAGAGAAGGTGCTATCAGGGAATTCTCTGCCTGCCTTTCCCCAGTGCTCTGCAAGCTCTCCAGGACAACATAGAATCGGGGTCTCTGTGCTTTCTTTCCTTCTGAACAAGTGTTACTGTTTTCTGCACAAAAGCGATTCTTGCGAAGCAATGTGAACACTTCTGCTTCCCAGGCACAGAGAAGGTGCTAGCAGGGAATTCTCTGCCTGCCTTTCCCCAGTGCTCTGCAAGCTCTCCAGGACAACATAAAATCTGGGGCTCTGTGCTTGCTTTCCTTCTGAACAAGTGTTAGTGTTTTCTGCACAAAAGCGATTCTTGCGAAGCAATGTGAACACTTCTGCTTCCCAGGCACAGAGAAGGTGCTAGCAGGAAATTCTCTGCCTGCCTTTCCCCAGTGCTCTGCAAGCTCTCCAGGACAACATAAAATCTGGGACTCTGTGCTTTCTTTCCTTCTGAACAAGTGTTAGTGTTTTCTGCACAAAAGCGATTCTGCGAAGCGATGTGAACAGGCACAGAGAGGGTGCTATCAGGGAATTCTCTGCCTGCCTTTCCCCAGTGCTCTGCAAGCTCTCCAGGACAACATAAAATCTGGGACTCTGTGCTTTCTTTCCTTCTGAACAAGTGTTAGTGTTTTCTGCACAAAAGCGATTCTGCGAAGCAATGTGAACAGGCACAGAGAAGGTGCTAGCAGGGAATTCTCTGCCTGCCTTTCCCCAGTGCTCTGCAAGCTCTCCAGGACAACAGCAAATCTGGGGCTCTGTGCTTTCTTTCGTTCTGAACAAGTGTTACTGTTTTCTTCACAAAAGCGATTCTTGCGAAGCAATGTGAACACTTCTGCTTCCCAGGCACAGAGAAGGTGCTAGCAGGGAATTCTCTGCCTGCCTTTCCCCAGTGCTCTGCAAGCTCTCCAGGACAACATAGAATCTGGGGCTCTGTGCTTTCTTTCCTTCTGAACAAGTGTTACTGTTTTCTGCACAAAAGCGATTCTGCGAAGCAATGTGAACAGGCACAGAGAAGGTGCTAGCAGGGAATTCTCTGCCTGCCTTTCCCCAGTGCTCTGCAAGCTCTCCAGGACAACATAGAATCTGGGGCTCTGTGCTTTCTTTCCTTCTGAACAAGTGTTACTGTTTTCTGCACAAAAGCGATTCTTGCAAAGCAATGTGAACACTTCTGCTTCCCAGGCACAGAGAAGGTGCTATCAGGAATTCTCTGCCTGCCTTTCCCCAGTGCTCTGCAAGCTCTCCAGGACAACATAAAATCTGGGGCTCTGTGCTTTCTTTCCTTCTGAACAAGTGTTACTGTTTTCTGCACAAAAGCGATTCTTGCGAAGCAATGTGAACACTTCTGCTTCCCAGGCACAGAGAAGGTGCTAGCAAGGAATTCTCTGCCTGCCTTTCCCCAGTGCTCTGCAAGCTCTCCAGGACAACATAAAATCTGGGGCTCTGTGCTTTCTTTCCTTCTGAACAAGTGTTACTGTTTTCTGCACAAAAGCGATTCTTGCGAAGCAATGTGAACACTTCTGCTTCCCAGGCACAGAGAAGGTGCAAGCAGGGAATTCTCTGCCTGCCTTTCCCCAGTGCTCTGCAAGCTCTCCAGGACAACATAAAATCTGGGGCTCTGTGCTTTCTTTCCTTCTGAACAAGTGTTACTGTTTTCTGCACAAAAGCGATTCTTGCGAAGCAATGTGAACACTTCTGCTTCCCAGGCACAGAGAAGGTGCTAGCAGGGAATTCTCTGCCTGCCTTTCCCCAGTGCTCTGCAAGCTCTCCAGGACAACATAGAATCTGGGGCTCTGTGCTTTCTTTCGTTCTGAACAAGTGTTACTGTTTTCTGCACAAAAGCGATTCTGCGAAGCAATGTGAACAGGCACAGAGAAGGTGCTAGCAGGGAATTCTCTGCCTGCCTTTCCCCAGTGCTCTGCAAGCTCTCCAGGACAACATAAAATCTGGGGCTCTGTGCTTTCTTTCCTTCTGAACAAGTGTTACTGTTTTCTGCACAAAAGCGATTCTTGCGAAGCAATGTGAACACTTCTGCTTCCCAGGCACAGAGAAGGTGCTAGCAAGGAATTCTCTGCCTGCCTTTCCCCAGTGCTCTGCAAGCTCTCCAGGACAACATAAAATCTGGGGCTCTGTGCTTTCTTTCCTTCTGAACAAGTGTTACTGTTTTCTGCACAAAAGCGATTCTTGCGAAGCAATGTGAACACTTCTGCTTCCCAGGCACAGAGAAGGTGCAAGCAGGGAATTCTCTGCCTGCCTTTCCCCAGTGCTCTGCAAGCTCTCCAGGACAACATAAAATCTGGGGCTCTGTGCTTTCTTTCCTTCTGAACAAGTGTTACTGTTTTCTGCACAAAAGCGATTCTTGCGAAGCAATGTGAACACTTCTGCTTCCCAGGCACAGAGAAGGTGCTAGCAGGGAATTCTCTGCCTGCCTTTCCCCAGTGCTCTGCAAGCTCTCCAGGACAACATAGAATCTGGGGCTCTGTGCTTTCTTTCCTTCTGAACAAGTGTTACTGTTTTCTGCACAAAAGCGATTCTGCAAAGTAATGTGAACACTTCTGCTTCCCAGGCACAGAGAAGGTGCTAGCAGGGAATTCTCTGCCTGCCTTTCCCCAGTGCTCTGCAAGCTCTCCAGGACAACATAAAATCTGGGGCTCTGTGCTTTCTTTCCTTCTGAACAAGTGTTACTGTTTTCTGCACAAAAGCGATTCTGCGAAGCAATGTGAACACTTCTGCTTCCCAGGCACAGAGAAGGTGCTATCAGGGAATTCTCTGCCTGCCTTTCCCCAGTGCTCTGCAAGCTCTCCAGGACAACATAGAATCTGGGGCTCTGTGCTTTCTTTCGTTCTGAACAAGTGTTACTGTTTTCTGCACAAAAGCGATTCTGCGAAGCAATGTGAACAGGCACAGAGAAGGTGCTATCAGGGAATTCTCTGCCTGCCTTTCCCCAGTGCTCTGCAAGCTCTCCAGGACAACATAGAATCTGGGGCTCTGTGCTTTCTTTCGTTCTGAACAAGTGTTACTGTTTTCTGCACAAAAGCGATTCTGCGAAGCAATGTGAACACTTCTGCTTCCCAGGCACAGAGAAGGTGCTAGCAAGGAATTCTCTGCCTGCCTTTCCCCAGTGCTCTGCAAGCTCTCCAGGACAACATAAAATCTGGGGCTCTGTGCTTTCTTTCCTTCTGAACAAGTGTTAGTGTTTTCTGCACAAAAGCGATTCTTGCGAAGCAATGTGAACACTTCTGCTTCCCAGGCACAGAGAAGGTGCTAGCAGGGAATTCTCTGCCTGCCTTTCCCCAGTGCTCTGCAAGCTCTCCAGGACAACAGCAAATCTGGGGCTCTGTGCTTTCTTTCCTTCTGAACAAGTGTTACTGTTTTCTGCACAAAAGCGATTCTGCGAAGCAATATGAACAGGCACAGAGAAGGTGCTATCAGGGAATTCTCTGCCTGCCTTTCCCCAGTGCTCTGCAAGCTCTCCAGGACAACATAAAATCTGGGGCTCTGTGCTTGCTTTCCTTCTGAACAAGTGTTAGTGTTTTCTGCACAAAAGCGATTCTTGCGAAGCAATGTGAACACTTCTGCTTCCCAGGCACAGAGAAGGTGCTAGCAGGAAATTCTCTGCCTGCCTTTCCCCAGTGCTCTGCAAGCTCTCCAGGACAACATAAAATCTGGGGCTCTGTGCTTTCTTTCCTTCTGAACAAGTGTTAGTGTTTTCTGCACAAAAGCGATTCTGCGAAGCAATGTGAACAGGCACAGAGAAGGTGCTATCAGGGAATTCTCTGCCTGCCTTTCCCCAGTGCTCTGCAAGCTCTCCAGGACAACATAGAATCTGGGGCTCTGTGCTTTCTTTCCTTCTGAAAAAGTGTTAGTGTTTTCTGCACAAAAGCGATTCTGCGAAGCAATGTGAACACTGCTGCTTCCCAGGCACAGAGAAGGTGCTAGCAGGGAATTCTCTGCCTGCCTTTCCCCAGTGCTCTGCAAGCTCTCCAGGACAACAGCAAATCTGGGGCTCTGTGCTTTCTTTCGTTCTGAACAAGTGTTACTGTTTTCTTCACAAAAGCGATTCTTGCGAAGCAATGTGAACACTTCTGCTTCCCAGGCACAGAGAAGGTGCTATCAGGGAATTCTCTGCCTGCCTTTCCCCAGTGCTCTGCAAGCTCTCCAGGACAACATAGAATCTGGGGCTCTGTGCTTTCTTTCGTTCTGAACAAGTGTTACTGTTTTCTGCACAAAAGCGATTCTGCGAAGCAATATGAACAGGCACAGAGAAGGTGCTATCAGGGAATTCTCTGCCTGCCTTTCCCCAGTGCTCTGAAAGCTCTCCAGGACAACATAGAATCTGGGGCTCTGTGCTTTCTTTCCTTCTGAACAAGTGTTACTGTTTTCTGCACAAAAGCGATTCTTGCGAAGCAATGTGAACACTTCTGCTTCCCAGGCACAGAGAAGGTGCTAGCAGGGAATTCTCTGCCTGCCTTTCCCCAGTGCTCTGCAAGCTCTCCAGGACAACATAGAATCTGGGGCTCTGTGCTTTCTTTCCTTCTGAACAAGTGTTACTGTTTTCTGCACAAAAGCGATTCTGCGAAGCAATGTGAACAGGCACAGAGAAGGTTCTAGCAGGGAATTCTCTGCCTGCCTTTCCCCAGTGCTCTGCAAGCTCTCCAGGACAACATAGAATCTGGGGCTCTGTGCTTTCTTTCCTTCTGAAAAAGTGTTACTGTTTTCTGCACAAAAGCGATTCTTGCAAAGCAATGTGAACACTTCTGCTTCCCAGGCACAGAGAAGGTGCTAGCAAGGAATTCTCTGCCTGCCTTTCCCCAGTGCTCTGCAAGCTCTCCAGGACAACATAAAATCTGGGGCTCTGTGCTTTCTTTCCTTCTGAACAAGTGTTACTGTTTTCTGCACAAAAGCGATTCTGCGAAGCAATGTGAACACTTCTGCTTCCCAGGCACAGAGAAGGTGCTAGCAAGGAATTCTCTGCCTGCCTTTCCCCAGTGCTCTGCAAGCTCTCCAGGACAACATAGAATCTGGGGCTCTGTGCTTTCTTTCGTTCTGAACAAGTGTTACTGTTTTCTGCACAAAAGCGATTCTGCAAAGTAATGTGAACACTTCTGCTTCCCAGGCACAGAGAAGGTGCTAGCAGGGAATTCTCTGCCTGCCTTTCCCCAGTGCTCTGCAAGCTCTCCAGGACAACATAAAATCTGGGGCTCTGTGCTTTCTTTCCTTCTGAACAAGTGTTACTGTTTTCTGCACAAAAGCGATTCTGCGAAGCAATGTGAACACTTCTGCTTCCCAGGCACAGAGAAGGTGCTATCAGGGAATTCTCTGCCTGCCTTTCCCCAGTGCTCTGCAAGCTCTCCAGGACAACATAGAATCTGGGGCTCTGTGCTTTCTTTCGTTCTGAACAAGTGTTACTGTTTTCTGCACAAAAGCGATTCTGCGAAGCAATGTGAACAGGCACAGAGAAGGTGCTATCAGGGAATTCTCTGCCTGCCTTTCCCCAGTGCTCTGCAAGCTCTCCAGGACAACATAGAATCTGGGGCTCTGTGCTTTCTTTCCTTCTGAACAAGTGTTACTGTTTTCTGCACAAAAGCGATTCTGCGAAGCAATGTGAACACTTCTGCTTCCCAGGCACAGAGAAGGTGCTAGCAAGGAATTCTCTGCCTGCCTTTCCCCAGTGCTCTGCAAGCTCTCCAGGACAACATAAAATCTGGGGCTCTGTGCTTTCTTTCCTTCTGAACAAGTGTTAGTGTTTTCTGCACAAAAGCGATTCTTGCGAAGCAATGTGAACACTTCTGCTTCCCAGGCACAGAGAAGGTGCTAGCAGGGAATTCTCTGCCTGCCTTTCCCCAGTGCTCTGCAAGCTCTCCAGGACAACAGCAAATCTGGGGCTCTGTGCTTTCTTTCCTTCTGAACAAGTGTTACTGTTTTCTGCACAAAAGCGATTCTGCGAAGCAATATGAACAGGCACAGAGAAGGTGCTATCAGGGAATTCTCTGCCTGCCTTTCCCCAGTGCTCTGCAAGCTCTCCAGGACAACATAAAATCTGGGGCTCTGTGCTTGCTTTCCTTCTGAACAAGTGTTAGTGTTTTCTGCACAAAAGCGATTCTTGCGAAGCAATGTGAACACTTCTGCTTCCCAGGCACAGAGAAGGTGCTAGCAGGAAATTCTCTGCCTGCCTTTCCCCAGTGCTCTGCAAGCTCTCCAGGACAACATAAAATCTGGGGCTCTGTGCTTTCTTTCCTTCTGAACAAGTGTTAGTGTTTTCTGCACAAAAGCGATTCTGCGAAGCAATGTGAACAGGCACAGAGAAGGTGCTATCAGGGAATTCTCTGCCTGCCTTTCCCCAGTGCTCTGCAAGCTCTCCAGGACAACATAGAATCTGGGGCTCTGTGCTTTCTTTCCTTCTGAAAAAGTGTTAGTGTTTTCTGCACAAAAGCGATTCTGCGAAGCAATGTGAACACTGCTGCTTCCCAGGCACAGAGAAGGTGCTAGCAGGGAATTCTCTGCCTGCCTTTCCCCAGTGCTCTGCAAGCTCTCCAGGACAACATAGAATCTGGGGCTCTGTGCTTTCTTTCGTTCTGAACAAGTGTTACTGTTTTCTTCACAAAAGCGATTCTTGCGAAGCAATGTGAACACTTCTGCTTCCCAGGCACAGAGAAGGTGCTATCAGGGAATTCTCTGCCTGCCTTTCCCCAGTGCTCTGCAAGCTCTCCAGGACAACATAGAATCTGGGGCTCTGTGCTTTCTTTCGTTCTGAACAAGTGTTACTGTTTTCTGCACAAAAGCGATTCTGCGAAGCAATATGAACAGGCACAGAGAAGGTGCTATCAGGGAATTCTCTGCCTGCCTTTCCCCAGTGCTCTGCAAGCTCTCCAGGACAACATAAAATCTGGGGCTCTGTGCTTGCTTTCCTTCTGAACAAGTGTTACTGTTTTCTGCACAAAAGCGATTCTTGCGAAGCAATGTGAACACTTCTGCTTCCCAGGCACAGAGAAGGTGCTAGCAGGGAATTCTCTGCCTGCCTTTCCCCAGTGCTCTGCAAGCTCTCCAGGACAACATAGAATCTGGGGCTCTGTGCTTTCTTTCCTTCTGAACAAGTGTTACTGTTTTCTGCACAAAAGCGATTCTGCGAAGCAATGTGAACAGGCACAGAGAAGGTTCTAGCAGGGAATTCTCTGCCTGCCTTTCCCCAGTGCTCTGCAAGCTCTCCAGGACAACATAGAATCTGGGGCTCTGTGCTTTCTTTCCTTCTGAACAAGTGTTACTGTTTTCTGCACAAAAGCGATTCTTGCAAAGCAATGTGAACACTTCTGCTTCCCAGGCACAGAGAAGGTGCTAGCAAGGAATTCTCTGCCTGCCTTTCCCCAGTGCTCTGCAAGCTCTCCAGGACAACATAAAATCTGGGGCTCTGTGCTTTCTTTCCTTCTGAACAAGTGTTACTGTTTTCTGCACAAAAGCGATTCTTGCGAAGCAATGTGAACACTTCTGCTTCCCAGGCACAGAGAAGGTGCTAGCAAGGAATTCTCTGCCTGCCTTTCCCCAGTGCTCTGCAAGCTCTCCAGGACAACATAGAATCTGGGGCTCTGTGCTTTCTTTCGTTCTGAACAAGTGTTACTGTTTTCTGCACAAAAGCGATTCTTGCGAAGCAATGTGAACACTTCTGCTTCCCAGGCACAGAGAAGGTGCAAGCAGGGAATTCTCTGCCTGCCTTTCCCCAGTGCTCTGCAAGCTCTCCAGGACAACATAAAATCTGGGGCTCTGTGCTTTCTTTCCTTCTGAACAAGTGTTACTGTTTTCTGCACAAAAGCGATTCTTGCAAAGCAATGTGAACACTTCTGCTTCCCAGGCACAGAGAAGGTGCTAGCAGGGAATTCTCTGCCTGCCTTTCCCCAGTGCTCTGCAAGCTCTCCAGGACAACATAGAATCTGGGGCTCTGTGCTTTCTTTCCTTCTGAACAAGTGTTACTGTTTTCTGCACAAAAGCGATTCTGCGAAGCAATGTGAACAGGCACAGAGAAGGTGCTAGCAGGGAATTCTCTGCCTGCCTTTCCCCAGTGCTCTGAAAGCTCTCCAGGACAACATAGAATCTGGGGCTCTGTGCTTTCTTTCCTTCTGAACAAGTGTTACTGTTTTCTGCACAAAAGCGATTCTTGCAGAGCAATGTGAACACTTCTGCTTCCCAGGCACAGAGAAGGTGCTAGCAAGGAATTCTCTGCCTGCCTTTCCCCAGTGCTCTGCAAGCTCTCCAGGACAACATAGAATCTGGGGCTCTGTGCTTTCTTTCGTTCTGAACAAGTGTTACTGTTTTCTGCACAAAAGCGATTCTTGCGAAGCAATGTGAACACTTCTGCTTCCCAGGCACAGAGAAGGTGCTATCAGGGAATTCTCTGCCTGCCTTTCCCCAGTGCTCTGCAAGCTCTCCAGGACAACATAGAATCTGGGGCTCTGTGCTTTCTTTCCTTCTGAACAAGTGTTAGTGTTTTCTGCACAAAAGCGAATCTTGCGAAGCAATGAGAACACTTCTGCTTCCTAGGCACAGAGAAGGTACTATCAGGGAATTCTCTGCCTGCCTTTCCCCAGTGCTCTGCAAGCTCTCCAGGACAACATAGAATCTGGGGCTCTGTGCTTTCTTTCCTTCTGAACAAGTGTTACTGTTTTCTGCACAAAAGCGATTCTGCGAAGCAATGTGAACACTTCTGCTTCCCAGGCACAGAGAAGGTGCTAGCAAGGAATTCTCTGCCTGCCTTTCCCCAGTGCTCTGCAAGCTCTCCAGGACAACATAAAATCTGGGGCTCTGTGCTTTCTTTCGTTCTGAACAAGTGTTACTGTTTTCTGCACAAAAGCGATTCTTGCGAAGCAATGTGAACACTTCTGCTTCCCAGGCACAGAGAAGGTGCTAGCAGGGAATTCTCTGCCTGCCTTTCCCCAGTGCTCTGCAAGCTCTCCAGGACAACAGCAAATCTGGGGCTCTGTGCTTTCTTTCGTTCTGAACAAGTGTTACTGTTTTCTTCACAAAAGCGATTCTTGCGAAGCAATGTGAACACTTCTGCTTCCCAGGCACAGAGAAGGTGCTAGCAGGGAATTCTCTGCCTGCCTTTCCCCAGTGCTCTGCAAGCTCTCCAGGACAACAGCAAATCTGGGGCTCTGTGCTTTCTTTCGTTCTGAACAAGTGTTACTGTTTTCTGCACAAAAGCGATTCTGCGAAGCAATGTGAACAGGCACAGAGAAGGTGCTAGCAGGGAATTCTCTGCCTGCCTTTCCCCAGTGCTCTGCAAGCTCTCCAGGACAACATAAAATCTGGGGCTCTGTGCTTTCTTTCCTTCTGAACAAGTGTTACTGTTTTCTGCACAAAAGCGATTCTTGCGAAGCAATGTGAACACTTCTGCTTCCCAGGCACAGAGAAGGTGCTAGCAGGGAATTCTCTGCCTGCCTTTCCCCAGTGCTCTGCAAGCTCTCCAGGACAACATAGAATCTGGGGCTCTGTGCTTTCTTTCCTTCTGAACAAGTGTTACTGTTTTCTGCACAAAAGCGATTCTGCGAAGCAATGTGAACAGGCACAGAGAAGGTGCTATCAGGGAATTCTCTGCCTGCCTTTCCCCAGTGCTCTGCAAGCTCTCCAGGACAACATAGAATCTGGGGCTCTGTGCTTTCTTTCGTTCTGAACAAGTGTTACTGTTTTCTGCACAAAAGCGATTCTGCGAAGCAATGTGAACAGGCACAGAGAAGGTGCTAGCAGGGAATTCTCTGCCTGCCTTTCCCCAGTGCTCTGCAAGCTCTCCAGGAGAACAGCAAATCTGGGGCTCTGTGCTTTCTTTCCTTCTGAACAAGTGTTACTGTTTTCTGCACAAAAGCGATTCTTGCGAAGCAATGTGAACACTTCTGCTTCCTAGGCACAGAGAAGGTACTATCAGGGAATTCTCTGCCTGCCTTTCCCCAGTGCTCTGCAAGCTCTCCAGGACAACATAGAATCTGGGGCTCTGTGCTTTCTTTCCTTCTGAACAAGTGTTACTGTTTTCTTCACAAAAGCGATTCTGCGAAACAATGTGAACAGGCACAGAGAAGGTGCTAGCAAGGAATTCTCTGCCTGCCTTTCCCCAGTGCTCTGCAAGCTCTCCAGGACAACATAAAATCTGGGGCTCTGTGCTTTCTTTCCTTCTGAACAAGTGTTACTGTTTTCTGCACAAAAGCGATTCTGCGAAGCAATGTGAACAGGCACAGAGAAGGTGCTAGCAGGGAATTCTCTGCCTGCCTTTCCCCAGTGCTCTGCAAGCTCTCCAGGACAACATAGAATCTGGGGCTCTGTGCTTTCTTTCGTTCTGAACAAGTGTTACTGTTTTCTGCACAAAAGCGATTCTTGCGAAGCAATGTGAACACTTCTGCTTCCCAGGCACAGAGAAGGTGCTAGCAGGGAATTCTCTGCCTGCCTTTCCCCAGTGCTCTGCAAGCTCTCCAGGACAACAGCAAATCTGGGGCTCTGTGCTTTCTTTCGTTCTGAACAAGTGTTACTGTTTTCTTCACAAAAGCGATTCTTGCGAAGCAATGTGAACACTTCTGCTTCCCAGGCACAGAGAAGGTGCTAGCAGGGAATTCTCTGCCTGCCTTTCCCCAGTGCTCTGCAAGCTCTCCAGGACAACAGCAAATCTGGGGCTCTGTGCTTTCTTTCGTTCTGAACAAGTGTTACTGTTTTCTGCACAAAAGCGATTCTGCGAAGCAATGTGAACAGGCACAGAGAAGGTGCTAGCAGGGAATTCTCTGCCTGCCTTTCCCCAGTGCTCTGCAAGCTCTCCAGGACAACATAAAATCTGGGGCTCTGTGCTTTCTTTCCTTCTGAACAAGTGTTACTGTTTTCTGCACAAAAGCGATTCTTGCGAAGCAATGTGAACACTTCTGCTTCCCAGGCACAGAGAAGGTGCTAGCAGGGAATTCTCTGCCTGCCTTTCCCCAGTGCTCTGCAAGCTCTCCAGGACAACATAGAATCTGGGGCTCTGTGCTTTCTTTCCTTCTGAACAAGTGTTACTGTTTTCTGCACAAAAGCGATTCTGCGAAGCAATGTGAACAGGCACAGAGAAGGTGCTATCAGGGAATTCTCTGCCTGCCTTTCCCCAGTGCTCTGCAAGCTCTCCAGGACAACATAGAATCTGGGGCTCTGTGCTTTCTTTCGTTCTGAACAAGTGTTACTGTTTTCTGCACAAAAGCGATTCTGCGAAGCAATGTGAACAGGCACAGAGAAGGTGCTAGCAGGGAATTCTCTGCCTGCCTTTCCCCAGTGCTCTGCAAGCTCTCCAGGAGAACAGCAAATCTGGGGCTCTGTGCTTTCTTTCCTTCTGAACAAGTGTTACTGTTTTCTGCACAAAAGCGATTCTTGCGAAGCAATGTGAACACTTCTGCTTCCTAGGCACAGAGAAGGTACTATCAGGGAATTCTCTGCCTGCCTTTCCCCAGTGCTCTGCAAGCTCTCCAGGACAACATAGAATCTGGGGCTCTGTGCTTTCTTTCCTTCTGAACAAGTGTTACTGTTTTCTTCACAAAAGCGATTCTGCGAAACAATGTGAACAGGCACAGAGAAGGTGCTAGCAAGGAATTCTCTGCCTGCCTTTCCCCAGTGCTCTGCAAGCTCTCCAGGACAACATAAAATCCGGAGCTCTGTGCTTTCTTTCCTTCTGAACAAGTGTTACTGTTTTCTGCACAAAAGCGATTCTGCGAAGCAATGTGAACAGGCACAGAGAAGGTGCTAGCAGGGAATTCTCTGCCTGCCTTTCCCCAGTGCTCTGCAAGCTCTCCAGGACAACATAGAATCTGGGGCTCTGTGCTTTCTTTCGTTCTGAACAAGTGTTAGTGTTTTCTGCACAAAAGCTATTCTTGCAAAGCAATGTGAACACTTCTGCTTCCCAGGCACAGAGAAGGTGCTAGCAGGGAATTCTCTGCCTGCCTTTCCCCAGTGCTCTGCAAGCTCTCCAGGACAACATAAAATCTGGGGCTCTGTGCTTTCTTTCCTTCTGAACAAGTGTTACTGTTTTCTGCACAAAAGCGAATCTTGCGAAGCAATGTGAACACTTCTGCTTCCCAGGCACAGAGAAGGTGCTAGCAAGGAATTCTCTGCCTGCCTTTCCCCAGTGCTCTGCAAGCTCTCCAGGACAACATAAAATCTGGGGCTCTGTGCTTTCTTTCCTTCTGAACAAGTGTTACTGTTTTCTGCACAAAAGCGATTCTTGCGAAGCAATGTGAACACTTCTGCTTCCCAGGCACAGAGAAGGTGCTAGCAGGGAGTTCTCTGCCTGCCTTTCCCCAGTGCTCTGCAAGCTCTCCAGGACAACAGCAAATCTGGGGCTCTGTGCTTTCTTTCGTTCTGAACAAGTGTTACTGTTTTCTTCACAAAAGCGATTCTTGCGAAGCAATGTGAACACTTCTGCTTCCCAGGCACAGAGAAGGTGCTAGCAGGGAATTCTCTGCCTGCCTTTCCCCAGTGCTCTGCAAGCTCTCCAGGACAACATAAAATCTGGGGCTCTGTGCTTTCTTTCGTTCTGAACAAGTGTTACTGTTTTCTGCACAAAAGCGATTCTGCGAAGCAATGTGAACAGGCACAGAGAAGGTGCTAGCAGGGAATTCTCTGCCTGCCTTTCCCCAGTGCTCTGCAAGCTCTCCAGGACAACATAAAATCTGGGGCTCTGTGCTTTCTTTCCTTCTGAACAAGTGTTACTGTTTTCTGCACAAAAGCGATTCTTGCGAAGCAATGTGAACACTTCTGCTTCCCAGGCACAGAGAAGGTGCTAGCAGGGAATTCTCTGCCTGCCTTTCCCCAGTGCTCTGCAAGCTCTCCAGGACAACATAGAATCTGGGGCTCTGTGCTTTCTTTCGTTCTGAACAAGTGTTACTGTTTTCTGCACAAAAGCGATTCTGCGAAGCAATGTGAACAGGCACAGAGAAGGTGCTATCAGGGAATTCTCTGCCTGCCTTTCCCCAGTGCTCTGCAAGCTCTCCAGGACAACATAGAATCTGGGGCTCTGTGCTTTCTTTCGTTCTGAACAAGTGTTACTGTTTTCTGCACAAAAGCGATTCTGCGAAGCAATGTGAACAGGCACAGAGAAGGTGCTAGCAGGGAATTCTCTGCCTGCCTTTCCCCAGTGCTCTGCAAGCTCTCCAGGAGAACAGCAAATCTGGGGCTCTGTGCTTTCTTTCGTTCTGAACAAGTGTTACTGTTTTCTGCACAAAAGCGATTCTTGCGAAGCAATGTGAACACTTCTGCTTCCCAGGCACAGAGAAGGTGCTAGCAGGGAATTCTCTGCCTGCCTTTCCCCAGTGCTCTGCAAGCTCTCCAGGACAACATAGAATCTGGGGCTCTGTGCTTTCTTTCGTTCTGAACAAGTGTTACTGTTTTCTGCACAAAAGCGATTCTGCGAAGCAATGTGAACAGGCACAGAGAAGGTGCTAGCAAGGAATTCTCTGCCTGCCTTTCCCCAGTGCTCTGCAAGCTCTCCAGGACAACATAAAATCTGGGGCTCTGTGCTTTCTTTCCTTCTGAACAAGTGTTAGCGTTTTCTGCACAAAAGCGAATCTTGCGAAGCAATGTGAACACTTCTGCTTCCTAGGCACAGAGAAGGTACTATCAGGGAATTCTCTGCCTGCCTTTCCCTAGTGCTCTGCAAGCTCTCCAGGACAACATAGAATCTGGGGCTCTGTGCTTTCTTTCCTTCTGAACAAGTGTTACTGTTTTCTGCACAAAAGCGATTCTGCGAAGCAATGTGAACAGGCACAGAGAAGGTGCTAGCAGGGAATTCTCTGCCTGCCTTTCCCCAGTGCTCTGCAAGCTCTCCAGGACAACATAGAATCTGGGGCTCTGTGCTTTCTTTCCTTCTGAACAAGTGTTACTGTTTTCTGCACAAAAGCGATTCTGCGAAGCAATGTGAACATTTCTGCTTCCCAGGCACAGAGAAGGTGCTAGCAGGGAATTCTCTGCCTGCCTTTCCCCAGTGCTCTGCAAGCTCTCCAGGACAACATAAAATCTGGGGCTCTGTGCTTGCTTTCCTTCTGAACAAGTGTTAGTGTTTTCTGCACAAAAGCGATTCTTGCGAAGCAATGTGAACACTTCTGCTTCCCAGGCACAGAGAAGGTGCTAGCAGGAAATTCTCTGCCTGCCTTTCCCCAGTGCTCTGCAAGCTCTCCAGGACAACATAAAATCTGGGGCTCTGTGCTTTCTTTCCTTCTGAACAAGTGTTAGTGTTTTCTGCACAAAAGCGATTCTGCGAAGCAATGTGAACAGGCACAGAGAAGGTGCTATCAGGGAATTCTCTGCCTGCCTTTCCCCAGTGCTCTGCAAGCTCTCCAGGACAACATAGAATCTGGGGCTCTGTGCTTTCTTTCCTTCTGAACAAGTGTTAGTGTTTTCTGCACAAAAGCGATTCTGCGAAGCAATGTGAACACTGCTGCTTCCCAGGCACAGAGAAGGTGCTAGCAGGGAATTCTCTGCCTGCCTTTCCCCAGTGCTCTGCAAGCTCTCCAGGACAACAGCAAATCTGGGGCTCTGTGCTTTCTTTCGTTCTGAACAAGTGTTACTGTTTTCTTCACAAAAGCGATTCTTGCGAAGCAATGTGAACACTTCTGCTTCCCAGGCACAGAGAAGGTGCTATCAGGGAATTCTCTGCCTGCCTTTCCCCAGTGCTCTGCAAGCTCTCCAGGACAACATAGAATCTGGGGCTCTGTGCTTTCTTTCCTTCTGAACAAGTGTTACTGTTTTCTGCACAAAAGCGATTCTGCGAAGCAATGTGAACAGGCACAGAGAAGGTGCTATCAGGGAATTCTCTGCCTGCCTTTCCCCAGTGCTCTGAAAGCTCTCCAGGACAACATAGAATCTGGGGCTCTGTGCTTTCTTTCCTTCTGAACAAGTGTTACTGTTTTCTGCACAAAAGCGATTCTTGCGAAGCAATGTGAACACTTCTGCTTCCCAGGCACAGAGAAGGTGCTATCAGGGAATTCTCTGCCTGCCTTTCCCCAGTGCTCTGCAAGCTCTCCAGGACAACATAGAATCTGGGGCTCTGTGCTTTCTTTCGTTCTGAACAAGTGTTACTGTTTTCTGCACAAAAGCGATTCTGCGAAGCAATGTGAACAGGCACAGAGAAGGTGCTATCAGGGAATTCTCTGCCTGCCTTTCCCCAGTGCTCTGAAAGCTCTCCAGGACAACATAGAATCTGGGGCTCTGTGCTTTCTTTCCTTCTGAACAAGTGTTACTGTTTTCTGCACAAAAGCGATTCTGCGAAGCAATGTGAACAGGCACAGAGAAGGTGCTAGCAGGGAATTCTCTGCCTGCCTTTCCCCAGTGCTCTGCAAGCTCTCCAGGACAGCATAAAATCTGGGGCTCTGTGCTTTCTTTCCTTCTGAACAAGTGTTAGCGTTTTCTGCACAAAAGCGAATCTTGCGAAGCAATGTGAACACTTCTGCTTCCTAGGCACAGAGAAGGTACTATCAGGGAATTCTCTGCCTGCCTTTCCCCAGTGCTCTGCAAGCTCTCCAGGACAACATAGAATCTGGGGCTCTGTGCTTTCTTTCCTTCTGAACAAGTGTTACTGTTTTCTTCACAAAAGCGATTCTGCGAAACAATGTGAACAGGCACAGAGAAGGTGCTAGCAAGGAATTCTCTGCCTGCCTTTCCCCAGTGCTCTGCAAGCTCTCCAGGACAACATAAAATCTGGGGCTCTGTGCTTTCTTTCCTTCTGAACAAGTGTTACTGTTTTCTGCACAAAAGCGATTCTGCGAAGCAATGTGAACAGGCACAGAGAAGGTGCTAGCAGGGAATTCTCTGCCTGCCTTTCCCCAGTGCTCTGCAAGCTCTCCAGGACAACATAGAATCTGGGGCTCTGTGCTTTCTTTCCTTCTGAACAAGTGTTAGTGTTTTCTGCACAAAAGCGATTCTGCGAAGCAATGTGAACACTTCTGCTTCCCAGGCACAGAGAAGGTGCTAGCAGGGAATTCTCTGCCTGCCTTTCCCCAGTGCTCTGCAAGCTCTCCAGGACAACAGCAAATCTGGGGCTCTGTGCTTTCTTTCGTTCTGAACAAGTGTTACTGTTTTCTTCACAAAAGCGATTCTTGCGAAGCAATGTGAACACTTCTGCTTCCCAGGCACAGAGAAGGTGCTAGCAGGGAATTCTCTGCCTGCCTTTCCCCAGTGCTCTGCAAGCTCTCCAGGACAACATAGAATCTGGGGCTCTGTGCTTTCTTTCCTTCTGAACAAGTGTTACTGTTTTCTGCACAAAAGCGATTCTGCGAAGCAATGTGAACAGGCACAGAGAAGGTGCTATCAGGGAATTCTCTGCCTGCCTTTCCCCAGTGCTCTGAAAGCTCTCCAGGACAACATAGAATCTGGGGCTCTGTGCTTTCTTTCCTTCTGAACAAGTGTTACTGTTTTCTGCACAAAAGCGATTCTTGCGAAGCAATGTGAACACTTCTGCTTCCCAGGCACAGAGAAGGTGCTATCAGGGAATTCTCTGCCTGCCTTTCCCCAGTGCTCTGCAAGCTCTCCAGGACAACATAGAATCTGGGGCTCTGTGCTTTCTTTCCTTCTGAACAAGTGTTACTGTTTTCTGCACAAAAGCGATTCTTGCGAAGCAATGTGAACACTTCTGCTTCCCAGGCACAGAGAAGGTGCTAGCAGGGAATTCTCTGCCTGCCTTTCCCCAGTGCTCTGCAAGCTCTCCAGGACAACATAGAATCTGGGGCTCTGTGCTTTCTTTCCTTCTGAACAAGTGTTACTGTTTTCTGCACAAAAGCGATTCTGCGAAGCAATGTGAACAGGCACAGAGAAGGTTCTAGCAGGGAATTCTCTGCCTGCCTTTCCCCAGTGCTCTGCAAGCTCTCCAGGACAACATAGAATCTGGGGCTCTGTGCTTTCTTTCCTTCTGAAAAAGTGTTACTGTTTTCTGCACAAAAGCGATTCTTGCAAAGCAATGTGAACACTTCTGCTTCCCAGGCACAGAGAAGGTGCTAGCAAGGAATTCTCTGCCTGCCTTTCCCCAGTGCTCTGCAAGCTCTCCAGGACAACATAAAATCTGGGGCTCTGTGCTTTCTTTCCTTCTGAACAAGTGTTACTGTTTTCTGCACAAAAGCGATTCTGCGAAGCAATGTGAACACTTCTGCTTCCCAGGCACAGAGAAGGTGCTAGCAAGGAATTCTCTGCCTGCCTTTCCCCAGTGCTCTGCAAGCTCTCCAGGACAACATAGAATCTGGGGCTCTGTGCTTTCTTTCCTTCTGAACAAGTGTTACTGTTTTCTGCACAAAAGCGATTCTTGCGAAGCAATGTGAACACTTCTGCTTCCCAGGCACAGAGAAGGTGCAAGCAGGGAATTCTCTGCCTGCCTTTCCCCAGTGCTCTGCAAGCTCTCCAGGACAACATAAAATCTGGGGCTCTGTGCTTTCTTTCCTTCTGAACAAGTGTTACTGTTTTCTGCACAAAAGCGATTCTTGCGAAGCAATGTGAACACTTCTGCTTCCCAGGCACAGAGAAGGTGCTAGCAGGGAATTCTCTGCCTGCCTTTCCCCAGTGCTCTGCAAGCTCTCCAGGACAACATAGAATCTGGGGCTCTGTGCTTTCTTTCCTTCTGAACAAGTGTTACTGTTTTCTGCACAAAAGCGATTCTGCGAAGCAATGTGAACAGGCACAGAGAAGGTGCTATCAGGGAATTCTCTGCCTGCCTTTCCCCAGTGCTCTGCAAGCTCTCCAGGACAACATAGAATCTGGGGCTCTGTGCTTTCTTTCCTTCTGAACAAGTGTTACTGTTTTCTGCACAAAAGCGATTCTTGCAGAGCAATGTGAACACTTCTGCTTCCCAGGCACAGAGAAGGTGCTAGCAAGGAATTCTCTGCCTGCCTTTCCCCAGTGCTCTGCAAGCTCTCCAGGACAACATAAAATCTGGGGCTCTGTGCTTTCTTTCCTTCTGAACAAGTGTTACTGTTTTCTTCACAAAAGCGATTCTTGCGAAGCAATGTGAACACTTCTGCTTCCCAGGCACAGAGAAGGTGCTAGCAAGGAATTCTCTGCCTGCCTTTCCCCAGTGCTCTGCAAGCTCTCCAGGACAACATAGAATCTGGGGCTCTGTGCTTTCTTTCCTTCTGAACAAGTGTTACTGTTTTCTGCACAAAAGCGATTCTGCAAAGTAATGTGAACACTTCTGCTTCCCAGGCACAGAGAAGGTGCTAGCAGGGAATTCTCTGCCTGCCTTTTCCCAGTGCTCTGCAAGCTCTCCAGGACAACATAAAATCTGGGGCTCTGTGCTTTCTTTCGTTCTGAACAAGTGTTACTGTTTTCTGCACAAAAGCGATTCTGCGAAGCAATGTGAACACTTCTGCTTCCCAGGCACAGAGAAGGTGCTAGCAGGGAATTCTCTGCCTGCCTTTCCCCAGTGCTCTGCAAGCTCTCCAGGACAACATAGAATCTGGGGCTCTGTGCTTTCTTTCGTTCTGAACAAGTGTTACTGTTTTCTGCACAAAAGCGATTCTGCGAAGCAATGTGAACAGGCACAGAGAAGGTGCTAGCAGGGAATTCTCTGCCTGCCTTTCCCCAGTGCTCTGCAAGCTCTCCAGGAGAACAGCAAATCTGGGGCTCTGTGCTTTCTTTCCTTCTGAACAAGTGTTACTGTTTTCTGCACAAAAGAGATTCTTGCGAAGCAATGTGAACACTTCTGCTTCCCAGGCACAGAGAAGGTGCTAGCAGGGAATTCTCTGCCTGCCTTTCCCCAGTGCTCTGCAAGCTCTCCAGGACAACATAAAATCTGGGGCTCTGTGCTTTCTTTCGTTCTGAACAAGTGTTACTGTTTTCTGCACAAAAGCGATTCTGCGAAGCAATGTGAACAGGCACAGAGAAGGTGCTAGCAAGGAATTCTCTGCCTGCCTTTCCCCAGTGCTCTGCAAGCTCTCCAGGACAACATAAAATCTGGGGCTCTGTGCTTTCTTTCCTTCTGAACAAGTGTTAGTGTTTTCTGCACAAAAGCGATTCTTGCGAAGCAATGTGAACACTTCTGCTTCCTAGGCACAGAGAAGGTACTATCAGGGAATTCTCTGCCTGCCTTTCCCCAGTGCTCTGCAAGCTCTCCAGGACAACATAGAATCTGGGGCTCTGTGCTTTCTTTCCTTCTGAACAAGTGTTACTGTTTTCTTCACAAAAGCGATTCTGCGAAACAATGTGAACAGGCACAGAGAAGGTGCTAGCAAGGAATTCTCTGCCTGCCTTTCCCCAGTGCTCTGCAAGCTCTCCAGGACAACATAAAATCTGGGGCTCTGTGCTTTCTTTCCTTCTGAACAAGTGTTACTGTTTTCTGCACAAAAGCGATTCTGCGAAGCAATGTGAACAGGCACAGAGAAGGTGCTAGCAGGGAATTCTCTGCCTGCCTTTCCCCAGTGCTCTGCAAGCTCTCCAGGACAACATAGAATCTGGGGCTCTGTGCTTTCTTTCGTTCTGAACAAGTGTTACTGTTTTCTGCACAAAAGCTATTCTTGCAAAGCAATGTGAACACTTCTGCTTCCCAGGCACAGAGAAGGTGCTAGCAGGGAATTCTCTGCCTGCCTTTCCCCAGTGCTCTGCAAGCTCTCCAGGACAACATAAAATCTGGGGCTCTGTGCTTTCTTTCGTTCTGAACAAGTGTTACTGTTTTCTGCACAAAAGCGATTCTTGCGAAGCAATGTGAACACTTCTGCTTCCCAGGCACAGAGAAGGTGCTAGCAGGGAATTCTCTGCCTGCCTTTCCCCAGTGCTCTGCAAGCTCTCCAGGACAACAGCAAATCTGGGGCTCTGTGCTTTCTTTCGTTCTGAACAAGTGTTACTGTTTTCTGCACAAAAGCGATTCTTGCGAAGCAATGTGAACACTTCTGCTTCCCAGGCACAGAGAAGGTGCTAGCAAGGAATTCTCTGCCTGCCTTTCCCCAGTGCTCTGCAAGCTCTCCAGGACAACATAGAATCTGGGGCTCTGTGCTTTCTTTCCTTCTGAACAAGTGTTACTGTTTTCTGCACAAAAGCGATTCTTGCGAAGCAATGTGAACACTTCTGCTTCCCAGGCACAGAGAAGGTGCAAGCAGGGAATTCTCTGCCTGCCTTTCCCCAGTGCTCTGCAAGCTCTCCAGGACAACATAAAATCTGGGGCTCTGTGCTTTCTTTCCTTCTGAACAAGTGTTACTGTTTTCTGCACAAAAGCGATTCTTGCGAAGCAATGTGAACACTTCTGCTTCCCAGGCACAGAGAAGGTGCTAGCAGGGAATTCTCTGCCTGCCTTTCCCCAGTGCTCTGCAAGCTCTCCAGGACAACATAGAATCTGGGGCTCTGTGCTTTCTTTCCTTCTGAACAAGTGTTACTGTTTTCTGCACAAAAGCGATTCTGCGAAGCAATGTGAACAGGCACAGAGAAGGTGCTAGCAGGGAATTCTCTGCCTGCCTTTCCCCAGTGCTCTGCAAGCTCTCCAGGACAACATAGAATCTGGGGCTCTGTGCTTTCTTTCCTTCTGAACAAGTGTTACTGTTTTCTGCACAAAAGCGATTCTTGCAGAGCAATGTGAACACTTCTGCTTCCCAGGCACAGAGAAGGTGCTAGCAAGGAATTCTCTGCCTGCCTTTCCCCAGTGCTCTGCAAGCTCTCCAGGACAACATAAAATCTGGGGCTCTGTGCTTTCTTTCCTTCTGAACAAGTGTTACTGTTTTCTTCACAAAAGCGATTCTTGCGAAGCAATGTGAACACTTCTGCTTCCCAGGCACAGAGAAGGTGCTAGCAAGGAATTCTCTGCCTGCCTTTCCCCAGTGCTCTGCAAGCTCTCCAGGACAACATAGAATCTGGGGCTCTGTGCTTTCTTTCCTTCTGAACAAGTGTTACTGTTTTCTGCACAAAAGCGATTCTGCAAAGTAATGTGAACACTTCTGCTTCCCAGGCACAGAGAAGGTGCTAGCAGGGAATTCTCTGCCTGCCTTTTCCCAGTGCTCTGCAAGCTCTCCAGGACAACATAAAATCTGGGGCTCTGTGCTTTCTTTCGTTCTGAACAAGTGTTACTGTTTTCTGCACAAAAGCGATTCTGCGAAGCAATGTGAACACTTCTGCTTCCCAGGCACAGAGAAGGTGCTAGCAGGGAATTCTCTGCCTGCCTTTCCCCAGTGCTCTGCAAGCTCTCCAGGACAACATAGAATCTGGGGCTCTGTGCTTTCTTTCGTTCTGAACAAGTGTTACTGTTTTCTGCACAAAAGCGATTCTGCGAAGCAATGTGAACAGGCACAGAGAAGGTGCTAGCAGGGAATTCTCTGCCTGCCTTTCCCCAGTGCTCTGCAAGCTCTCCAGGAGAACAGCAAATCTGGGGCTCTGTGCTTTCTTTCGTTCTGAACAAGTGTTACTGTTTTCTGCACAAAAGAGATTCTTGCGAAGCAATGTGAACACTTCTGCTTCCCAGGCACAGAGAAGGTGCTAGCAGGGAATTCTCTGCCTGCCTTTCCCCAGTGCTCTGCAAGCTCTCCAGGACAACATAAAATCTGGGGCTCTGTGCTTTCTTTCGTTCTGAACAAGTGTTACTGTTTTCTGCACAAAAGCGATTCTGCGAAGCAATGTGAACAGGCACAGAGAAGGTGCTAGCAAGGAATTCTCTGCCTGCCTTTCCCCAGTGCTCTGCAAGCTCTCCAGGACAACATAAAATCTGGGGCTCTGTGCTTTCTTTCCTTCTGAACAAGTGTTAGTGTTTTCTGCACAAAAGCGATTCTTGCGAAGCAATGTGAACACTTCTGCTTCCTAGGCACAGAGAAGGTACTATCAGGGAATTCTCTGCCTGCCTTTCCCCAGTGCTCTGCAAGCTCTCCAGGACAACATAGAATCTGGGGCTCTGTGCTTTCTTTCCTTCTGAACAAGTGTTACTGTTTTCTTCACAAAAGCGATTCTGCGAAACAATGTGAACAGGCACAGAGAAGGTGCTAGCAAGGAATTCTCTGCCTGCCTTTCCCCAGTGCTCTGCAAGCTCTCCAGGACAACATAAAATCTGGGGCTCTGTGCTTTCTTTCGTTCTGAACAAGTGTTACTGTTTTCTGCACAAAAGCGATTCTTGCGAAGCAATGTGAACACTTCTGCTTCCCAGGCACAGAGAAGGTGCTAGCAGGGAATTCTCTGCCTGCCTTTCCCCAGTGCTCTGCAAGCTCTCCAGGACAACAGCAAATCTGGGGCTCTGTGCTTTCTTTCGTTCTGAACAAGTGTTACTGTTTTCTGCACAAAAGCGATTCTTGCGAAGCAATGTGAACACTTCTGCTTCCCAGGCACAGAGAAGGTGCTAGCAGGGAATTCTCTGCCTGCCTTTCCCCAGTGCTCTGCAAGCTCTCCAGGACAACATAGAATCTGGGGCTCTGTGCTTTCTTTCCTTCTGAACAAGTGTTACTGTTTTCTGCACAAAAGCGATTCTTGCGAAGCAATGTGAACACTTCTGCTTCCCAGGCACAGAGAAGGTGCTAGCAGGGAATTCTCTGCCTGCCTTTCCCCAGTGCTCTGCAAGCTCTCCAGGACAACATAGAATCTGGGGCTCTGTGCTTTCTTTCGTTCTGAACAAGTGTTACTGTTTTCTGCACAAAAGCGATTCTGCGAAGCAATGTGAACAGGCACAGAGAAGGTGCTATCAGGGAATTCTCTGCCTGCCTTTCCCCAGTGCTCTGCAAGCTCTCCAGGACAACATAGAATCTGGGGCTCTGTGCTTTCTTTCCTTCTGAACAAGTGTTACTGTTTTCTGCACAAAAGCGATTCTGCGAAGCAATGTGAACAGGCACAGAGAAGGTGCTATCAGGGAATTCTCTGCCTGCCTTTCCCCAGTGCTCTGAAAGCTCTCCAGGACAACATAGAATCTGGGGCTCTGTGCTTTCTTTCCTTCTGAACAAGTGTTACTGTTTTCTGCACAAAAGCGATTCTTGCGAAGCAATGTGAACACTTCTGCTTCCCAGGCACAGAGAAGGTGCTAGCAGGGAATTCTCTGCCTGCCTTTCCCCAGTGCTCTGCAAGCTCTCCAGGACAACATAGAATCTGGGGCTCTGTGCTTTCTTTCGTTCTGAACAAGTGTTACTGTTTTCTGCACAAAAGCGATTCTGCGAAGCAATGTGAACAGGCACAGAGAAGGTGCTATCAGGGAATTCTCTGCCTGCCTTTCCCCAGTGCTCTGAAAGCTCTCCAGGACAACATAGAATCTGGGGCTCTGTGCTTTCTTTCCTTCTGAACAAGTGTTACTGTTTTCTGCACAAAAGCGATTCTTGCGAAGCAATGTGAACACTTCTGCTTCCCAGGCACAGAGAAGGTGCTAGCAGGGAATTCTCTGCCTGCCTTTCCCCAGTGCTCTGCAAGCTCTCCAGGACAACATAGAATCTGGGGCTCTGTGCTTTCTTTCCTTCTGAACAAGTGTTACTGTTTTCTGCACAAAAGCGATTCTGCGAAGCAATGTGAACAGGCACAGAGAAGGTGCTAGCAGGGAATTCTCTGCCTGCCTTTCCCCAGTGCTCTGCATGCTCTCCAGGAGAACAGCAAATCTGGGGCTCTGTGCTTTCTTTCCTTCTGAACAAGTGTTACTGTTTTCTGCACAAAAGCGATTCTTGCGAAGCAATGTGAACACTTCTGTTTCCCAGGCACAGAGAAGGTGCTAGCAGGGAATTCTCTGCCTGCCTTTCCCCAGTGCTCTGCAAGCTCTCCAGGACAACATAGAATCTGGGGCTCTGTGCTTTCTTTCGTTCTGAACAAGTGTTACTGTTTTCTGCACAAAAGCGATTCTGCGAAGCAATGTGAACAGGCACAGAGAAGGTGCTAGCAGGGAATTCTCTGCCTGCCTTTCCCCAGTGCTCTGCAAGCTCTCCAGGACAGCATAAAATCTGGGGCTCTGTGCTTTCTTTCCTTCTGAACAAGTGTTAGCGTTTTCTGCACAAAAGCGAATCTTGCGAAGCAATGTGAACACTTCTGCTTCCTAGGCACAGAGAAGGTACTATCAGGGAATTCTCTGCCTGCCTTTCCCCAGTGCTCTGCAAGCTCTCCAGGACAACATAGAATCTGGGGCTCTGTGCTTTCTTTCCTTCTGAACAAGTGTTACTGTTTTCTTCACAAAAGCGATTCTGCGAAACAATGTGAACAGGCACAGAGAAGGTGCTATCAGGGAATTCTCTGCCTGCCTTTCCCCAGTGCTCTGCAAGCTCTCCAGGACAACATAAAATCTGGGGCTCTGTGCTTTCTTTCGTTCTGAACAAGTGTTACTGTTTTCTGCACAAAAGCGATTCTTGCGAAGCAATGTGAACACTTCTGCTTCCCAGGCACAGAGAAGGTGCTAGCAGGGAATTCTCTGCCTGCCTTTCCCCAGTGCTCTGCAAGCTCTCCAGGACAACAGCAAATATGGGGCTCTGTGCTTTCTTTCGTTCTGAACAAGTGTTACTGTTTTCTTCACAAAAGCGATTCTTGCGAAGCAATGTGAACACTTCTGCTTCCCAGGCACAGAGAAGGTGCTAGCAGGGAATTCTCTGCCTGCCTTTCCCCAGTGCTCTGCAAGCTCTCCAGGACAACATAAAATCTGGGGCTCTGTGCTTTCTTTCCTTCTGAACAAGTGTTACTGTTTTCTGCACAAAAGCGATTCTTGCGAAGCAATGTGAACACTTCTGCTTCCCAGGCACAGAGAAGGTGCTAGCAGGGAATTCTCTGCCTGCCTTTCCCCAGTGCTCTGCAAGCTCTCCAGGACAACATAGAATCTGGGGCTCTGTGCTTTCTTTCGTTCTGAACAAGTGTTACTGTTTTCTGCACAAAAGCGATTCTGCGAAGCAATGTGAACAGGCACAGAGAAGGTGCTATCAGGGAATTCTCTGCCTGCCTTTCCCCAGTGCTCTGCAAGCTCTCCAGGACAACATAGAATCTGGGGCTCTGTGCTTTCTTTCCTTCTGAACAAGTGTTACTGTTTTCTGCACAAAAGCGATTCTGCAAAGCAATGTGAACAGGCACAGAGAAGGTGCTATCAGGGAATTCTCTGCCTGCCTTTCCCCAGTGCTCTGAAAGCTCTCCAGGACAACATAGAATCTGGGGCTCTGTGCTTTCTTTCCTTCTGAACAAGTGTTACTGTTTTCTGCACAAAAGCGATTCTTGCGAAGCAATGTGAACACTTCTGCTTCCCAGGCACAGAGAAGGTGCTAGCAGGGAATTCTCTGCCTGCCTTTCCCCAGTGCTCTGCAAGCTCTCCAGGACAACATAGAATCTGGGGCTCTGTGCTTTCTTTCCTTCTGAACAAGTGTTACTGTTTTCTGCACAAAAGCGATTCTGCGAAGCAATGTGAACAGGCACAGAGAAGGTGCTATCAGGGAATTCTCTGCCTGCCTTTCCCCAGTGCTCTGAAAGCTCTCCAGGACAACATAGAATCTGGGGCTCTGTGCTTTCTTTCCTTCTGAACAAGTGTTACTGTTTTCTGCACAAAAGCGATTCTTGCGAAGCAATGTGAACACTTCTGCTTCCCAGGCACAGAGAAGGTGCTAGCAGGGAATTCTCTGCCTGCCTTTCCCCAGTGCTCTGCAAGCTCTCCAGGACAACATAGAATCTGGGGCTCTGTGCTTTCTTTCCTTCTGAACAAGTGTTACTGTTTTCTGCACAAAAGCGATTCTGCGAAGCAATGTGAACAGGCACAGAGAAGGTGCTAGCAGGGAATTCTCTGCCTGCCTTTCCCCAGTGCTCTGCAAGCTCTCCAGGACAGCATAAAATCTGGGGCTCTGTGCTTTCTTTCCTTCTGAACAAGTGTTAGCGTTTTCTGCACAAAAGCGAATCTTGCGAAGCAATGTGAACACTTCTGCTTCCTAGGCACAGAGAAGGTACTATCAGGGAATTCTCTGCCTGCCTTTCCCCAGTGCTCTGCAAGCTCTCCAGGACAACATAGAATCTGGGGCTCTGTGCTTTCTTTCCTTCTGAACAAGTGTTACTGTTTTCTTCACAAAAGCGATTCTGCGAAACAATGTGAACAGGCACAGAGAAGGTGCTAGCAAGGAATTCTCTGCCTGCCTTTCCCCAGTGCTCTGCAAGCTCTCCAGGACAACATAAAATCTGGGGCTCTGTGCTTTCTTTCCTTCTGAACAAGTGTTACTGTTTTCTGCACAAAAGCGATTCTGCGAAGCAATGTGAACAGGCACAGAGAAGGTGCTAGCAGGGAATTCTCTGCCTGCCTTTCCCCAGTGCTCTGCAAGCTCTCCAGGACAACATAGAATCTGGGGCTCTGTGCTTTCTTTCCTTCTGAACAAGTGTTACTGTTTTCTGCACAAAAGCGATTCTGCGAAGCAATGTGAACACTTCTGCTTCCCAGGCACAGAGAAGGTGCTAGCAGGGAATTCTCTGCCTGCCTTTCCCCAGTGCTCTGCAAGCTCTCCAGGACAACATAAAATCTGGGGCTCTGTGCTTGCTTTCCTTCTGAACAAGTGTTAGTGTTTTCTGCACAAAAGCGATTCTTGCGAAGCAATGTGAACACTTCTGCTTCCCAGGCACAGAGAAGGTGCTAGCAGGAAATTCTCTGCCTGCCCTTCCCCAGTGCTCTGCAAGCTCTCCAGGACAACATAAAATCTGGGGCTCTGTGCTTTCTTTCCTTCTGAACAAGTGTTAGTGTTTTCTGCACAAAAGCGATTCTGCGAAGCAATGTGAACAGGCACAGAGAAGGTGCTATCAGGGAATTCTCTGCCTGCCTTTCCCCAGTGCTCTGCAAGCTCTCCAGGACAACATAGAATCTGGGGCTCTGTGCTTTCTTTCGTTCTGAACAAGTGTTACTGTTTTCTGCACAAAAGCTATTCTTGCAAAGCAATGTGAACACTTCTGCTTCCCAGGCACAGAGAAGGTGCTAGCAGGGAATTCTCTGCCTGCCTTTCCCCAGTGCTCTGCAAGCTCTCCAGGACAACATAAAATCTGGGGCTCTGTGCTTTCTTTCCTTCTGAACAAGTGTTACTGTTTTCTGCACAAAAGCGATTCTGCGAAGCAATGTGAACACTTCTGCTTCCCAGGCACAGAGAAGGTGCTAGCAAGGAATTCTCTGCCTGCCTTTCCCCAGTGCTCTGCAAGCTCTCCAGGACAACATAAAATCTGGGGCTCTGTGCTTTCTTTCGTTCTGAACAAGTGTTACTGTTTTCTGCACAAAAGCGATTCTTGCGAAGCAATGTGAACACTTCTGCTTCCCAGGCACAGAGAAGGTGCTAGCAGGGAATTCTCTGCCTGCCTTTCCCCAGTGCTCTGCAAGCTCTCCAGGACAACATAGAATCTGGGGCTCTGTGCTTTCTTTCCTTCTGAACAAGTGTTACTGTTTTCTGCACAAAAGCGATTCTTGCGAAGCAATGTGAACACTTCTGCTTCCCAGGCACAGAGAAGGTGCAAGCAGGGAATTCTCTGCCTGCCTTTCCCCAGTGCTCTGCAAGCTCTCCAGGACAACATAAAATCTGGGGCTCTGTGCTTTCTTTCGTTCTGAACAAGTGTTACTGTTTTCTGCACAAAAGCGATTCTTGCGAAGCAATGTGAACACTTCTGCTTCCCAGGCACAGAGAAGGTGCTAGCAGGGAATTCTCTGCCTGCCTTTCCCCAGTGCTCTGCAAGCTCTCCAGGACAACATAGAATCTGGGGCTCTGTGCTTTCTTTCGTTCTGAACAAGTGTTACTGTTTTCTGCACAAAAGCGATTCTGCGAAGCAATGTGAACAGGCACAGAGAAGGTGCTATCAGGGAATTCTCTGCCTGCCTTTCCCCAGTGCTCTGCAAGCTCTCCAGGACAACATAGAATCTGGGGCTCTGTGCTTTCTTTCCTTCTGAACAAGTGTTACTGTTTTCTGCACAAAAGCGATTCTGCGAAGCAATGTGAACAGGCACAGAGAAGGTGCTATCAGGGAATTCTCTGCCTGCCTTTCCCCAGTGCTCTGAAAGCTCTCCAGGACAACATAGAATCTGGGGCTCTGTGCTTTCTTTCCTTCTGAGCAAGTGTTACTGTTTTCTGCACAAAAGCAATTCTTGCGAAGCAATGTGAACACTTCTGCTTCCCAGGCACAGAGAAGGTGCTAGCAGGGAATTCTCTGCCTGCCTTTCCCCAGTGCTCTGCAAGCTCTCCAGGACAACATAGAATCTGGGGCTCTGTGCTTTCTTTCCTTCTGAACAAGTGTTACTGTTTTCTGCACAAAAGCGATTCTGCGAAGCAATGTGAACAGGCACAGAGAAGGTGCTAGCAGGGAATTCTCTGCCTGCCTTTCCCCAGTGCTCTGCAAGCTCTCCAGGAGAACAGCAAATCTGGGGCTCTGTGCTTTCTTTCCTTCTGAACAAGTGTTACTGTTTTCTGCACAAAAGCGAATCTTGCGAAGCAATGTGAACACTTCTGCTTCCCAGGCACAGAGAAGGTGCTAGCAGGGAATTCTCTGCCTGCCTTTCCCCAGTGCTCTGCAAGCTCTCCAGGACAACATAGAATCTGGGGCTCTGTGCTTTCTTTCGTTCTGAACAAGTGTTACTGTTTTCTGCACAAAAGCGATTCTGCGAAGCAATGTGAACAGGCACAGAGAAGGTGCTAGCAGGGAATTCTCTGCCTGCCTTTCCCCAGTGCTCTGCAAGCTCTCCAGGACAGCATAAAATCTGGGGCTCTGTGCTTTCTTTCCTTCTGAACAAGTGTTAGCGTTTTCTGCACAAAAGCGAATCTTGCGAAGCAATGTGAACACTTCTGCTTCCTAGGCACAGAGAAGGTACTATCAGGGAATTCTCTGCCTGCCTTTCCCCAGTGCTCTGCAAGCTCTCCAGGACAACATAGAATCTGGGGCTCTGTGCTTTCTTTCCTTCTGAACAAGTGTTACTGTTTTCTTCACAAAAGCGATTCTGCGAAACAATGTGAACAGGCACAGAGAAGGTGCTAGCAAGGAATTCTCTGCCTGCCTTTCCCCAGTGCTCTGCAAGCTCTCCAGGACAACATAAAATCTGGGGCTCTGTGCTTTCTTTCCTTCTGAACAAGTGTTACTGTTTTCTGCACAAAAGCGATTCTGCGAAGCAATGTGAACAGGCACAGAGAAGGTGCTAGCAGGGAATTCTCTGCCTGCCTTTCCCCAGTGCTCTGCAAGCTCTCCAGGACAACATAGAATCTGGGGCTCTGTGCTTTCTTTCCTTCTGAACAAGTGTTACTGTTTTCTGCACAAAAGCGATTCTGCGAAGCAATGTGAACACTTCTGCTTCCCAGGCACAGAGAAGGTGCTAGCAGGGAATTCTCTGCCTGCCTTTCCCCAGTGCTCTGCAAGCTCTCCAGGACAACATAAAATCTGGGGCTCTGTGCTTGCTTTCGTTCTGAACAAGTGTTACTGTTTTCTGCACAAAAGCTATTCTTGCAAAGCAATGTGAACACTTCTGCTTCCCAGGCACAGAGAAGGTGCTAGCAGGGAATTCTCTGCCTGCCTTTCCCCAGTGCTCTGCAAGCTCTCCAGGACAACATAAAATCTGGGGCTCTGTGCTTTCTTTCCTTCTGAACAAGTGTTAGTGTTTTCTGCACAAAAGCGATTCTGCGAAGCAATGTGAACAGGCACAGAGAAGGTGCTATCAGGGAATTCTCTGCCTGCCTTTCCCCAGTGCTCTGCAAGCTCTCCAGGACAACATAGAATCTGGGGCTCTGTGCTTTCTTTCGTTCTGAACAAGTGTTACTGTTTTCTGCACAAAAGCTATTCTTGCAAAGCAATGTGAACACTTCTGCTTCCCAGGCACAGAGAAGGTGCTAGCAGGGAATTCTCTGCCTGCCTTTCCCCAGTGCTCTGCAAGCTCTCCAGGACAACATAAAATCTGGGGCTCTGTGCTTTCTTTCCTTCTGAACAAGTGTTACTGTTTTCTGCACAAAAGCGATTCTGCGAAGCAATGTGAACACTTCTGCTTCCCAGGCACAGAGAAGGTGCTAGCAAGGAATTCTCTGCCTGCCTTTCCCCAGTGCTCTGCAAGCTCTCCAGGACAACATAAAATCTGGGGCTCTGTGCTTTCTTTCGTTCTGAACAAGTGTTACTGTTTTCTGCACAAAAGCGATTCTTGCGAAGCAATGTGAACACTTCTGCTTCCCAGGCACAGAGAAGGTGCTAGCAGGGAATTCTCTGCCTGCCTTTCCCCAGTGCTCTGCAAGCTCTCCAGGACAACAGCAAATCTGGGGCTCTGTGCTTTCTTTCGTTCTGAACAAGTGTTACTGTTTTCTTCACAAAAGCGATTCTTGCGAAGCAATGTGAACACTTCTGCTTCCCAGGCACAGAGAAGGTGCTAGCAGGGAATTCTCTGCCTGCCTTTCCCCAGTGCTCTGCAAGCTCTCCAGGACAACATAAAATCTGGGGCTCTGTGCTTTCTTTCCTTCTGAACAAGTGTTACTGTTTTCTGCACAAAAGCGATTCTTGCGAAGCAATGTGAACACTTCTGCTTCCCAGGCACAGAGAAGGTGCTAGCAGGGAATTCTCTGCCTGCCTTTCCCCAGTGCTCTGCAAGCTCTCCAGGACAACATAGAATCTGGGGCTCTGTGCTTTCTTTCGTTCTGAACAAGTGTTACTGTTTTCTGCACAAAAGCGACTCTGTGAAGCAATGTGAACAGGCACAGAGAAGGTGCTATCAGGGAATTCTCTGCCTGCCTTTCCCCAGTGCTCTGCAAGCTCTCCAGGACAACATAGAATCTGGGGCTCTGTGCTTTCTTTCCTTCTGAACAAGTGTTACTGTTTTCTGCACAAAAGCGATTCTGCGAAGCAATGTGAACAGGCACAGAGAAGGTGCTATCAGGGAATTCTCTGCCTGCCTTTCCCCAGTGCTCTGAAAGCTCTCCAGGACAACATAGAATCTGGGGCTCTGTGCTTTCTTTCCTTCTGAACAAGTGTTACTGTTTTCTGCACAAAAGCGATTCTTGCGAAGCAATGTGAACACTTCTGCTTCCCAGGCACAGAGAAGGTGCTATCAGGGAATTCTCTGCCTGCCTTTCCCCAGTGCTCTGCAAGCTCTCCAGGACAACATAGAATCTGGGGCTCTGTGCTTTCTTTCGTTCTGAACAAGTGTTACTGTTTTCTGCACAAAAGCGATTCTGCGAAGCAATGTGAACAGGCACAGAGAAGGTGCTATCAGGGAATTCTCTGCCTGCCTTTCCCCAGTGCTCTGAAAGCTCTCCAGGACAACATAGAATCTGGGGCTCTGTGCTTTCTTTCCTTCTGAACAAGTGTTACTGTTTTCTGCACAAAAGCGATTCTTGCGAAGCAATGTGAACACTTCTGCTTCCCAGGCACAGAGAAGGTGCTAGCAGGGAATTCTCTGCCTGCCTTTCCCCAGTGCTCTGCAAGCTCTCCAGGACAACATAGAATCTGGGGCTCTGTGCTTTCTTTCCTTTTGAACAAGTGTTACTGTTTTCTGCACAAAAGCGATTCTGCGAAGCAATGTGAACAGGCACAGAGAAGGTGCTAGCAGGGAATTCTCTGCCTGCCTTTCCCCAGTGCTCTGCAAGCTCTCCAGGAGAACAGCAAATCTGGGGCTCTGTGCTTTCTTTCCTTCTGAACAAGTGTTACTGTTTTCTGCACAAAAGCGATTCTTGCGAAGCAATGTGAACACTTCTGCTTCCCAGGCACAGAGAAGGTGCTAGCAGGGAATTCTCTGCCTGCCTTTCCCCAGTGCTCTGCAAGCTCTCCAGGACAACATAGAATCTGGGGCTCTGTGCTTTCTTTCGTTCTGAACAAGTGTTACTGTTTTCTGCACAAAAGCGATTCTGCGAAGCAATGTGAACAGGCACAGAGAAGGTGCTAGCAGGGAATTCTCTGCCTGCCTTTCCCCAGTGCTCTGCAAGCTCTCCAGGACAGCATAAAATCTGGGGCTCTGTGCTTTCTTTCCTTCTGAACAAGTGTTAGCGTTTTCTGCACAAAAGCGAATCTTGCGAAGCAATGTGAACACTTCTGCTTCCTAGGCACAGAGAAGGTACTATCAGGGAATTCTCTGCCTGCCTTTCCCCAGTGCTCTGCAAGCTCTCCAGGACAACATAGAATCTGGGGCTCTGTGCTTTCTTTCCTTCTGAACAAGTGTTACTGTTTTCTTCACAAAAGCGATTCTGCGAAACAATGTGAACAGGCACAGAGAAGGTGCTAGCAAGGAATTCTCTGCCTGCCTTTCCCCAGTGCTCTGCAAGCTCTCCAGGACAACATAAAATCTGGGGCTCTGTGCTTTCTTTCCTTCTGAACAAGTGTTACTGTTTTCTGCACAAAAGCGATTCTGCGAAGCAATGTGAACAGGCACAGAGAAGGTGCTAGCAGGGAATTCTCTGCCTGCCTTTCCCCAGTGCTCTGCAAGCTCTCCAGGACAACATAGAATCTGGGGCTCTGTGCTTTCTTTCCTTCTGAACAAGTGTTACTGTTTTCTGCACAAAAGCGATTCTGCGAAGCAATGTGAACACTTCTGCTTCCCAGGCACAGAGAAGGTGCTAGCAGGGAATTCTCTGCCTGCCTTTCCCCAGTGCTCTGCAAGCTCTCCAGGACAACATAAAATCTGGGGCTCTGTGCTTGCTTTCCTTCTGAACAAGTGTTAGTGTTTTCTGCACAAAAGCGATTCTTGCGAAGCAATGTGAACACTTCTGCTTCCCAGGCACAGAGAAGGTGCTAGCAGGAAATTCTCTGCCTGCCTTTCCCCAGTGCTCTGCAAGCTCTCCAGGACAACATAAAATCTGGGGCTCTGTGCTTTCTTTCCTTCTGAACAAGTGTTAGTGTTTTCTGCACAAAAGCGATTCTGCGAAGCAATGTGAACAGGCACAGAGAAGGTGCTATCAGGGAATTCTCTGCCTGCCTTTCCCCAGTGCTCTGCAAGCTCTCCAGGACAACATAGAATCTGGGGCTCTGTGCTTTCTTTCCTTCTGAACAAGTGTTACTGTTTTCTGCACAAAAGCGATTCTGCGAAGCAATGTGAACACTGCTGCTTCCCAGGCACAGAGAAGGTGCTAGCAGGGAATTCTCTGCCTGCCTTTCCCCAGTGCTCTGCAAGCTCTCCAGGACAACAGCAAATCTGGGGCTCTGTGCTTTCTTTCGTTCTGAACAAGTGTTACTGTTTTCTTCACAAAAGCGATTCTTGCGAAGCAATGTGAACACTTCTGCTTCCCAGGCACAGAGAAGGTGCTATCAGGGAATTCTCTGCCTGCCTTTCCCCAGTGCTCTGCAAGCTCTCCAGGACAACATAGAATCTGGGGCTCTGTGCTTTCTTTCCTTCTGAACAAGTGTTACTGTTTTCTGCACAAAAGCGATTCTGCGAAGCAATGTGAACAGGCACAGAGAAGGTGCTATCAGGGAATTCTCTGCCTGCCTTTCCCCAGTGCTCTGAAAGCTCTCCAGGACAACATAGAATCTGGGGCTCTGTGCTTTCTTTCCTTCTGAACAAGTGTTACTGTTTTCTGCACAAAAGCGATTCTTGCGAAGCAATGTGAACACTTCTGCTTCCCAGGCACAGAGAAGGTGCTATCAGGGAATTCTCTGCCTGCCTTTCCCCAGTGCTCTGCAAGCTCTCCAGGACAACATAGAATCTGGGGCTCTGTGCTTTCTTTCATCCTGAACAAGTGTTACTGTTTTCTGCACAAAAGCGATTCTGCGAAGCAATGTGAACAGGCACAGAGAAGGTGCTATCAGGGAATTCTCTGCCTGCCTTTCCCCAGTGCTCTGCAAGCTCTCCAGGACAACATAGAATCTGGGGCTCTGTGCTTTCTTTCCTTCTGAAAAAGTGTTACTGTTTTCTGCACAAAAGCGATTCTTGCAAAGCAATGTGAACACTTCTGCTTCCCAGGCACAGAGAAGGTGCTAGCAAGGAATTCTCTGCCTGCCTTTCCCCAGTGCTCTGCAAGCTCTCCAGGACAACATAAAATCTGGGGCTCTGTGCTTTCTTTCCTTCTGAACAAGTGTTACTGTTTTCTGCACAAAAGCGATTCTGCGAAGCAATGTGAACACTTCTGCTTCCCAGGCACAGAGAAGGTGCTAGCAAGGAATTCTCTGCCTGCCTTTCCCCAGTGCTCTGCAAGCTCTCCAGGACAACAGAGAATCTGGGGCTCTGTGCTTTCTTTCGTTCTGAACAAGTGTTATTGTTTTCTGCACAAAAGCGATTCTTGCGAAGCAATGTGAACACTTCTGCTTCCCAGGCACAGAGAAGGTGCAAGCAGGGAATTCTCTGCCTGCCTTTCCCCAGTGCTCTGCAAGCTCTCCAGGACAACATAAAATCTGGGGCTCTGTGCTTTCTTTCCTTCTGAACAAGTGTTACTGTTTTCTGCACAAAAGCGATTCTTCCGAAGCAATGTGAACACTTCTGCTTCCCAGGCACAGAGAAGGTGCTAGCAGGGAATTCTCTGCCTGCCTTTCCCCAGTGCTCTGCAAGCTCTCCAGGACAACATAGAATCTGGGGCTCTGTGCTTTCTTTCCTTCTGAACAAGTGTTACTGTTTTCTGCACAAAAGCGATTCTGCGAAGCAATGTGAACACTTCTGCTTCCCAGGCACAGAGAAGGTGCTAGCAGGGAATTCTCTGCCTGCCTTTCCCCAGTGCTCTGCAAGCTCTCCAGGACAACATAAAATCTGGGGCTCTGTGCTTGCTTTCCTTCTGAACAAGTGTTAGTGTTTTCTGCACAAAAGCGATTCTTGCGAAGCAATGTGAACACTTCTGCTTCCCAGGCACAGAGAAGGTGCTAGCAGGAAATTCTCTGCCTGCCTTTCCCCAGTGCTCTGCAAGCTCTCCAGGACAACATAAAATCTGGGGCTCTGTGCTTTCTTTCCTTCTGAACAAGTGTTAGTGTTTTCTGCACAAAAGCGATTCTGCGAAGCAATGTGAACAGGCACAGAGAAGGTGCTATCAGGGAATTCTCTGCCTGCCTTTCCCCAGTGCTCTGCAAGCTCTCCAGGACAACATAGAATCTGGGGCTCTGTGCTTTCTTTCCTTCTGAACAAGTGTTACTGTTTTCTGCACAAAAGCGATTCTGCGAAGCAATGTGAACACTGCTGCTTCCCAGGCACAGAGAAGGTGCTAGCAGGGAATTCTCTGCCTGCCTTTCCCCAGTGCTCTGCAAGCTCTCCAGGACAACAGCAAATCTGGGGCTCTGTGCTTTCTTTCGTTCTGAACAAGTGTTACTGTTTTCTTCACAAAAGCGATTCTTGCGAAGCAATGTGAACACTTCTGCTTCCCAGGCACAGAGAAGGTGCTATCAGGGAATTCTCTGCCTGCCTTTCCCCAGTGCTCTGCAAGCTCTCCAGGACAACATAGAATCTGGGGCTCTGTGCTTTCTTTCCTTCTGAACAAGTGTTACTGTTTTCTGCACAAAAGCGATTCTGCGAAGCAATGTGAACAGGCACAGAGAAGGTGCTATCAGGGAATTCTCTGCCTGCCTTTCCCCAGTGCTCTGAAAGCTCTCCAGGACAACATAGAATCTGGGGCTCTGTGCTTTCTTTCCTTCTGAACAAGTGTTACTGTTTTCTGCACAAAAGCGATTCTTGCGAAGCAATGTGAACACTTCTGCTTCCCAGGCACAGAGAAGGTGCTATCAGGGAATTCTCTGCCTGCCTTTCCCCAGTGCTCTGCAAGCTCTCCAGGACAACATAGAATCTGGGGCTCTGTGCTTTCTTTCGTTCTGAACAAGTGTTACTGTTTTCTGCACAAAAGCGATTCTGCGAAGCAATGTGAACAGGCACAGAGAAGGTGCTAGCAGGGAATTCTCTGCCTGCCTTTCCCCAGTGCTCTGAAAGCTCTCCAGGACAACATAGAATCTGGGGCTCTGTGCTTTCTTTCCTTCTGAACAAGTGTTACTGTTTTCTGCACAAAAGCGATTCTTGCGAAGCAATGTGAACACTTCTGCTTCCCAGGCACAGAGAAGGTGCTATCAGGGAATTCTCTGCCTGCCTTTCCCCAGTGCTCTGCAAGCTCTCCAGGACAACATAGAATCTGGGGCTCTGTGCTTTCTTTCCTTCTGAACAAGTGTTACTGTTTTCTGCACAAAAGCGATTCTTGCAAAGCAATGTGAACAGGCACAGAGAAGGTTCTAGCAGGGAATTCTCTGCCTGCCTTTCCCCAGTGCTCTGCAAGCTCTCCAGGACAACATAGAATCTGGGGCTCTGTGCTTTCTTTCCTTCTGAAAAAGTGTTACTGTTTTCTGCACAAAAGCGATTCTTGCAAAGCAATGTGAACACTTCTGCTTCCCAGGCACAGAGAAGGTGCTAGCAAGGAATTCTCTGCCTGCCTTTCCCCAGTGCTCTGCAAGCTCTCCAGGACAACATAAAATCTGGGGCTCTGTGCTTTCTTTCCTTCTGAACAAGTGTTACTGTTTTCTGCACAAAAGCGATTCTGCGAAGCAATGTGAACACTTCTGCTTCCCAGGCACAGAGAAGGTGCTAGCAAGGAATTCTCTGCCTGCCTTTCCCCAGTGCTCTGCAAGCTCTCCAGGACAACATAGAATCTGGGGCTCTGTGCTTTCTTTCGTTCTGAACAAGTGTTACTGTTTTCTGCACAAAAGCGATTCTTGCGAAGCAATGTGAACACTTCTGCTTCCCAGGCACAGAGAAGGTGCAAGCAGGGAATTCTCTGCCTGCCTTTCCCCAGTGCTCTGCAAGCTCTCCAGGACAACATAAAATCTGGGGCTCTGTGCTTTCTTTCCTTCTGAACAAGTGTTACTGTTTTCTGCACAAAAGCGATTCTTGCGAAGCAATGTGAACACTTCTGCTTCCCAGGCACAGAGAAGGTGCTAGCAGGGAATTCTCTGCCTGCCTTTCCCCAGTGCTCTGCAAGCTCTCCAGGACAACATAGAATCTGGGGCTCTGTGCTTTCTTTCCTTCTGAACAAGTGTTAGTGTTTTCTGCACAAAAGCGATTCTGTGAAGCAATGTGAACAGGCACAGAGAAGGTGCTATCAGGGAATTCTCTGCCTGCCTTTCCCCAGTGCTCTGCAAGCTCTCCAGGACAACATAGAATCTGGGGCTCTGTGCTTTCTTTCCTTCTGAACAAGTGTTACTGTTTTCTGCACAAAAGCGATTCTTGCAGAGCAATGTGAACACTTCTGCTTCCCAGGCACAGAGAAGGTGCTAGCAAGGAATTCTCTGCCTGCCTTTCCCCAGTGCTCTGCAAGCTCTCCAGGACAACATAAAATCTGGGGCTCTGTGCTTTCTTTCCTTCTGAACAAGTGTTACTGTTTTCTGCACAAAAGCGATTCTTGCGAAGCAATGTGAACACTTCTGCTTCCCAGGCACAGAGAAGGTGCTAGCAAGGAATTCTCTGCCTGCCTTTCCCCAGTGCTCTGCAAGCTCTCCAGGACAACATAGAATCTGGGGCTCTGTGCTTTCTTTCCTTCTGAACAAGTGTTACTGTTTTCTGCACAAAAGCGATTCTGCAAAGTAATGTGAACACTTCTGCTTCCCAGGCACAGAGAAGGTGCTAGCAGGGAATTCTCTGCCTGCCTTTCCCCAGTGCTCTGCAAGCTCTCCAGGACAACATAAAATCTGGGGCTCTGTGCTTTCTTTCGTTCTGAACAAGTGTTACTGTTTTCTGCACAAAAGCGATTCTGCGAAGCAATGTGAACACTTCTGCTTCCCAGGCACAGAGAAGGTGCTAGCAGGGAATTCTCTGCCTGCCTTTCCCCAGTGCTCTGCAAGCTCTCCAGGACAACATAGAATCTGGGGCTCTGTGCTTTCTTTCGTTCTGAACAAGTGTTACTGTTTTCTGCACAAAAGCGATTCTGCGAAGCAATGTGAACAGGCACAGAGAAGGTGCTAGCAGGGAATTCTCTGCCTGCCTTTCCCCAGTGCTCTGCAAGCTCTCCAGGACAACAGCAAATCTGGGGCTCTGTGCTTTCTTTCCTTCTGAACAAGTGTTACTGTTTTCTGCACAAAAGCGATTCTTGCGAAGCAATGTGAACACTTCTGCTTCCCAGGCACAGAGAAGGTGCTAGCAGGGAATTCTCTGCCTGCCTTTCCCCAGTGCTCTGCAAGCTCTCCAGGACAACATAGAATCTGGGGCTCTGTGCTTTCTTTCGTTCTGAACAAGTGTTACTGTTTTCTGCACAAAAGCGATTCTGCGAAGCAATGTGAACAGGCACAGAGAAGGTGCTATCAGGGAATTCTCTGCCTGCCTTTCCCCAGTGCTCTGCAAGCTCTCCAGGACAACATAAAATCTGGGGCTCTGTGCTTTCTTTCCTTCTGAACAAGTGTTAGTGTTTTCTGCACAAAAGCGATTCTTGCGAAGCAATGTGAACACTTCTGCTTCCTAGGCACAGAGAAGGTACTATCAGGGAATTCTCTGCCTGCCTTTCCCCAGTGCTCTGCAAGCTCTCCAGGACAACATAGAATCTGGGGCTCTGTGCTTTCTTTCCTTCTGAACAAGTGTTACTGTTTTCTTCACAAAAGCGATTCTGCGAAACAATGTGAACAGGCACAGAGAAGGTGCTAGCAAGGAATTCTCTGCCTGCCTTTCCCCAGTGCTCTGCAAGCTCTCCAGGACAACATAAAATCTGGGGCTCTGTGCTTTCTTTCCTTCTGAACAAGTGTTACTGTTTTCTGCACAAAAGCGATTCTGCGGAGCAATGTGAACACTTCTGCTTCCCAGGCACAGAGAAGGTGCTAGCAAGGAATTCTCTGCCTGCCTTTCCCCAGTGCTCTGCAAGCTCTCCAGGACAACATAAAATCTGGGGCTCTGTGCTTTCTTTCGTTCTGAACAAGTGTTACTGTTTTCTGCACAAAAGCGATTCTTGCGAAGCAATGTGAACACTTCTGCTTCCCAGGCACAGAGAAGGTGCTAGCAGGGAATTCTCTGCCTGCCTTTCCCCAGTGCTCTGCAAGCTCTCCAGGACAACAGCAAATCTGGGGCTCTGTGCTTTCTTTCGTTCTGAACAAGTGTTACTGTTTTCTTCACAAAAGCGATTCTTGCGAAGCAATGTGAACACTTCTGCTTCCCAGGCACAGAGAAGGTGCTAGCAGGGAATTCTCTGCCTGCCTTTCCCCAGTGCTCTGCAAGCTCTCCAGGACAACATAAAATCTGGGGCTCTGTGCTTTCTTTCCTTCTGAACAAGTGTTACTGTTTTCTGCACAAAAGCGATTCTTGCGAAGCAATGTGAACACTTCTGCTTCCCAGGCACAGAGAAGGTGCTAGCAGGGAATTCTCTGCCTGCCTTTCCCCAGTGCTCTGCAAGCTCTCCAGGACAACATAGAATCTGGGGCTCTGTGCTTTCTTTCCTTCTGAAAAAGTGTTACTGTTTTCTGCACAAAAGCGATTCTTGCAAAGCAATGTGAACACTTCTGCTTCCCAGGCACAGAGAAGGTGCTAGCAAGGAATTCTCTGCCTGCCTTTCCCCAGTGCTCTGCAAGCTCTCCAGGACAACATAAAATCTGGGGCTCTGTGCTTTCTTTCCTTCTGAACAAGTGTTACTGTTTTCTGCACAAAAGCGATTCTGCGAAGCTATGTGAACACTTCTGCTTCCCAGGCACAGAGAAGGTGCTAGCAAGGAATTCTCTGCCTGCCTTTCCCCAGTGCTCTGCAAGCTCTCCAGGACAACATAGAATCTGGGGCTCTGTGCTTTCTTTCGTTCTGAACAAGTGTTACTGTTTTCTGCACAAAAGCGATTCTTGCGAAGCAATGTGAACACTTCTGCTTCCCAGGCACAGAGAAGGTGCAAGCAGGGAATTCTCTGCCTGCCTTTCCCCAGTGCTCTGCAAGCTCTCCAGGACAACATAAAATCTGGGGCTCTGTGCTTTCTTTCCTTCTGAACAAGTGTTACTGTTTTCTGCACAAAAGCGATTCTTGCGAAGCAATGTGAACACTTCTGCTTCCCAGGCACAGAGAAGGTGCTAGCAGGGAATTCTCTGCCTGCCTTTCCCCAGTGCTCTGCAAGCTCTCCAGGACAACATAGAATCTGGGGCTCTGTGCTTTCTTTCCTTCTGAACAAGTGTTACTGTTTTCTGCACAAAAGCGATTCTGCGAAGCAATGTGAACACTTCTGCTTCCCAGGCACAGAGAATGTGCTAGCAGGGAATTCTCTGCCTGCCTTTCCCCAGTGCTCTGCAAGCTCTCCAGGACAACATAAAATCTGGGGCTCTGTGCTTGCTTTCCTTCTGAACAAGTGTTAGTGTTTTCTGCACAAAAGCGATTCTTGCGAAGCAATGTGAACACTTCTGCTTCCCAGGCACAGAGAAGGTGCTAGCAGGAAATTCTCTGCCTGCCTTTCCCCAGTGCTCTGCAAGCTCTCCAGGACAACATAAAATCTGGGGCTCTGTGCTTTCTTTCCTTCTGAACAAGTGTTAGTGTTTTCCGCACAAAAGCGATTCTGCGAAGCAATGTGAACAGGCACAGAGAAGGTGCTATCAGGGAATTCTCTGCCTGCCTTTCCCCAGTGCTCTGCAAGCTCTCCAGGACAACATAGAATCTGGGGCTCTGTGCTTTCTTTCCTTCTGAACAAGTGTTACTGTTTTCTGCACAAAAGCGATTCTGCGAAGCAATGTGAACACTGCTGCTTCCCAGGCACAGAGAAGGTGCTAGCAGGGAATTCTCTGCCTGCCTTTCCCCAGTGCTCTGCAAGCTCTCCAGGACAACAGCAAATCTGGGGCTCTGTGCTTTCTTTCGTTCTGAACAAGTGTTACTGTTTTCTTCACAAAAGCGATTCTTGCGAAGCAATGTGAACACTTCTGCTTCCCAGGCACAGAGAAGGTGCTATCAGGGAATTCTCTGCCTGCCTTTCCCCAGTGCTCTGCAAGCTCTCCAGGACAACATAGAATCTGGGGCTCTGTGCTTTCTTTCCTTCTGAACAAGTGTTACTGTTTTCTGCACAAAAGCGATTCTGCGAAGCAATGTGAACAGGCACAGAGAAGGTGCTATCAGGGAATTCTCTGCCTGCCTTTCCCCAGTGCTCTGAAAGCTCTCCAGGACAACATAGAATCTGGGGCTCTGTGCTTTCTTTCCTTCTGAACAAGTGTTACTGTTTTCTGCACAAAAGCGATTCTTGCGAAGCAATGTGAACACTTCTGCTTCCCAGGCACAGAGAAGGTGCTAGCAGGGAATTCTCTGCCTGCCTTTCCCCAGTGCTCTGCAAGCTCTCCAGGACAACATAGAATCTGGGGCTCTGTGCTTTCTTTCCTTCTGAACAAGTGTTACTGTTTTCTGCACAAAAGCGATTCTGCGAAGCAATGTGAACACTTCTGCTTCCCAGGCACAGAGAAGGTGCTAGCAAGGAATTCTCTGCCTGCCTTTCCCCAGTGCTCTGCAAGCTCTCCAGGACAACATAGAATCTGGGGCTCTGTGCTTTCTTTCGTTCTGAACAAGTGTTACTGTTTTCTGCACAAAAGCGATTCTTGCGAAGCAATGTGAACACTTCTGCTTCCCAGGCACAGAGAAGGTGCAAGCAGGGAATTCTCTGCCTGCCTTTCCCCAGTGCTCTGCAAGCTCTCCAGGACAACATAGAATCTGGGGCTCTGTGCTTTCTTTCCTTCTGAACAAGTGTTACTGTTTTCTGCACAAAAGCGATTCTTGCGAAGCAATGTGAACACTTCTGCTTCCCAGGCACAGAGAAGGTGCTAGCAGGGAATTCTCTGCCTGCCTTTCCCCAGTGCTCTGCAAGCTCTCCAGGACAACATAGAATCTGGGGCTCTGTGCTTTCTTTCCTTCTGAACAAGTGTTACTGTTTTCTGCACAAAAGCGATTCTGCGAAGCAATGTGAACAGGCACAGAGAAGGTGCTATCAGGGAATTCTCTGCCTGCCTTTCCCCAGTGCTCTGCAAGCTCTCCAGGACAACATAGAATCTGGGGCTCTGTGCTTTCTTTCCTTCTGAACAAGTGTTACTGTTTTCTGCACAAAAGCGATTCTTGCAGAGCAATGTGAACACTTCTGCTTCCCAGGCACAGAGAAGGTGCTAGCAAGGAATTCTCTGCCTGCCTTTCCCCAGTGCTCTGCAAGCTCTCCAGGACAACATAAAATCTGGGGCTCTGTGCTTTCTTTCCTTCTGAACAAGTGTTACTGTTTTCTTCACAAAAGCGATTCTTGCGAAGCAATGTGAACACTTCTGCTTCCCAGGCACAGAGAAGGTGCTAGCAAGGAATTCTCTGCCTGCCTTTCCCCAGTGCTCTGCAAGCTCTCCAGGACAACATAGAATCTGGGGCTCTGTGCTTTCTTTCCTTCTGAACAAGTGTTACTGTTTTCTGCACAAAAGCGATTCTGCAAAGTAATGTGAACACTTCTGCTTCCCAGGCACAGAGAAGGTGCTAGCAGGGAATTCTCTGCCTGCCTTTCCCCAGTGCTCTGCAAGCTCTCCAGGACAACATAAAATCTGGGGCTCTGTGCTTTCTTTCGTTCTGAACAAGTGTTACTGTTTTCTGCACAAAAGCGATTCTGCGAAGCAATGTGAACACTTCTGCTTCCCAGGCACAGAGAAGGTGCTAGCAGGGAATTCTCTGCCTGCCTTTCCCCAGTGCTCTGCAAGCTCTCCAGGACAACATAGAATCTGGGGCTCTGTGCTTTCTTTCCTTCTGAACAAGTGTTACTGTTTTCTGCACAAAAGCGATTCTGCGAAGCAATGTGAACAGGCACAGAGAAGGTGCTAGCAGGGAATTCTCTGCCTGCCTTTCCCCAGTGCTCTGCAAGCTCTCCAGGAGAACAGCAAATCTGGGGCTCTGTGCTTTCTTTCGTTCTGAACAAGTGTTACTGTTTTCTGCACAAAAGCGATTCTTGCGAAGCAATGTGAACACTTCTGCTTCCCAGGCACAGAGAAGGTGCTAGCAGGGAATTCTCTGCCTGCCTTTCCCCAGTGCTCTGCAAGCTCTCCAGGACAACATAGAATCTGGGGCTCTGTGCTTTCTTTCGTTCTGAACAAGTGTTACTGTTTTCTGCACAAAAGCGATTCTGCGAAGCAATGTGAACAGGCACAGAGAAGGTGCTATCAGGGAATTCTCTGCCTGCCTTTCCCCAGTGCTCTGCAAGCTCTCCAGGACAACATAAAATCTGGGGCTCTGTGCTTTCTTTCCTTCTGAACAAGTGTTAGTGTTTTCTGCACAAAAGCGATTCTTGCGAAGCAATGTGAACACTTCTGCTTCCTAGGCACAGAGAAGGTACTATCAGGGAATTCTCTGCCTGCCTTTCCCCAGTGCTCTGCAAGCTCTCCAGGACAACATAGAATCTGGGGCTCTGTGCTTTCTTTCCTTCTGAACAAGTGTTACTGTTTTCTGCACAAAAGCGATTCTGCGAAGCAATGTGAACAGGCACAGAGAAGGTGCTAGCAGGGAATTCTCTGCCTGCCTTTCCCCAGTGCTCTGCAAGCTCTCCAGGACAACATAGAATCTGGGGCTCTGTGCTTTCTTTCGTTCTGAACAAGTGTTACTGTTTTCTGCACAAAAGCTATTCTTGCAAAGCAATGTGAACACTTCTGCTTCCCAGGCACAGAGAAGGTGCTAGCAGGGAATTCTCTGCCTGCCTTTCCCCAGTGCTCTGCAAGCTCTCCAGGACAACATAAAATCTGGGGCTCTGTGCTTTCTTTCCTTCTGAACAAGTGTTACTGTTTTCTGCACAAAAGCGATTCTGCGAAGCAATGTGAACACTTCTGCTTCCCAGGCACAGAGAAGGTGCTAGCAAGGAATTCTCTGCCTGCCTTTCCCCAGTGCTCTGCAAGCTCTCCAGGACAACATAAAATCTGGGGCTCTGTGCTTTCTTTCGTTCTGAACAAGTGTTACTGTTTTCTGCACAAAAGCGATTCTTGCGAAGCAATGTGAACACTTCTGCTTCCCAGGCACAGAGAAGGTGCTAGCAGGGAATTCTCTGCCTGCCTTTCCCCAGTGCTCTGCAAGCTCTCCAGGACAACATAGAATCTGGGGCTCTGTGCTTTCTTTCCTTCTGAACAAGTGTTACTGTTTTCTGCACAAAAGCGATTCTTGCAGAGCAATGTGAACACTTCTGCTTCCCAGGCACAGAGAAGGTGCTAGCAAGGAATTCTCTGCCTGCCTTTCCCCAGTGCTCTGCAAGCTCTCCAGGACAACATAAAATCTGGGGCTCTGTGCTTTCTTTCCTTCTGAACAAGTGTTACTGTTTTCTGCACAAAAGCGATTCTTGCGAAGCAATGTGAACACTTCTGCTTCCCAGGCACAGAGAAGGTGCTAGCAGGGAATTCTCTGCCTGCCTTTCCCCAGTGCTCTGCAAGCTCTCCAGGACAACATAGAATCTGGGGCTCTGTGCTTTCTTTCGTTCTGAACAAGTGTTACTGTTTTCTGCACAAAAGCGATTCTGCGAAGCAATGTGAACAGGCACAGAGAAGGTGCTATCAGGGAATTCTCTGCCTGCCTTTCCCCAGTGCTCTGCAAGCTCTCCAGGACAACATAGAATCTGGGGCTCTGTGCTTTCTTTCGTTCTGAACAAGTGTTACTGTTTTCTGCACAAAAGCGATTCTGCGAAGCAATGTGAACAGGCACAGAGAAGGTGCTAGCAGGGAATTCTCTGCCTGCCTTTCCCCAGTGCTCTGCAAGCTCTCCAGGAGAACAGCAAATCTGGGGCTCTGTGCTTTCTTTCGTTCTGAACAAGTGTTACTGTTTTCTGCACAAAAGCGATTCTTGCGAAGCAATGTGAACACTTCTGCTTCCCAGGCACAGAGAAGGTGCAAGCAGGGAATTCTCTGCCTGCCTTTCCCCAGTGCTCTGCAAGCTCTCCAGGACAACATAAAATCTGGGGCTCTGTGCTTTCTTTCCTTCTGAACAAGTGTTACTGTTTTCTGCACAAAAGCGATTCTTGCGAAGCAATGTGAACACTTCTGCTTCCCAGGCACAGAGAAGGTGCTAGCAGGGAATTCTCTGCCTGCCTTTCCCCAGTGCTCTGCAAGCTCTCCAGGACAACATAGAATCTGGGGCTCTGTGCTTTCTTTCCTTCTGAACAAGTGTTAGTGTTTTCTGCACAAAAGCGATTCTGTGAAGCAATGTGAACAGGCACAGAGAAGGTGCTATCAGGGAATTCTCTGCCTGCCTTTCCCCAGTGCTCTGCAAGCTCTCCAGGACAACATAGAATCTGGGGCTCTGTGCTTTCTTTCCTTCTGAACAAGTGTTACTGTTTTCTGCACAAAAGCGATTCTTGCAGAGCAATGTGAACACTTCTGCTTCCCAGGCACAGAGAAGGTGCTAGCAAGGAATTCTCTGCCTGCCTTTCCCCAGTGCTCTGCAAGCTCTCCAGGACAACATAAAATCTGGGGCTCTGTGCTTTCTTTCCTTCTGAACAAGTGTTACTGTTTTCTGCACAAAAGCGATTCTTGCGAAGCAATGTGAACACTTCTGCTTCCCAGGCACAGAGAAGGTGCTAGCAAGGAATTCTCTGCCTGCCTTTCCCCAGTGCTCTGCAAGCTCTCCAGGACAACATAGAATCTGGGGCTCTGTGCTTTCTTTCCTTCTGAACAAGTGTTACTGTTTTCTGCACAAAAGCGATTCTGCAAAGTAATGTGAACACTTCTGCTTCCCAGGCACAGAGAAGGTGCTAGCAGGGAATTCTCTGCCTGCCTTTCCCCAGTGCTCTGCAAGCTCTCCAGGACAACATAAAATCTGGGGCTCTGTGCTTTCTTTCGTTCTGAACAAGTGTTACTGTTTTCTGCACAAAAGCGATTCTGCGAAGCAATGTGAACACTTCTGCTTCCCAGGCACAGAGAAGGTGCTAGCAGGGAATTCTCTGCCTGCCTTTCCCCAGTGCTCTGCAAGCTCTCCAGGACAACATAGAATCTGGGGCTCTGTGCTTTCTTTCGTTCTGAACAAGTGTTACTGTTTTCTGCACAAAAGCGATTCTGCGAAGCAATGTGAACAGGCACAGAGAAGGTGCTATCAGGGAATTCTCTGCCTGCCTTTCCCCAGTGCTCTGCAAGCTCTCCAGGACAACAGCAAATCTGGGGCTCTGTGCTTTCTTTCCTTCTGAACAAGTGTTAGTGTTTTCTGCACAAAAGCGATTCTTGCGAAGCAATGTGAACACTTCTGCTTCCTAGGCACAGAGAAGGTACTATCAGGGAATTCTCTGCCTGCCTTTCCCCAGTGCTCTGCAAGCTCTCCAGGACAACATAGAATCTGGGGCTCTGTGCTTTCTTTCCTTCTGAACAAGTGTTACTGTTTTCTGCACAAAAGCGATTCTGCGAAGCAATGTGAACAGGCACAGAGAAGGTGCTAGCAGGGAATTCTCTGCCTGCCTTTCCCCAGTGCTCTGCAAGCTCTCCAGGACAACATAGAATCTGGGGCTCTGTGCTTTCTTTCGTTCTGAACAAGTGTTACTGTTTTCTGCACAAAAGCTATTCTTGCAAAGCAATGTGAACACTTCTGCTTCCCAGGCACAGAGAAGGTGCTAGCAGGGAATTCTCTGCCTGCCTTTCCCCAGTGCTCTGCAAGCTCTCCAGGACAACATAAAATCTGGGGCTCTGTGCTTTCTTTCCTTCTGAACAAGTGTTACTGTTTTCTGCACAAAAGCGATTCTGCGAAGCAATGTGAACACTTCTGCTTCCCAGGCACAGAGAAGGTGCTAGCAAGGAATTCTCTGCCTGCCTTTCCCCAGTGCTCTGCAAGCTCTCCAGGACAACATAAAATCTGGGGCTCTGTGCTTTCTTTCGTTCTGAACAAGTGTTACTGTTTTCTGCACAAAAGCGATTCTTGCGAAGCAATGTGAACACTTCTGCTTCCCAGGCACAGAGAAGGTGCTAGCAGGGAATTCTCTGCCTGCCTTTCCCCAGTGCTCTGCAAGCTCTCCAGGACAACATAGAATCTGGGGCTCTGTGCTTTCTTTCCTTCTGAACAAGTGTTACTGTTTTCTGCACAAAAGCGATTCTTGCAGAGCAATGTGAACACTTCTGCTTCCCAGGCACAGAGAAGGTGCTAGCAAGGAATTCTCTGCCTGCCTTTCCCCAGTGCTCTGCAAGCTCTCCAGGACAACATAAAATCTGGGGCTCTGTGCTTTCTTTCCTTCTGAACAAGTGTTACTGTTTTCTGCACAAAAGCGATTCTTGCGAAGCAATGTGAACACTTCTGCTTCCCAGGCACAGAGAAGGTGCTAGCAGGGAATTCTCTGCCTGCCTTTCCCCAGTGCTCTGCAAGCTCTCCAGGACAACATAGAATCTGGGGCTCTGTGCTTTCTTTCGTTCTGAACAAGTGTTACTGTTTTCTGCACAAAAGCGATTCTGCGAAGCAATGTGAACAGGCACAGAGAAGGTGCTATCAGGGAATTCTCTGCCTGCCTTTCCCCAGTGCTCTGCAAGCTCTCCAGGACAACATAGAATCTGGGGCTCTGTGCTTTCTTTCGTTCTGAACAAGTGTTACTGTTTTCTGCACAAAAGCGATTCTGCGAAGCAATGTGAACAGGCACAGAGAAGGTGCTAGCAGGGAATTCTCTGCCTGCCTTTCCCCAGTGCTCTGCAAGCTCTCCAGGAGAACAGCAAATCTGGGGCTCTGTGCTTTCTTTCGTTCTGAACAAGTGTTACTGTTTTCTGCACAAAAGCGATTCTTGCGAAGCAATGTGAACACTTCTGCTTCCCAGGCACAGAGAAGGTGCAAGCAGGGAATTCTCTGCCTGCCTTTCCCCAGTGCTCTGCAAGCTCTCCAGGACAACATAAAATCTGGGGCTCTGTGCTTTCTTTCCTTCTGAACAAGTGTTACTGTTTTCTGCACAAAAGCGATTCTTGCGAAGCAATGTGAACACTTCTGCTTCCCAGGCACAGAGAAGGTGCTAGCAGGGAATTCTCTGCCTGCCTTTCCCCAGTGCTCTGCAAGCTCTCCAGGACAACATAGAATCTGGGGCTCTGTGCTTTCTTTCCTTCTGAACAAGTGTTAGTGTTTTCTGCACAAAAGCGATTCTGTGAAGCAATGTGAACAGGCACAGAGAAGGTGCTATCAGGGAATTCTCTGCCTGCCTTTCCCCAGTGCTCTGCAAGCTCTCCAGGACAACATAGAATCTGGGGCTCTGTGCTTTCTTTCCTTCTGAACAAGTGTTACTGTTTTCTGCACAAAAGCGATTCTTGCAGAGCAATGTGAACACTTCTGCTTCCCAGGCACAGAGAAGGTGCTAGCAAGGAATTCTCTGCCTGCCTTTCCCCAGTGCTCTGCAAGCTCTCCAGGACAACATAAAATCTGGGGCTCTGTGCTTTCTTTCCTTCTGAACAAGTGTTACTGTTTTCTGCACAAAAGCGATTCTTGCGAAGCAATGTGAACACTTCTGCTTCCCAGGCACAGAGAAGGTGCTAGCAAGGAATTCTCTGCCTGCCTTTCCCCAGTGCTCTGCAAGCTCTCCAGGACAACATAGAATCTGGGGCTCTGTGCTTTCTTTCCTTCTGAACAAGTGTTACTGTTTTCTGCACAAAAGCGATTCTGCAAAGTAATGTGAACACTTCTGCTTCCCAGGCACAGAGAAGGTGCTAGCAGGGAATTCTCTGCCTGCCTTTCCCCAGTGCTCTGCAAGCTCTCCAGGACAACATAAAATCTGGGGCTCTGTGCTTTCTTTCGTTCTGAACAAGTGTTACTGTTTTCTGCACAAAAGCGATTCTGCGAAGCAATGTGAACACTTCTGCTTCCCAGGCACAGAGAAGGTGCTAGCAGGGAATTCTCTGCCTGCCTTTCCCCAGTGCTCTGCAAGCTCTCCAGGACAACATAGAATCTGGGGCTCTGTGCTTTCTTTCGTTCTGAACAAGTGTTACTGTTTTCTGCACAAAAGCGATTCTGCGAAGCAATGTGAACAGGCACAGAGAAGGTGCTAGCAGGGAATTCTCTGCCTGCCTTTCCCCAGTGCTCTGCAAGCTCTCCAGGACAACAGCAAATCTGGGGCTCTGTGCTTTCTTTCCTTCTGAACAAGTGTTACTGTTTTCTGCACAAAAGCGATTCTTGCGAAGCAATGTGAACACTTCTGCTTCCCAGGCACAGAGAAGGTGCTAGCAGGGAATTCTCTGCCTGCCTTTCCCCAGTGCTCTGCAAGCTCTCCAGGACAACATAGAATCTGGGGCTCTGTGCTTTCTTTCGTTCTGAACAAGTGTTACTGTTTTCTGCACAAAAGCGATTCTGCGAAGCAATGTGAACAGGCACAGAGAAGGTGCTATCAGGGAATTCTCTGCCTGCCTTTCCCCAGTGCTCTGCAAGCTCTCCAGGACAACATAAAATCTGGGGCTCTGTGCTTTCTTTCCTTCTGAACAAGTGTTAGTGTTTTCTGCACAAAAGCGATTCTTGCGAAGCAATGTGAACACTTCTGCTTCCTAGGCACAGAGAAGGTACTATCAGGGAATTCTCTGCCTGCCTTTCCCCAGTGCTCTGCAAGCTCTCCAGGACAACATAGAATCTGGGGCTCTGTGCTTTCTTTCCTTCTGAACAAGTGTTACTGTTTTCTTCACAAAAGCGATTCTGCGAAACAATGTGAACAGGCACAGAGAAGGTGCTAGCAAGGAATTCTCTGCCTGCCTTTCCCCAGTGCTCTGCAAGCTCTCCAGGACAACATAAAATCTGGGGCTCTGTGCTTTCTTTCCTTCTGAACAAGTGTTACTGTTTTCTGCACAAAAGCGATTCTGCGGAGCAATGTGAACACTTCTGCTTCCCAGGCACAGAGAAGGTGCTAGCAAGGAATTCTCTGCCTGCCTTTCCCCAGTGCTCTGCAAGCTCTCCAGGACAACATAAAATCTGGGGCTCTGTGCTTTCTTTCGTTCTGAACAAGTGTTACTGTTTTCTGCACAAAAGCGATTCTTGCGAAGCAATGTGAACACTTCTGCTTCCCAGGCACAGAGAAGGTGCTAGCAGGGAATTCTCTGCCTGCCTTTCCCCAGTGCTCTGCAAGCTCTCCAGGACAACAGCAAATCTGGGGCTCTGTGCTTTCTTTCGTTCTGAACAAGTGTTACTGTTTTCTTCACAAAAGCGATTCTTGCGAAGCAATGTGAACACTTCTGCTTCCCAGGCACAGAGAAGGTGCTAGCAGGGAATTCTCTGCCTGCCTTTCCCCAGTGCTCTGCAAGCTCTCCAGGACAACAGCAAATCTGGGGCTCTGTGCTTTCTTTCGTTCTGAACAAGTGTTACTGTTTTCTTCACAAAAGCGATTCTTGCGAAGCAATGTGAACACTTCTGCTTCCCAGGCACAGAGAAGGTGCTAGCAGGGAATTCTCTGCCTGCCTTTCCCCAGTGCTCTGCAAGCTCTCCAGGACAACATAAAATCTGGGGCTCTGTGCTTTCTTTCCTTCTGAACAAGTGTTACTGTTTTCTGCACAAAAGCGATTCTTGCGAAGCAATGTGAACACTTCTGCTTCCCAGGCACAGAGAAGGTGCTAGCAGGGAATTCTCTGCCTGCCTTTCCCCAGTGCTCTGCAAGCTCTCCAGGACAACATAGAATCTGGGGCTCTGTGCTTTCTTTCCTTCTGAAAAAGTGTTACTGTTTTCTGCACAAAAGCGATTCTTGCAAAGCAATGTGAACACTTCTGCTTCCCAGGCACAGAGAAGGTGCTAGCAAGGAATTCTCTGCCTGCCTTTCCCCAGTGCTCTGCAAGCTCTCCAGGACAACATAAAATCTGGGGCTCTGTGCTTTCTTTCCTTCTGAACAAGTGTTACTGTTTTCTGCACAAAAGCGATTCTGCGAAGCTATGTGAACACTTCTGCTTCCCAGGCACAGAGAAGGTGCTAGCAAGGAATTCTCTGCCTGCCTTTCCCCAGTGCTCTGCAAGCTCTCCAGGACAACATAGAATCTGGGGCTCTGTGCTTTCTTTCGTTCTGAACAAGTGTTACTGTTTTCTGCACAAAAGCGATTCTTGCGAAGCAATGTGAACACTTCTGCTTCCCAGGCACAGAGAAGGTGCAAGCAGGGAATTCTCTGCCTGCCTTTCCCCAGTGCTCTGCAAGCTCTCCAGGACAACATAAAATCTGGGGCTCTGTGCTTTCTTTCCTTCTGAACAAGTGTTACTGTTTTCTGCACAAAAGCGATTCTTGCGAAGCAATGTGAACACTTCTGCTTCCCAGGCACAGAGAAGGTGCTAGCAGGGAATTCTCTGCCTGCCTTTCCCCAGTGCTCTGCAAGCTCTCCAGGACAACATAGAATCTGGGGCTCTGTGCTTTCTTTCCTTCTGAACAAGTGTTACTGTTTTCTGCACAAAAGCGATTCTGCGAAGCAATGTGAACACTTCTGCTTCCCAGGCACAGAGAAGGTGCTAGCAGGGAATTCTCTGCCTGCCTTTCCCCAGTGCTCTGCAAGCTCTCCAGGACAACATAAAATCTGGGGCTCTGTGCTTGCTTTCCTTCTGAACAAGTGTTAGTGTTTTCTGCACAAAAGCGATTCTTGCGAAGCAATGTGAACACTTCTGCTTCCCAGGCACAGAGAAGGTGCTAGCAGGAAATTCTCTGCCTGCCTTTCCCCAGTGCTCTGCAAGCTCTCCAGGACAACATAAAATCTGGGGCTCTGTGCTTTCTTTCCTTCTGAACAAGTGTTAGTGTTTTCCGCACAAAAGCGATTCTGCGAAGCAATGTGAACAGGCACAGAGAAGGTGCTATCAGGGAATTCTCTGCCTGCCTTTCCCCAGTGCTCTGCAAGCTCTCCAGGACAACATAGAATCTGGGGCTCTGTGCTTTCTTTCCTTCTGAACAAGTGTTACTGTTTTCTGCACAAAAGCGATTCTGCGAAGCAATGTGAACACTGCTGCTTCCCAGGCACAGAGAAGGTGCTAGCAGGGAATTCTCTGCCTGCCTTTCCCCAGTGCTCTGCAAGCTCTCCAGGACAACAGCAAATCTGGGGCTCTGTGCTTTCTTTCGTTCTGAACAAGTGTTACTGTTTTCTTCACAAAAGCGATTCTTGCGAAGCAATGTGAACACTTCTGCTTCCCAGGCACAGAGAAGGTGCTATCAGGGAATTCTCTGCCTGCCTTTCCCCAGTGCTCTGCAAGCTCTCCAGGACAACATAGAATCTGGGGCTCTGTGCTTTCTTTCCTTCTGAACAAGTGTTACTGTTTTCTGCACAAAAGCGATTCTGCGAAGCAATGTGAACAGGCACAGAGAAGGTGCTATCAGGGAATTCTCTGCCTGCCTTTCCCCAGTGCTCTGAAAGCTCTCCAGGACAACATAGAATCTGGGGCTCTGTGCTTTCTTTCCTTCTGAACAAGTGTTACTGTTTTCTGCACAAAAGCGATTCTTGCGAAGCAATGTGAACACTTCTGCTTCCCAGGCACAGAGAAGGTGCTAGCAGGGAATTCTCTGCCTGCCTTTCCCCAGTGCTCTGCAAGCTCTCCAGGACAACATAGAATCTGGGGCTCTGTGCTTTCTTTCCTTCTGAACAAGTGTTACTGTTTTCTGCACAAAAGCGATTCTTGCAAAGCAATGTGAACAGGCACAGAGAAGGTTCTAGCAGGGAATTCTCTGCCTGCCTTTCCCCAGTGCTCTGCAAGCTCTCCAGGACAACATAGAATCTGGGGCTCTGTGCTTTCTTTCCTTCTGAAAAAGTGTTACTGTTTTCTGCACAAAAGCGATTCTTGCAAAGCAATGTGAACACTTCTGCTTCCCAGGCACAGAGAAGGTGCTAGCAAGGAATTCTCTGCCTGCCTTTCCCCAGTGCTCTGCAAGCTCTCCAGGACAACATAAAATCTGGGGCTCTGTGCTTTCTTTCCTTCTGAACAAGTGTTACTGTTTTCTGCACAAAAGCGATTCTGCGAAGCAATGTGAACACTTCTGCTTCCCAGGCACAGAGAAGGTGCTAGCAAGGAATTCTCTGCCTGCCTTTCCCCAGTGCTCTGCAAGCTCTCCAGGACAACATAGAATCTGGGGCTCTGTGCTTTCTTTCGTTCTGAACAAGTGTTACTGTTTTCTGCACAAAAGCGATTCTTGCGAAGCAATGTGAACACTTCTGCTTCCCAGGCACAGAGAAGGTGCAAGCAGGGAATTCTCTGCCTGCCTTTCCCCAGTGCTCTGCAAGCTCTCCAGGACAACATAGAATCTGGGGCTCTGTGCTTTCTTTCCTTCTGAACAAGTGTTACTGTTTTCTGCACAAAAGCGATTCTTGCGAAGCAATGTGAACACTTCTGCTTCCCAGGCACAGAGAAGGTGCTAGCAGGGAATTCTCTGCCTGCCTTTCCCCAGTGCTCTGCAAGCTCTCCAGGACAACATAGAATCTGGGGCTCTGTGCTTTCTTTCCTTCTGAACAAGTGTTACTGTTTTCTGCACAAAAGCGATTCTGCGAAGCAATGTGAACAGGCACAGAGAAGGTGCTATCAGGGAATTCTCTGCCTGCCTTTCCCCAGTGCTCTGCAAGCTCTCCAGGACAACATAGAATCTGGGGCTCTGTGCTTTCTTTCCTTCTGAACAAGTGTTACTGTTTTCTGCACAAAAGCGATTCTTGCAGAGCAATGTGAACACTTCTGCTTCCCAGGCACAGAGAAGGTGCTAGCAAGGAATTCTCTGCCTGCCTTTCCCCAGTGCTCTGCAAGCTCTCCAGGACAACATAAAATCTGGGGCTCTGTGCTTTCTTTCCTTCTGAACAAGTGTTACTGTTTTCTTCACAAAAGCGATTCTTGCGAAGCAATGTGAACACTTCTGCTTCCCAGGCACAGAGAAGGTGCTAGCAAGGAATTCTCTGCCTGCCTTTCCCCAGTGCTCTGCAAGCTCTCCAGGACAACATAGAATCTGGGGCTCTGTGCTTTCTTTCCTTCTGAACAAGTGTTACTGTTTTCTGCACAAAAGCGATTCTGCAAAGTAATGTGAACACTTCTGCTTCCCAGGCACAGAGAAGGTGCTAGCAGGGAATTCTCTGCCTGCCTTTCCCCAGTGCTCTGCAAGCTCTCCAGGACAACATAAAATCTGGGGCTCTGTGCTTTCTTTCGTTCTGAACAAGTGTTACTGTTTTCTGCACAAAAGCGATTCTGCGAAGCAATGTGAACACTTCTGCTTCCCAGGCACAGAGAAGGTGCTAGCAGGGAATTCTCTGCCTGCCTTTCCCCAGTGCTCTGCAAGCTCTCCAGGACAACATAGAATCTGGGGCTCTGTGCTTTCTTTCCTTCTGAACAAGTGTTACTGTTTTCTGCACAAAAGCGATTCTGCGAAGCAATGTGAACAGGCACAGAGAAGGTGCTAGCAGGGAATTCTCTGCCTGCCTTTCCCCAGTGCTCTGCAAGCTCTCCAGGAGAACAGCAAATCTGGGGCTCTGTGCTTTCTTTCGTTCTGAACAAGTGTTACTGTTTTCTGCACAAAAGCGATTCTTGCGAAGCAATGTGAACACTTCTGCTTCCCAGGCACAGAGAAGGTGCTAGCAGGGAATTCTCTGCCTGCCTTTCCCCAGTGCTCTGCAAGCTCTCCAGGACAACATAGAATCTGGGGCTCTGTGCTTTCTTTCGTTCTGAACAAGTGTTACTGTTTTCTGCACAAAAGCGATTCTGCGAAGCAATGTGAACAGGCACAGAGAAGGTGCTATCAGGGAATTCTCTGCCTGCCTTTCCCCAGTGCTCTGCAAGCTCTCCAGGACAACATAAAATCTGGGGCTCTGTGCTTTCTTTCCTTCTGAACAAGTGTTAGTGTTTTCTGCACAAAAGCGATTCTTGCGAAGCAATGTGAACACTTCTGCTTCCTAGGCACAGAGAAGGTACTATCAGGGAATTCTCTGCCTGCCTTTCCCCAGTGCTCTGCAAGCTCTCCAGGACAACATAGAATCTGGGGCTCTGTGCTTTCTTTCCTTCTGAACAAGTGTTACTGTTTTCTGCACAAAAGCGATTCTGCGAAGCAATGTGAACAGGCACAGAGAAGGTGCTAGCAGGGAATTCTCTGCCTGCCTTTCCCCAGTGCTCTGCAAGCTCTCCAGGACAACATAGAATCTGGGGCTCTGTGCTTTCTTTCGTTCTGAACAAGTGTTACTGTTTTCTGCACAAAAGCTATTCTTGCAAAGCAATGTGAACACTTCTGCTTCCCAGGCACAGAGAAGGTGCTAGCAGGGAATTCTCTGCCTGCCTTTCCCCAGTGCTCTGCAAGCTCTCCAGGACAACATAAAATCTGGGGCTCTGTGCTTTCTTTCCTTCTGAACAAGTGTTACTGTTTTCTGCACAAAAGCGATTCTGCGAAGCAATGTGAACACTTCTGCTTCCCAGGCACAGAGAAGGTGCTAGCAAGGAATTCTCTGCCTGCCTTTCCCCAGTGCTCTGCAAGCTCTCCAGGACAACATAAAATCTGGGGCTCTGTGCTTTCTTTCGTTCTGAACAAGTGTTACTGTTTTCTGCACAAAAGCGATTCTTGCGAAGCAATGTGAACACTTCTGCTTCCCAGGCACAGAGAAGGTGCTAGCAGGGAATTCTCTGCCTGCCTTTCCCCAGTGCTCTGCAAGCTCTCCAGGACAACATAGAATCTGGGGCTCTGTGCTTTCTTTCCTTCTGAACAAGTGTTACTGTTTTCTGCACAAAAGCGATTCTTGCAGAGCAATGTGAACACTTCTGCTTCCCAGGCACAGAGAAGGTGCTAGCAAGGAATTCTCTGCCTGCCTTTCCCCAGTGCTCTGCAAGCTCTCCAGGACAACATAAAATCTGGGGCTCTGTGCTTTCTTTCCTTCTGAACAAGTGTTACTGTTTTCTGCACAAAAGCGATTCTTGCGAAGCAATGTGAACACTTCTGCTTCCCAGGCACAGAGAAGGTGCTAGCAGGGAATTCTCTGCCTGCCTTTCCCCAGTGCTCTGCAAGCTCTCCAGGACAACATAGAATCTGGGGCTCTGTGCTTTCTTTCGTTCTGAACAAGTGTTACTGTTTTCTGCACAAAAGCGATTCTGCGAAGCAATGTGAACAGGCACAGAGAAGGTGCTATCAGGGAATTCTCTGCCTGCCTTTCCCCAGTGCTCTGCAAGCTCTCCAGGACAACATAGAATCTGGGGCTCTGTGCTTTCTTTCGTTCTGAACAAGTGTTACTGTTTTCTGCACAAAAGCGATTCTGCGAAGCAATGTGAACAGGCACAGAGAAGGTGCTAGCAGGGAATTCTCTGCCTGCCTTTCCCCAGTGCTCTGCAAGCTCTCCAGGAGAACAGCAAATCTGGGGCTCTGTGCTTTCTTTCGTTCTGAACAAGTGTTACTGTTTTCTGCACAAAAGCGATTCTTGCGAAGCAATGTGAACACTTCTGCTTCCCAGGCACAGAGAAGGTGCTAGCAGGGAATTCTCTGCCTGCCTTTCCCCAGTGCTCTGCAAGCTCTCCAGGACAACATAGAATCTGGGGCTCTGTGCTTTCTTTCGTTCTGAACAAGTGTTACTGTTTTCTGCACAAAAGCGATTCTGCGAAGCAATGTGAACAGGCACAGAGAAGGTGCTAGCAGGGAATTCTCTGCCTGCCTTTCCCCAGTGCTCTGCAAGCTCTCCAGGACAGCATAAAATCTGGGGCTCTGTGCTTTCTTTCCTTCTGAACAAGTGTTACTGTATTCTGCACAAAAGCGAATCTTGCGAAGCAATGTGAACACTTCTGCTTCCTAGGCACAGAGAAGGTGCTAGCAGGGAATTCTCTGCCTGCCTTTCCCCAGTGCTCTGCAAGCTCTCCAGGACAACATAAAATCTGGGGCTCTGTGCTTGCTTTCCTTCTGAACAAGTGTTAGTGTTTTCTGCACAAAAGCGATTCTTGCGAAGCAATGTGAACACTTCTGCTTCCCAGGCACAGAGAAGGTGCTAGCAGGAAATTCTCTGCCTGCCTTTCCCCAGTGCTCTGCAAGCTCTCCAGGACAACATAAAATCTGGGGCTCTGTGCTTTCTTTCCTTCTGAACAAGTGTTAGTGTTTTCTGCACAAAAGCGATTCTGCGAAGCAATGTGAACAGGCACAGAGAAGGTGCTATCAGGGAATTCTCTGCCTGCCTTTCCCCAGTGCTCTGCAAGCTCTCCAGAACAACATAGAATCTGGGGCTCTGTGCTTTCTTTCCTTCTGAACAAGTGTTAGTGTTTTCTGCACAAAAGCGATTCTGCGAAGCAATGTGAACACTTCTGCTTCCCAGGCACAGAGAAGGTGCTAGCAGGGAATTCTCTGCCTGCCTTTCCCCAGTGCTCTGCAAGCTCTCCAGGACAACATAGAATCTGGGGCTCTGTGCTTTCTTTCCTTCTGAACAAGTGTTACTGTTTTCTGCACAAAAGCGATTCTGCGAAGCAATGTGAACAGGCACAGAGAAGGTGCTATCAGGGAATTCTCTGCCTGCCTTTCCCCAGTGCTCTGAAAGCTCTCCAGGACAACATAGAATCTGGGGCTCTGTGCTTTCTTTCCTTCTGAACAAGTGTTACTGTTTTCTGCACAAAAGCGATTCTTGCGAAGCAATGTGAACACTTCTGCTTCCCAGGCACAGAGAAGGTGCTAGCAGGGAATTCTCTGCCTGCCTTTCCCCAGTGCTCTGCAAGCTCTCCAGGACAACATAGAATCTGGGGCTCTGTGCTTTCTTTCCTTCTGAACAAGTGTTACTGTTTTCTGCACAAAAGCGATTCTGCGAAGCAATGTGAACAGGCACAGAGAAGGTGCTAGCAGGGAATTCTCTGCCTGCCTTTCCCCAGTGCTCTGCAAGCTCTCCAGGACAACATAGAATCTGGGGCTCTGTGCTTTCTTTCCTTCTGAACAAGTGTTACTGTTTTCTGCACAAAAGCGATTCTTGCAAAGCAATGTGAACACTTCTGCTTCCCAGGCACAGAGAAGGTGCTAGCAGGGAATTCTCTGCCTGCCTTTCCCCAGTGCTCTGCAAGCTCTCCAGGACAACATAAAATCTGGGGCTCTGTGCTTTCTTTCCTTCTGAACAAGTGTTACTGTTTTCTGCACAAAAGCGATTCTGCGAAGCAATGTGAACACTTCTGCTTCCCAGGCACAGAGAAGGTGCTAGCAAGGAATTCTCTGCCTGCCTTTCCCCAGTGCTCTGCAAGCTCTCCAGGACAACATAGAATCTGGGGCTCTGTGCTTTCTTTCCTTCTGAACAAGTGTTACTGTTTTCTGCACAAAAGCGATTCTGCGAAGCAATGTGAACAGGCACAGAGAAGGTGCTAGCAGGGAATTCTCTGCCTGCCTTTCCCCAGTGCTCTGCAAGCTCTCCAGGACAACATAGAATCTGGGGCTCTGTGCTTTCTTTCGTTCTGAACAAGTGTTACTGTTTTCTGCACAAAAGCGAATCTTGCAAAGCAATGTGAACACTTCTGCTTCCCAGGCACAGAGAAGGTGCTAGCAGGGAATTCTCTGCCTGCCTTTCCCCAGTGCTCTGCAAGCTCTCCAGGACAACATAAAATCTGGGGCTCTGTGCTTTCTTTCCTTCTGAACAAGTGTTACTGTTTTCTGCACAAAAGCGATTCTGCGAAGCAATGTGAACACTTCTGCTTCCCAGGCACAGAGAAGGTGCTAGCAAGGAATTCTCTGCCTGCCTTTCCCCAGTGCTCTGCAAGCTCTCCAGGACAACATAAAATCTGGGGCTCTGTGCTTTCTTTCGTTCTGAACAAGTGTTACTGTTTTCTGCACAAAAGCGATTCTTGCGAAGCAATGTGAACACTTCTGCTTCCCAGGCACAGAGAAGGTGCTAGCAGGGAATTCTCTGCCTGCCTTTCCCCAGTGCTCTGCAAGCTCTCCAGGACAACATAAAATCTGGGGCTCTGTGCTTTCTTTCCTTCTGAACAAGTGTTACTGTTTTCTGCACAAAAGCGATTCTTGCGAAGCAATGTGAACACTTCTGCTTCCCAGGCACAGAGAAGGTGCTAGCAGGGAATTCTCTGCCTGCCTTTCCCCAGTGCTCTGCAAGCTCTCCAGGACAACATAGAATCTGGGGCTCTGTGCTTTCTTTCGTTCTGAACAAGTGTTACTGTTTTCTGCACAAAAGCGATTCTGCGAAGCAATGTGAACAGGCACAGAGAAGGTGCTATCAGGGAATTCTCTGCCTGCCTTTCCCCAGTGCTCTGCAAGCTCTCCAGGACAACATAGAATCTGGGGCTCTGTGCTTTCTTTCCTTCTGAACAAGTGTTACTGTTTTCTGCACAAAAGCGATTCTGCCAAGCAATGTGAACACTTCTGCTTCCCAGGCACAGAGAAGGTGCTAGCAAGGAATTCTCTGCCTGCCTTTCCCCAGAGCTCTGCAAGCTCTCCAGGACAACATAGAATCTGGGGTTGTGTGCTTTCTTTCGTTCTGAACAAGTGTTACTGTTTTCTGCACAAAAGCGATTCTTGCGAAGCAATGTGAACACTTCTGCTTCCCAGGCACAGAGAAGGTGCTAGCAAGGAATTCTCTGCCTGCCTTTCCCCAGTGCTCTGCAAGCTCTCCAGGACAACAGCAAATCTGGGGCTCTGTGCTTTCTTTCCTTCTGAACAAGTGTTAGTGTTTTCTGCACAAAAGCGATTCTGCGAAGCAATGTGAACAGGCACAGAGAAGGTGCTAGCAGGGAATTCTCTGCCTGCCTTTCCCCAGTGCTCTGCAAGCTCTCCAGGAGAACAGCAAATCTGGGGCTCTGTGCTTTCTTTCGTTCTGAACAAGTGTTACTGTTTTCTGCACAAAAGCGATTCTTGCGAAGCAATGTGAACACTTCTGCTTCCCAGGCACAGAGAAGGTGCTAGCAGGGAATTCTCTGCCTGCCTTTCCCCAGTGCTCTGCAAGCTCTCCAGGACAACATAGAATCTGGGGCTCTGTGCTTTCTTTCGTTCTGAACAAGTGTTACTGTTTTCTGCACAAAAGCGATTCTGCGAAGCAATGTGAACAGGCACAGAGAAGGTGCTAGCAGGGAATTCTCTGCCTGCCTTTCCCCAGTGCTCTGCAAGCTCTCCAGGACAGCATAAAATCTGGGGCTCTGTGCTTTCTTTCCTTCTGAACAAGTGTTACTGTATTCTGCACAAAAGCGAATCTTGCGAAGCAATGTGAACACTTCTGCTTCCTAGGCACAGAGAAGGTACTATCAGGGAATTCTCTGCCTGCCTTTCCCCAGTGCTCTGCAAGCTCTCCAGGACAACAGAGAATCTGGGGCTCTGTGCTTTCTTTCCTTCTGAACAAGTGTTACTGTTTTCTTCACAAAAGCGATTCTGCGAAACAATGTGAACAGGCACAGAGAAGGTGCTAGCAAGGAATTCTCTGCCTGCCTTTCCCCAGTGCTCTGCAAGCTCTCCAGGACAACATAGAATCTGGGGCTCTGTGCTTTCTTTCCTTCTGAACAAGTGTTACTGTTTTCTGCACAAAAGCGATTCTGCGAAGCAATGTGAACAGGCACAGAGAAGGTGCTAGCAGGGAATTCTCTGCCTGCCTTTCCCCAGTGCTCTGCAAGCTCTCCAGGACAACATAGAATCTGGGGCTCTGTGCTTTCTTTCCTTCTGAACAAGTGTTACTGTATTCTGCACAAAAGCGATTCTGCGAAGCAATGTGAACACTTCTGCTTCCCAGGCACAGAGAAGGTGCTAGCAGGGAATTCTCTGCCTGCCTTTCCCCAGTGCTCTGCAAGCTCTCCAGGACAACATAAAATCTGGGGCTCTGTGCTTTCTTTCGTTCTGAACAAGTGTTACTGTTTTCTTCACAAAAGCGATTCTTGCGAAGCAATGTGAACACTTCTGCTTCCCAGGCACAGAGAAGGTGCTAGCAGGGAATTCTCTGCCTGCCTTTCCCCAGTGCTCTGCAAGCTCTCCAGGACAACATAAAATCTGGGGCTCTGTGCTTTCTTTCCTTCTGAACAAGTGTTACTGTTTTCTGCACAAAAGCGATTCTTGCGAAGCAATGTGAACACTTCTGCTTCCCAGGCACAGAGAAGGTGCTAGCAGGGAATTCTCTGCCTGCCTTTCCCCAGTGCTCTGCAAGCTCTCCAGGACAACATAGAATCTGGGGCTCTGTGCTTTCTTTCGTTCTGAACAAGTGTTACTGTTTTCTGCACAAAAGCGATTCTGCGAAGCAATGTGAACAGGCACAGAGAAGGTGCTATCAGGGAATTCTCTGCCTGCCTTTCCCCAGTGCTCTGCAAGCTCTCCAGGACAACATAGAATCTGGGGCTCTGTGCTTTCTTTCGTTCTGAACAAGTGTTACTGTTTTCTGCACAAAAGCGATTCTGCGAAGCAATGTGAACAGGCACAGAGAAGGTGCTAGCAGGGAATTCTCTGCCTGCCTTTCCCCAGTGCTCTGCAAGCTCTCCAGGAGAACAGCAAATCTGGGGCTCTGTGCTTTCTTTCGTTCTGAACAAGTGTTACTGTTTTCTGCACAAAAGCGATTCTTGCGAAGCAATGTGAACACTTCTGCTTCCCAGGCACAGAGAAGGTGCTAGCAGGGAATTCTCTGCCTGCCTTTCCCCAGTGCTCTGCAAGCTCTCCAGGACAACATAGAATCTGGGGCTCTGTGCTTTCTTTCGTTCTGAACAAGTGTTACTGTTTTCTGCACAAAAGCGATTCTGCGAAGCAATGTGAACAGGCACAGAGAAGGTGCTAGCAGGGAATTCTCTGCCTGCCTTTCCCCAGTGCTCTGCAAGCTCTCCAGGACAGCATAAAATCTGGGGCTCTGTGCTTTCTTTCCTTCTGAACAAGTGTTACTGTTTTCTGCACAAAAGCGAATCTTGCGAAGCAATGTGAACACTTCTGCTTCCTAGGCACAGAGAAGGTACTATCAGGGAATTCTCTGCCTGCCTTTCCCCAGTGCTCTGCAAGCTCTCCAGGACAACATAGAATCTGGGGCTCTGTGCTTTCTTTCCTTCTGAACAAGTGTTACTGTTTTCTTCACAAAAGCGATTCTGCGAAACAATGTGAACAGGCACAGAGAAGGTGCTAGCAAGGAATTCTCTGCCTGCCTTTCCCCAGTGCTCTGCAAGCTCTCCAGGACAACATAGAATCTGGGGCTCTGTGCTTTCTTTCCTTCTGAACAAGTGTTACTGTTTTCTGCACAAAAGCGATTCTGCGAAGCAATGTGAACAGGCACAGAGAAGGTGCTAGCAGGGAATTCTCTGCCTGCCTTTCCCCAGTGCTCTGCAAGCTCTCCAGGACAACATAGAATCTGGGGCTCTGTGCTTTCTTTCCTTCTGAACAAGTGTTACTGTATTCTGCACAAAAGCGATTCTGCGAAGCAATGTGAACACTTCTGCTTCCCAGGCACAGAGAAGGTGCTAGCAGGGAATTCTCTGCCTGCCTTTCCCCAGTGCTCTGCAAGCTCTCCAGGACAACATAAAATCTGGGGCTCTGTGCTTTCTTTCGTTCTGAACAAGTGTTACTGTTTTCTTCACAAAAGCGATTCTTGCGAAGCAATGTGAACACTTCTGCTTCCCAGGCACAGAGAAGGTGCTAGCAGGGAATTCTCTGCCTGCCTTTCCCCAGTGCTCTGCAAGCTCTCCAGGACAACATAAAATCTGGGGCTCTGTGCTTTCTTTCCTTCTGAACAAGTGTTACTGTTTTCTGCACAAAAGCGATTCTTGCGAAGCAATGTGAACACTTCTGCTTCCCAGGCACAGAGAAGGTGCTAGCAGGGAATTCTCTGCCTGCCTTTCCCCAGTGCTCTGCAAGCTCTCCAGGACAACATAGAATCTGGGGCTCTGTGCTTTCTTTCGTTCTGAACAAGTGTTACTGTTTTCTGCACAAAAGCGATTCTGCGAAGCAATGTGAACAGGCACAGAGAAGGTGCTATCAGGGAATTCTCTGCCTGCCTTTCCCCAGTGCTCTGCAAGCTCTCCAGGACAACATAGAATCTGGGGCTCTGTGCTTTCTTTCGTTCTGAACAAGTGTTACTGTTTTCTGCACAAAAGCGATTCTGCGAAGCAATGTGAACAGGCACAGAGAAGGTGCTAGCAGGGAATTCTCTGCCTGCCTTTCCCCAGTGCTCTGCAAGCTCTCCAGGACAACAGCAAATCTGGGGCTCTGTGCTTTCTTTCGTTCTGAACAAGTGTTACTGTTTTCTGCACAAAAGCGATTCTTGCGAAGCAATGTGAACACTTCTGCTTCCCAGGCACAGAGAAGGTGCTAGCAGGGAATTCTCTGCCTGCCTTTCCCCAGTGCTCTGCAAGCTCTCCAGGACAACATAGAATCTGGGGCTCTGTGCTTTCTTTCGTTCTGAACAAGTGTTACTGTTTTCTGCACAAAAGCGATTCTGCGAAGCAATGTGAACAGGCACAGAGAAGGTGCTAGCAGGGAATTCTCTGCCTGCCTTTCCCCAGTGCTCTGCAAGCTCTCCAGGACAGCATAAAATCTGGGGCTCTGTGCTTTCTTTCCTTCTGAACAAGTGTTACTGTATTCTGCACAAAAGCGAATCTTGCGAAGCAATGTGAACACTTCTGCTTCCTAGGCACAGAGAAGGTACTATCAGGGAATTCTCTGCCTGCCTTTCCCCAGTGCTCTGCAAGCTCTCCAGGACAACATAGAATCTGGGGCTCTGTGCTTTCTTTCCTTCTGAACAAGTGTTACTGTTTTCTTCACAAAAGCGATTCTGCGAAACAATGTGAACAGGCACAGAGAAGGTGCTAGCAAGGAATTCTCTGCCTGCCTTTCCCCAGTGCTCTGCAAGCTCTCCAGGACAACATAGAATCTGGGGCTCTGTGCTTTCTTTCCTTCTGAACAAGTGTTACTGTTTTCTGCACAAAAGCGATTCTGCGAAGCAATGTGAACAGGCACAGAGAAGGTGCTAGCAGGGAATTCTCTGCCTGCCTTTCCCCAGTGCTCTGCAAGCTCTCCAGGACAACATAGAATCTGGGGCTCTGTGCTTTCTTTCCTTCTGAACAAGTGTTACTGTATTCTGCACAAAAGCGATTCTGCGAAGCAATGTGAACACTTCTGCTTCCCAGGCACAGAGAAGGTGCTAGCAGGGAATTCTCTGCCTGCCTTTCCCCAGTGCTCTGCAAGCTCTCCAGGACAACATAAAATCTGGGGCTCTGTGCTTGCTTTCCTTCTGAACAAGTGTTAGTGTTTTCTGCACAAAAGCGATTCTTGCGAAGCAATGTGAACACTTCTGCTTCCCAGGCACAGAGAAGGTGCTAGCAGGAAATTCTCTGCCTGCCTTTCCCCAGTGCTCTGCAAGCTCTCCAGGACAACATAAAATCTGGGGCTCTGTGCTTTCTTTCCTTCTGAACAAGTGTTAGTGTTTTCTGCACAAAAGCGATTCTGCGAAGCAATGTGAACAGGCACAGAGAAGGTGCTATCAGGGAATTCTCTGCCTGCCTTTCCCCAGTGCTCTGCAAGCTCTCCAGAACAACATAGAATCTGGGGCTCTGTGCTTTCTTTCCTTCTGAACAAGTGTTAGTGTTTTCTGCACAAAAGCGATTCTGCGAAGCAATGTGAACACTTCTGCTTCCCAGGCACAGAGAAGGTGCTAGCAGGGAATTCTCTGCCTGCCTTTCCCCAGTGCTCTGCAAGCTCTCCAGGACAACATAGAATCTGGGGCTCTGTGCTTTCTTTCCTTCTGAACAAGTGTTACTGTTTTCTGCACAAAAGCGATTCTGCGAAGCAATGTGAACAGGCACAGAGAAGGTGCTAGCAGGGAATTCTCTGCCTGCCTTTCCCCAGTGCTCTGCAAGCTCTCCAGGACAGCATAAAATCTGGGGCTCTGTGCTTTCTTTCCTTCTGAACAAGTGTTACTGTTTTCTGCACAAAAGCGAATCTTGCGAAGCAATGTGAACACTTCTGCTTCCTAGGCACAGAGAAGGTACTATCAGGGAATTCTCTGCCTGCCTTTCCCCAGTGCTCTGCAAGCTCTCCAGGACAACATAGAATCTGGGGCTCTGTGCTTTCTTTCCTTCTGAACAAGTGTTACTGTTTTCTTCACAAAAGCGATTCTGCGAAACAATGTGAACAGGCACAGAGAAGGTGCTAGCAAGGAATTCTCTGCCTGCCTTTCCCCAGTGCTCTGCAAGCTCTCCAGGACAACATAGAATCTGGGGCTCTGTGCTTTCTTTCCTTCTGAACAAGTGTTACTGTTTTCTGCACAAAAGCGATTCTGCGAAGCAATGTGAACAGGCACAGAGAAGGTGCTAGCAGGGAATTCTCTGCCTGCCTTTCCCCAGTGCTCTGCAAGCTCTCCAGGACAACATAGAATCTGGGGCTCTGTGCTTTCTTTCCTTCTGAACAAGTGTTACTGTATTCTGCACAAAAGCGATTCTGCGAAGCAATGTGAACACTTCTGCTTCCCAGGCACAGAGAAGGTGCTAGCAGGGAATTCTCTGCCTGCCTTTCCCCAGTGCTCTGCAAGCTCTCCAGGACAACATAAAATCTGGGGCTCTGTGCTTTCTTTCGTTCTGAACAAGTGTTACTGTTTTCTTCACAAAAGCGATTCTTGCGAAGCAATGTGAACACTTCTGCTTCCCAGGCACAGAGAAGGTGCTAGCAGGGAATTCTCTGCCTGCCTTTCCCCAGTGCTCTGCAAGCTCTCCAGGACAACATAAAATCTGGGGCTCTGTGCTTTCTTTCCTTCTGAACAAGTGTTACTGTTTTCTGCACAAAAGCGATTCTTGCGAAGCAATGTGAACACTTCTGCTTCCCAGGCACAGAGAAGGTGCTAGCAGGGAATTCTCTGCCTGCCTTTCCCCAGTGCTCTGCAAGCTCTCCAGGACAACATAGAATCTGGGGCTCTGTGCTTTCTTTCGTTCTGAACAAGTGTTACTGTTTTCTGCACAAAAGCGATTCTGCGAAGCAATGTGAACAGGCACAGAGAAGGTGCTAGCAGGGAATTCTCTGCCTGCCTTTCCCCAGTGCTCTGCAAGCTCTCCAGGAGAACAGCAAATCTGGGGCTCTGTGCTTTCTTTCGTTCTGAACAAGTGTTACTGTTTTCTGCACAAAAGCGATTCTTGCGAAGCAATGTGAACACTTCTGCTTCCCAGGCACAGAGAAGGTGCTAGCAGGGAATTCTCTGCCTGCCTTTCCCCAGTGCTCTGCAAGCTCTCCAGGACAACATAGAATCTGGGGCTCTGTGCTTTCTTTCGTTCTGAACAAGTGTTACTGTTTTCTGCACAAAAGCGATTCTGCGAAGCAATGTGAACAGGCACAGAGAAGGTGCTAGCAGGGAATTCTCTGCCTGCCTTTCCCCAGTGCTCTGCAAGCTCTCCAGGACAGCATAAAATCTGGGGCTCTGTGCTTTCTTTCCTTCTGAACAAGTGTTACTGTTTTCTGCACAAAAGCGAATCTTGCGAAGCAATGTGAACACTTCTGCTTCCTAGGCACAGAGAAGGTACTATCAGGGAATTCTCTGCCTGCCTTTCCCCAGTGCTCTGCAAGCTCTCCAGGACAACATAGAATCTGGGGCTCTGTGCTTTCTTTCCTTCTGAACAAGTGTTACTGTTTTCTTCACAAAAGCGATTCTGCGAAACAATGTGAACAGGCACAGAGAAGGTGCTAGCAAGGAATTCTCTGCCTGCCTTTCCCCAGTGCTCTGCAAGCTCTCCAGGACAACATAGAATCTGGGGCTCTGTGCTTTCTTTCCTTCTGAACAAGTGTTACTGTTTTCTGCACAAAAGCGATTCTGCGAAGCAATGTGAACAGGCACAGAGAAGGTGCTAGCAGGGAATTCTCTGCCTGCCTTTCCCCAGTGCTCTGCAAGCTCTCCAGGACAACATAGAATCTGGGGCTCTGTGCTTTCTTTCCTTCTGAACAAGTGTTACTGTATTCTGCACAAAAGCGATTCTGCGAAGCAATGTGAACACTTCTGCTTCCCAGGCACAGAGAAGGTGCTAGCAGGGAATTCTCTGCCTGCCTTTCCCCAGTGCTCTGCAAGCTCTCCAGGACAACATAAAATCTGGGGCTCTGTGCTTTCTTTCGTTCTGAACAAGTGTTACTGTTTTCTTCACAAAAGCGATTCTTGCGAAGCAATGTGAACACTTCTGCTTCCCAGGCACAGAGAAGGTGCTAGCAGGGAATTCTCTGCCTGCCTTTCCCCAGTGCTCTGCAAGCTCTCCAGGACAACATAAAATCTGGGGCTCTGTGCTTTCTTTCCTTCTGAACAAGTGTTACTGTTTTCTGCACAAAAGCGATTCTTGCGAAGCAATGTGAACACTTCTGCTTCCCAGGCACAGAGAAGGTGCTAGCAGGGAATTCTCTGCCTGCCTTTCCCCAGTGCTCTGCAAGCTCTCCAGGACAACATAGAATCTGGGGCTCTGTGCTTTCTTTCGTTCTGAACAAGTGTTACTGTTTTCTGCACAAAAGCGATTCTGCGAAGCAATGTGAACAGGCACAGAGAAGGTGCTATCAGGGAATTCTCTGCCTGCCTTTCCCCAGTGCTCTGCAAGCTCTCCAGGACAACATAGAATCTGGGGCTCTGTGCTTTCTTTCGTTCTGAACAAGTGTTACTGTTTTCTGCACAAAAGCGATTCTGCGAAGCAATGTGAACAGGCACAGAGAAGGTGCTAGCAGGGAATTCTCTGCCTGCCTTTCCCCAGTGCTCTGCAAGCTCTCCAGGACAACAGCAAATCTGGGGCTCTGTGCTTTCTTTCGTTCTGAACAAGTGTTACTGTTTTCTGCACAAAAGCGATTCTTGCGAAGCAATGTGAACACTTCTGCTTCCCAGGCACAGAGAAGGTGCTAGCAGGGAATTCTCTGCCTGCCTTTCCCCAGTGCTCTGCAAGCTCTCCAGGACAACATAGAATCTGGGGCTCTGTGCTTTCTTTCGTTCTGAACAAGTGTTACTGTTTTCTGCACAAAAGCGATTCTGCGAAGCAATGTGAACAGGCACAGAGAAGGTGCTAGCAGGGAATTCTCTGCCTGCCTTTCCCCAGTGCTCTGCAAGCTCTCCAGGACAGCATAAAATCTGGGGCTCTGTGCTTTCTTTCCTTCTGAACAAGTGTTACTGTATTCTGCACAAAAGCGAATCTTGCGAAGCAATGTGAACACTTCTGCTTCCTAGGCACAGAGAAGGTACTATCAGGGAATTCTCTGCCTGCCTTTCCCCAGTGCTCTGCAAGCTCTCCAGGACAACATAGAATCTGGGGCTCTGTGCTTTCTTTCCTTCTGAACAAGTGTTACTGTTTTCTTCACAAAAGCGATTCTGCGAAACAATGTGAACAGGCACAGAGAAGGTGCTAGCAAGGAATTCTCTGCCTGCCTTTCCCCAGTGCTCTGCAAGCTCTCCAGGACAACATAGAATCTGGGGCTCTGTGCTTTCTTTCCTTCTGAACAAGTGTTACTGTTTTCTGCACAAAAGCGATTCTGCGAAGCAATGTGAACAGGCACAGAGAAGGTGCTAGCAGGGAATTCTCTGCCTGCCTTTCCCCAGTGCTCTGCAAGCTCTCCAGGACAACATAGAATCTGGGGCTCTGTGCTTTCTTTCCTTCTGAACAAGTGTTACTGTATTCTGCACAAAAGCGATTCTGCGAAGCAATGTGAACACTTCTGCTTCCCAGGCACAGAGAAGGTGCTAGCAGGGAATTCTCTGCCTGCCTTTCCCCAGTGCTCTGCAAGCTCTCCAGGACAACATAAAATCTGGGGCTCTGTGCTTGCTTTCCTTCTGAACAAGTGTTAGTGTTTTCTGCACAAAAGCGATTCTTGCGAAGCAATGTGAACACTTCTGCTTCCCAGGCACAGAGAAGGTGCTAGCAGGAAATTCTCTGCCTGCCTTTCCCCAGTGCTCTGCAAGCTCTCCAGGACAACATAAAATCTGGGGCTCTGTGCTTTCTTTCCTTCTGAACAAGTGTTAGTGTTTTCTGCACAAAAGCGATTCTGCGAAGCAATGTGAACAGGCACAGAGAAGGTGCTATCAGGGAATTCTCTGCCTGCCTTTCCCCAGTGCTCTGCAAGCTCTCCAGAACAACATAGAATCTGGGGCTCTGTGCTTTCTTTCCTTCTGAACAAGTGTTAGTGTTTTCTGCACAAAAGCGATTCTGCGAAGCAATGTGAACACTTCTGCTTCCCAGGCACAGAGAAGGTGCTAGCAGGGAATTCTCTGCCTGCCTTTCCCCAGTGCTCTGCAAGCTCTCCAGGACAACATAGAATCTGGGGCTCTGTGCTTTCTTTCCTTCTGAACAAGTGTTACTGTTTTCTGCACAAAAGCGATTCTGCGAAGCAATGTGAACAGGCACAGAGAAGGTGCTATCAGGGAATTCTCTGCCTGCCTTTCCCCAGTGCTCTGAAAGCTCTCCAGGACAACATAGAATCTGGGGCTCTGTGCTTTCTTTCCTTCTGAACAAGTGTTACTGTTTTCTGCACAAAAGCGATTCTTGCGAAGCAATGTGAACACTTCTGCTTCCCAGGCACAGAGAAGGTGCTAGCAGGGAATTCTCTGCCTGCCTTTCCCCAGTGCTCTGCAAGCTCTCCAGGACAACATAGAATCTGGGGCTCTGTGCTTTCTTTCCTTCTGAACAAGTGTTACTGTTTTCTGCACAAAAGCGATTCTGCGAAGCAATGTGAACAGGCACAGAGAAGGTGCTAGCAGGGAATTCTCTGCCTGCCTTTCCCCAGTGCTCTGCAAGCTCTCCAGGACAACATAGAATCTGGGGCTCTGTGCTTTCTTTCCTTCTGAACAAGTGTTACTGTTTTCTGCACAAAAGCGATTCTTGCAAAGCAATGTGAACACTTCTGCTTCCCAGGCACAGAGAAGGTGCTAGCAGGGAATTCTCTGCCTGCCTTTCCCCAGTGCTCTGCAAGCTCTCCAGGACAACATAAAATCTGGGGCTCTGTGCTTTCTTTCCTTCTGAACAAGTGTTACTGTTTTCTGCACAAAAGCGATTCTGCGAAGCAATGTGAACACTTCTGCTTCCCAGGCACAGAGAAGGTGCTAGCAAGGAATTCTCTGCCTGCCTTTCCCCAGTGCTCTGCAAGCTCTCCAGGACAACATAGAATCTGGGGCTCTGTGCTTTCTTTCCTTCTGAACAAGTGTTACTGTTTTCTGCACAAAAGCGATTCTGCGAAGCAATGTGAACAGGCACAGAGAAGGTGCTAGCAGGGAATTCTCTGCCTGCCTTTCCCCAGTGCTCTGCAAGCTCTCCAGGACAACATAGAATCTGGGGCTCTGTGCTTTCTTTCGTTCTGAACAAGTGTTACTGTTTTCTGCACAAAAGCGAATCTTGCAAAGCAATGTGAACACTTCTGCTTCCAAGGCACAGAGAAGGTGCTAGCAGGGAATTCTCTGCCTGCCTTTCCCCAGTGCTCTGCAAGCTCTCCAGGACAACATAAAATCTGGGGCTCTGTGCTTTCTTTCCTTCTGAACAAGTGTTACTGTTTTCTGCACAAAAGCGATTCTGCGAAGCAATGTGAACACTTCTGCTTCCCAGGCACAGAGAAGGTGCTAGCAAGGAATTCTCTGCCTGCCTTTCCCCAGTGCTCTGCAAGCTCTCCAGGACAACATAAAATCTGGGGCTCTGTGCTTTCTTTCGTTCTGAACAAGTGTTACTGTTTTCTGCACAAAAGCGATTCTTGCGAAGCAATGTGAACACTTCTGCTTCCCAGGCACAGAGAAGGTGCTAGCAGGGAATTCTCTGCCTGCCTTTCCCCAGTGCTCTGCAAGCTCTCCAGGACAACAGCAAATCTGGGGCTCTGTGCTTTCTTTCGTTCTGAACAAGTGTTACTGTTTTCTTCACAAAAGCGATTCTTGCGAAGCAATGTGAACACTTCTGCTTCCCAGGCACAGAGAAGGTGCTAGCAGGGAATTCTCTGCCTGCCTTTCCCCAGTGCTCTGCAAGCTCTCCAGGACAACATAAAATCTGGGGCTCTGTGCTTTCTTTCCTTCTGAACAAGTGTTACTGTTTTCTGCACAAAAGCGATTCTTGCGAAGCAATGTGAACACTTCTGCTTCCCAGGCACAGAGAAGGTGCTAGCAGGGAATTCTCTGCCTGCCTTTCCCCAGTGCTCTGCAAGCTCTCCAGGACAACATAGAATCTGGGGCTCTGTGCTTTCTTTCGTTCTGAACAAGTGTTACTGTTTTCTGCACAAAAGCGATTCTGCGAAGCAATGTGAACAGGCACAGAGAAGGTGCTATCAGGGAATTCTCTGCCTGCCTTTCCCCAGTGCTCTGCAAGCTCTCCAGGACAACATAGAATCTGGGGCTCTGTGCTTTCTTTCGTTCTGAACAAGTGTTACTGTTTTCTGCACAAAAGCGATTCTGCGAAGCAATGTGAACAGGCACAGAGAAGGTGCTAGCAGGGAATTCTCTGCCTGCCTTTCCCCAGTGCTCTGCAAGCTCTCCAGGAGAACAGCAAATCTGGGGCTCTGTGCTTTCTTTCGTTCTGAACAAGTGTTACTGTTTTCTGCACAAAAGCGATTCTTGCGAAGCAATGTGAACACTTCTGCTTCCCAGGCACAGAGAAGGTGCTAGCAGGGAATTCTCTGCCTGCCTTTCCCCAGTGCTCTGCAAGCTCTCCAGGACAACATAGAATCTGGGGCTCTGTGCTTTCTTTCGTTCTGAACAAGTGTTACTGTTTTCTGCACAAAAGCGATTCTGCGAAGCAATGTGAACAGGCACAGAGAAGGTGCTAGCAGGGAATTCTCTGCCTGCCTTTCCCCAGTGCTCTGCAAGCTCTCCAGGACAGCATAAAATCTGGGGCTCTGTGCTTTCTTTCCTTCTGAACAAGTGTTACTGTATTCTGCACAAAAGCGAATCTTGCGAAGCAATGTGAACACTTCTGCTTCCTAGGCACAGAGAAGGTACTATCAGGGAATTCTCTGCCTGCCTTTCCCCAGTGCTCTGCAAGCTCTCCAGGACAACATAGAATCTGGGGCTCTGTGCTTTCTTTCCTTCTGAACAAGTGTTACTGTTTTCTTCACAAAAGCGATTCTGCGAAACAATGTGAACAGGCACAGAGAAGGTGCTAGCAAGGAATTCTCTGCCTGCCTTTCCCCAGTGCTCTGCAAGCTCTCCAGGACAACATAGAATCTGGGGCTCTGTGCTTTCTTTCCTTCTGAACAAGTGTTACTGTTTTCTGCACAAAAGCGATTCTGCGAAGCAATGTGAACAGGCACAGAGAAGGTGCTAGCAGGGAATTCTCTGCCTGCCTTTCCCCAGTGCTCTGCAAGCTCTCCAGGACAACATAGAATCTGGGGCTCTGTGCTTTCTTTCCTTCTGAACAAGTGTTACTGTATTCTGCACAAAAGCGATTCTGCGAAGCAATGTGAACACTTCTGCTTCCCAGGCACAGAGAAGGTGCTAGCAGGGAATTCTCTGCCTGCCTTTCCCCAGTGCTCTGCAAGCTCTCCAGGACAACATAAAATCTGGGGCTCTGTGCTTGCTTTCCTTCTGAACAAGTGTTAGTGTTTTCTGCACAAAAGCGATTCTTGCGAAGCAATGTGAACACTTCTGCTTCCCAGGCACAGAGAAGGTGCTAGCAGGGAATTCTCTGCCTGCCTTTCCCCAGTGCTCTGCAAGCTCTCCAGGACAACATAAAATCTGGGGCTCTGTGCTTTCTTTCCTTCTGAACAAGTGTTAGTGTTTTCTGCACAAAAGCGATTCTGCGAAGCAATGTGAACAGGCACAGAGAAGGTGCTATCAGGGAATTCTCTGCCTGCCTTTCCCCAGTGCTCTGCAAGCTCTCCAGAACAACATAGAATCTGGGGCTCTGTGCTTTCTTTCCTTCTGAACAAGTGTTAGTGTTTTCTGCACAAAAGCGATTCTGCGAAGCAATGTGAACACTTCTGCTTCCCAGGCACAGAGAAGGTGCTAGCAGGGAATTCTCTGCCTGCCTTTCCCCAGTGCTCTGCAAGCTCTCCAGGACAACATAGAATCTGGGGCTCTGTGCTTTCTTTCCTTCTGAACAAGTGTTACTGTTTTCTGCACAAAAGCGATTCTGCGAAGCAATGTGAACAGGCACAGAGAAGGTGCTATCAGGGAATTCTCTGCCTGCCTTTCCCCAGTGCTCTGAAAGCTCTCCAGGACAACATAGAATCTGGGGCTCTGTGCTTTCTTTCCTTCTGAACAAGTGTTACTGTTTTCTGCACAAAAGCGATTCTTGCGAAGCAATGTGAACACTTCTGCTTCCCAGGCACAGAGAAGGTGCTAGCAGGGAATTCTCTGCCTGCCTTTCCCCAGTGCTCTGCAAGCTCTCCAGGACAACATAGAATCTGGGGCTCTGTGCTTTCTTTCCTTCTGAACAAGTGTTACTGTTTTCTGCACAAAAGCGATTCTGCGAAGCAATGTGAACAGGCACAGAGAAGGTGCTAGCAGGGAATTCTCTGCCTGCCTTTCCCCAGTGCTCTGCAAGCTCTCCAGGACAACATAGAATCTGGGGCTCTGTGCTTTCTTTCCTTCTGAACAAGTGTTACTGTTTTCTGCACAAAAGCGATTCTTGCAGAGCAATGTGAACACTTCTGCTTCCCAGGCACAGAGAAGGTGCTAGCAAGGAATTCTCTGCCTGCCTTTCCCCAGTGCTCTGCAAGCTCTCCAGGACAACATAAAATCTGGGGCTCTGTGCTTTCTTTCCTTCTGAACAAGTGTTACTGTTTTCTGCACAAAAGCGATTCTTGCGAAGCAATGTGAACACTTCTGCTTCCCAGGCACAGAGAAGGTGCTAGCAGGGAATTCTCTGCCTGCCTTTCCCCAGTGCTCTGCAAGCTCTCCAGGACAACATAGAATCTGGGGCTCTGTGCTTTCTTTCCTTCTGAACAAGTGTTACTGTATTCTGCACAAAAGCGATTCTGCGAAGCAATGTGAACACTTCTGCTTCCCAGGCACAGAGAAGGTGCTAGCAGGAAATTCTCTGCCTGCCTTTCCCCAGTGCTCTGCAAGCTCTCCAGGACAACATAAAATCTGGGGCTCTGTGCTTTCTTTCCTTCTGAACAAGTGTTAGTGTTTTCTGCACAAAAGCGATTCTGCGAAGCAATGTGAACAGGCACAGAGAAGGTGCTATCAGGGAATTCTCTGCCTGCCTTTCCCCAGTGCTCTGCAAGCTCTCCAGGACAACATAGAATCTGGGGCTCTGTGCTTTCTTTCCTTCTGAACAAGTGTTAGTGTTTTCTGCACAAAAGCGATTCTGCGAAGCAATGTGAACACTGCTGCTTCCCAGGCACAGAGAAGGTGCTAGCAGGGAATTCTCTGCCTGCCTTTCCCCAGTGCTCTGCAAGCTCTCCAGGACAACAGCAAATCTGGGGCTCTGTGCTTTCTTTCGTTCTGAACAAGTGTTACTGTTTTCTTCACAAAAGCGATTCTTGCGAAGCAATGTGAACACTTCTGCTTCCCAGGCACAGAGAAGGTGCTATCAGGGAATTCTCTGCCTGCCTTTCCCCAGTGCTCTGCAAGCTCTCCAGGACAACATAGAATCTGGGGCTCTGTGCTTTCTTTCCTTCTGAACAAGTGTTACTGTTTTCTGCACAAAAGCGATTCTGCGAAGCAATGTGAACAGGCACAGAGAAGGTGCTAGCAGGGAATTCTCTGCCTGCCTTTCCCCAGTGCTCTGAAAGCTCTCCAGGACAACATAGAATCTGGGGCTCTGTGCTTTCTTTCCTTCTGAACAAGTGTTACTGTTTTCTGCACAAAAGCGATTCTTGCGAAGCAATGTGAACACTTCTGCTTCCCAGGCACAGAGAAGGTGCTAGCAGGGAATTCTCTGCCTGCCTTTCCCCAGTGCTCTGCAAGCTCTCCAGGACAACATAGAATCTGGGGCTCTGTGCTTTCTTTCCTTCTGAACAAGTGTTACTGTTTTCTGCACAAAAGCGATTCTGCGAAGCAATGTGAACAGGCACAGAGAAGGTGCTAGCAGGGAATTCTCTGCCTGCCTTTCCCCAGTGCTCTGCAAGCTCTCCAGGACAACATAGAATCTGGGGCTCTGTGCTTTCTTTCCTTCTGAACAAGTGTTACTGTTTTCTGCACAAAAGCGATTCTTGCGAAGCAATGTGAACACTTCTGCTTCCCAGGCACAGAGAAGGTGCTATCAGGGAATTCTCTGCCTGCCTTTCCCCAGTGCTCTGCAAGCTCTCCAGGACAACAGCAAATCTGGGGCTCTGTGCTTTCTTTCCTTCTGAACAAGTGTTACTGTTTTCTGCACAAAAGCGATTCTTGCGAAGCAATGTGAACACTTCTGCTTCCCAGGCACAGAGAAGGTGCTAGCAAGGAATTCTCTGCCTGCCTTTCCCCAGTGCTCTGCAAGCTCTCCAGGACAACATAAAATCTGGGGCTCTGTGCTTTCTTTCCTTCTGAACAAGTGTTACTGTTTTCTGCACAAAAGCGATTCTTGCGAAGCAATGTGAACACTTCTGCTTCCCAGGCACAGAGAAGGTGCTAGCAGGGAATTCTCTGCCTGCCTTTCCCCAGTGCTCTGCAAGCTCTCCAGGACAACATAAAATCTGGGGCTCTGTGCTTTCTTTCCTTCTGAACAAGTGTTACTGTTTTCTGCACAAAAGCGATTCTTGCGAAGCAATGTGAACACTTCTGCTTCCCAGGCACAGAGAAGGTGCTAGCAGGGAATTCTCTGCCTGCCTTTCCCCAGTGCTCTGCAAGCTCTCCAGGACAACATAGAATCTGGGGCTCTGTGCTTTCTTTCGTTCTGAACAAGTGTTACTGTTTTCTGCACAAAAGCGATTCTGCGAAGCAATGTGAACAGGCACAGAGAAGGTGCTAGCAGGGAATTCTCTGCCTGCCTTTCCCCAGTGCTCTGCAAGCTCTCCAGGACAACATAGAATCTGGGGCTCTGTGCTTTCTTTCCTTCTGAACAAGTGTTACTGTTTTCTGCACAAAAGCGATTCTTGCAGAGCAATGTGAACACTTCTGCTTCCCAGGCACAGAGAAGGTGCTAGCAAGGAATTCTCTGCCTGCCTTTCCCCAGTGCTCTGCAAGCTCTCCAGGACAACATAAAATCTGGGGCTCTGTGCTTTCTTTCCTTCTGAACAAGTGTTACTGTTTTCTGCACAAAAGCGATTCTTGCGAAGCAATGTGAACACTTCTGCTTCCCAGGCACAGAGAAGGTGCTAGCAGGGAATTCTCTGCCTGCCTTTCCCCAGTGCTCTGCAAGCTCTCCAGGACAACATAGAATCTGGGGCTCTGTGCTTTCTTTCCTTCTGAACAAGTGTTACTGTTTTCTGCACAAAAGCGATTCTGCGAAGCAATGTGAACAGGCACAGAGAAGGTGCTAGCAGGGAATTCTCTGCCTGCCTTTCCCCAGTGCTCTGCAAGCTCTCCAGGACAACATAGAATCTGGGGCTCTGTGCTTTCTTTCCTTCTGAACAAGTGTTACTGTTTTCTGCACAAAAGCGATTCTTGCAAAGCAATGTGAACACTTCTGCTTCCCAGGCACAGAGAAGGTGCTAGCAAGGAATTCTCTGCCTGCCTTTCCCCAGTGCTCTGCAAGCTCTCCAGGACAACATAAAATCTGGGGCTCTGTGCTTTCTTTCCTTCTGAACAAGTGTTACTGTTTTCTGCACAAAAGCGATTCTTGCGAAGCAATGTGAACACTTCTGCTTCCCAGGCACAGAGAAGGTGCTAGCAAGGAATTCTCTGCCTGCCTTTCCCCAGTGCTCTGCAAGCTCTCCAGGACAACATAAAATCTGGGGCTCTGTGCTTTCTTTCCTTCTGAACAAGTGTTACTGTTTTCTGCACAAAAGCGATTCTTGCGAAGCAATGTGAACACTTCTGCTTCCCAGGCACAGAGAAGGTGCAAGCAGGGAATTCTCTGCCTGCCTTTCCCCAGTGCTCTGCAAGCTCTCCAGGACAACATAAAATCTGGGGCTCTGTGCTTTCTTTCCTTCTGAACAAGTGTTACTGTTTTCTGCACAAAAGCGATTCTTGCGAAGCAATGTGAACACTTCTGCTTCCCAGGCACAGAGAAGGTGCTATCAGGGAATTCTCTGCCTGCCTTTCCCCAGTGCTCTGCAAGCTCTCCAGGACAACATAGAATCTGGGGCTCTGTGCTTTCTTTCCTTCTGAACAAGTGTTACTGTTTTCTGCACAAAAGCGATTCTGCGAAGCAATGTGAACAGGCACAGAGAAGGTGCTAGCAGGGAATTCTCTGCCTGCCTTTCCCCAGTGCTCTGCAAGCTCTCCAGGACAACATAGAATCTGGGGCTCTGTGCTTTCTTTCCTTCTGAACAAGTGTTACTGTTTTCTGCACAAAAGCGATTCTGCAAAGTAATGTGAACACTTCTGCTTCCCAGGCACAGAGAAGGTGCTAGCAGGGAATTCTCTGCCTGCCTTTCCCCAGTGCTCTGCAAGCTCTCCAGGACAACATAGAATCTGGGGCTCTGTGCTTTCTTTCCTTCTGAACAAGTGTTACTGTTTTCTGCACAAAAGCGATTCTGCGAAGCAATGTGAACACTTCTGCTTCCCAGGCACAGAGAAGGTGCTATCAGGGAATTCTCTGCCTGCCTTTCCCCAGTGCTCTGCAAGCTCTCCAGGACAACATAGAATCTGGGGCTCTGTGCTTTCTTTCGTTCTGAACAAGTGTTACTGTTTTCTGCACAAAAGCGATTCTGCGAAGCAATGTGAACAGGCACAGAGAAGGTGCTATCAGGGAATTCTCTGCCTGCCTTTCCCCAGTGCTCTGCAAGCTCTCCAGGACAACATAGAATCTGGGGCTCTGTGCTCTCTTTCCTTCTGAACAAGTGTTACTGTTTTCTGCACAAAAGCGATTCTGCGAAGCAATGTGAACACTTCTGCTTCCCAGGCACAGAGAAGGTGCTAGCAAGGAATTCTCTGCCTGCCTTTGCCCAGTGCTCTGCAAGCTCTCCAGGACAACATAAAATCTGGGGCTCTGTGCTTTCTTTCCTTCTGAACAAGTGTTAGTGTTTTCTGCACAAAAGCGATTCTTGCGAAGCAATGTGAACACTTCTGCTTCCCAGGCACAGAGAAGGTGCTAGCAGGGAATTCTCTGCCTGCCTTTCCCCAGTACTCTGCAAGCTCTCCAGGACAACAGCAAATCTGGGGCTCTGTGCTTTCTTTCCTTCTGAACAAGTGTTACTGTTTTCTGCACAAAAGCGATTCTGCGAAGCAATATGAACAGGCACAGAGAAGGTGCTATCAGGGAATTCTCTGCCTGCCTTTCCCCAGTGCTCTGCAAGCTCTCCAGGACAACATAGAATCGGGGTCTCTGTGCTTTCTTTCCTTCTGAACAAGTGTTACTGTTTTCTGCACAAAAGCGATTCTTGCGAAGCAATGTGAACACTTCTGCTTCCCAGGCACAGAGAAGGTGCTAGCAGGGAATTCTCTGCCTGCCTTTCCCCAGTGCTCTGCAAGCTCTCCAGGACAACATAAAATCTGGGGCTCTGTGCTTTCTTTCCTTCTGAACAAGTGTTACTGTTTTCTTCACAAAAGCGATTCTGCGAAACAATGTGAACAGGCACAGAGAAGGTGCTAGCAAGGAATTCTCTGCCTGCCTTTCCCCAGTGCTCTGCAAGCTCTCCAGGACAACATAGAATCTGGGGCTCTGTGCTTTCTTTCCTTCTGAACAAGTGTTACTGTTTTCTGCACAAAAGCGATTCTGCGAAGCAATGTGAACAGGCACAGAGAAGGTGCTAGCAGGGAATTCTCTGCCTGCCTTTCCCCAGTGCTCTGCAAGCTCTCCAGGACAACATAGAATCTGGGGCTCTGTGCTTTCTTTCCTTCTGAACAAGTGTTACTGTATTCTGCACAAAAGCGATTCTGCGAAGCAATGTGAACACTTCTGCTTCCCAGGCACAGAGAAGGTGCTAGCAGGGAATTCTCTGCCTGCCTTTCCCCAGTGCTCTGCAAGCTCTCCAGGACAACATAAAATCTGGGGCTCTGTGCTTGCTTTCCTTCTGAACAAGTGTTAGTGTTTTCTGCACAAAAGCGATTCTTGCGAAGCAATGTGAACACTTCTGCTTCCCAGGCACAGAGAAGGTGCTAGCAGGAAATTCTCTGCCTGCCTTTCCCCAGTGCTCTGCAAGCTCTCCAGGACAACATAAAATCTGGGGCTCTGTGCTTTCTTTCCTTCTGAACAAGTGTTAGTGTTTTCTGCACAAAAGCGATTCTGCGAAGCAATGTGAACAGGCACAGAGAAGGTGCTATCAGGGAATTCTCTGCCTGCCTTTCCCCAGTGCTCTGCAAGCTCTCCAGAACAACATAGAATCTGGGGCTCTGTGCTTTCTTTCCTTCTGAACAAGTGTTAGTGTTTTCTGCACAAAAGCGATTCTGCGAAGCAATGTGAACACTTCTGCTTCCCAGGCACAGAGAAGGTGCTAGCAGGGAATTCTCTGCCTGCCTTTCCCCAGTGCTCTGCAAGCTCTCCAGGACAACATAGAATCTGGGGCTCTGTGCTTTCTTTCCTTCTGAACAAGTGTTACTGTTTTCTGCACAAAAGCGATTCTGCGAAGCAATGTGAACAGGCACAGAGAAGGTGCTATCAGGGAATTCTCTGCCTGCCTTTCCCCAGTGCTCTGAAAGCTCTCCAGGACAACATAGAATCTGGGGCTCTGTGCTTTCTTTCCTTCTGAACAAGTGTTACTGTTTTCTGCACAAAAGCGATTCTTGCGAAGCAATGTGAACACTTCTGCTTCCCAGGCACAGAGAAGGTGCTAGCAGGGAATTCTCTGCCTGCCTTTCCCCAGTGCTCTGCAAGCTCTCCAGGACAACATAGAATCTGGGGCTCTGTGCTTTCTTTCCTTCTGAACAAGTGTTACTGTTTTCTGCACAAAAGCGATTCTGCGAAGCAATGTGAACAGGCACAGAGAAGGTGCTAGCAGGGAATTCTCTGCCTGCCTTTCCCCAGTGCTCTGCAAGCTCTCCAGGACAACATAGAATCTGGGGCTCTGTGCTTTCTTTCCTTCTGAACAAGTGTTACTGTTTTCTGCACAAAAGCGATTCTTGCAAAGCAATGTGAACACTTCTGCTTCCCAGGCACAGAGAAGGTGCTAGCAAGGAATTCTCTGCCTGCCTTTCCCCAGTGCTCTGCAAGCTCTCCAGGACAACATAAAATCTGGGGCTCTGTGCTTTCTTTCCTTCTGAACAAGTGTTACTGTTTTCTGCACAAAAGCGATTCTTGCGAAGCAATGTGAACACTTCTGCTTCCCAGGCACAGAGAAGGTGCTAGCAAGGAATTCTCTGCCTGCCTTTCCCCAGTGCTCTGCAAGCTCTCCAGGACAACAGCAAATCTGGGGCTCTGTGCTTTCTTTCCTTCTGAACAAGTGTTACTGTTTTCTGCACAAAAGCGATTCTTGCGAAGCAATGTGAACACTTCTGCTTCCCAGGCACAGAGAAGGTGCAAGCAGGGAATTCTCTGCCTGCCTTTCCCCAGTGCTCTGCAAGCTCTCCAGGACAACATAAAATCTGGGGCTCTGTGCTTTCTTTCCTTCTGAACAAGTGTTACTGTTTTCTGCACAAAAGCGATTCTTGCGAAGCAATGTGAACACTTCTGCTTCCCAGGCACAGAGAAGGTGCTAGCAGGGAATTCTCTGCCTGCCTTTCCCCAGTGCTCTGCAAGCTCTCCAGGACAACATAGAATCTGGGGCTCTGTGCTTTCTTTCCTTCTGAACAAGTGTTACTGTTTTCTGCACAAAAGCGATTCTGCGAAGCAATGTGAACAGGCACAGAGAAGGTGCTAGCAGGGAATTCTCTGCCTGCCTTTCCCCAGTGCTCTGCAAGCTCTCCAGGACAACATAGAATCTGGGGCTCTGTGCTTTCTTTCCTTCTGAACAAGTGTTACTGTTTTCTGCACAAAAGCGATTCTTGCAGAGCAATGTGAACACTTCTGCTTCCCAGGCACAGAGAAGGTGCTAGCAAGGAATTCTCTGCCTGCCTTTCCCCAGTGCTCTGCAAGCTCTCCAGGACAACATAAAATCTGGGGCTCTGTGCTTTCTTTCCTTCTGAACAAGTGTTACTGTTTTCTGCACAAAAGCGATTCTTGCGAAGCAATGTGAACACTTCTGCTTCCCAGGCACAGAGAAGGTGCTAGCAGGGAATTCTCTGCCTGCCTTTCCCCAGTGCTCTGCAAGCTCTCCAGGACAACATAGAATCTGGGGCTCTGTGCTTTCTTTCCTTCTGAACAAGTGTTACTGTATTCTGCACAAAAGCGATTCTGCGAAGCAATGTGAACACTTCTGCTTCCCAGGCACAGAGAAGGTGCTAGCAGGAAATTCTCTGCCTGCCTTTCCCCAGTGCTCTGCAAGCTCTCCAGGACAACATAAAATCTGGGGCTCTGTGCTTTCTTTCCTTCTGAACAAGTGTTAGTGTTTTCTGCACAAAAGCGATTCTGCGAAGCAATGTGAACAGGCACAGAGAAGGTGCTATCAGGGAATTCTCTGCCTGCCTTTCCCCAGTGCTCTGCAAGCTCTCCAGGACAACATAGAATCTGGGGCTCTGTGCTTTCTTTCCTTCTGAACAAGTGTTAGTGTTTTCTGCACAAAAGCGATTCTGCGAAGCAATGTGAACACTGCTGCTTCCCAGGCACAGAGAAGGTGCTAGCAGGGAATTCTCTGCCTGCCTTTCCCCAGTGCTCTGCAAGCTCTCCAGGACAACAGCAAATCTGGGGCTCTGTGCTTTCTTTCGTTCTGAACAAGTGTTACTGTTTTCTTCACAAAAGCGATTCTTGCGAAGCAATGTGAACACTTCTGCTTCCCAGGCACAGAGAAGGTGCTAGCAGGGAATTCTCTGCCTGCCTTTCCCCAGTGCTCTGCAAGCTCTCCAGGACAACATAAAATCTGGGGCTCTGTGCTTTCTTTCCTTCTGAACAAGTGTTACTGTTTTCTGCACAAAAGCGATTCTTGCGAAGCAATGTGAACACTTCTGCTTCCCAGGCACAGAGAAGGTGCTAGCAGGGAATTCTCTGCCTGCCTTTCCCCAGTGCTCTGCAAGCTCTCCAGGACAACATAGAATCTGGGGCTCTGTGCTTTCTTTCGTTCTGAACAAGTGTTACTGTTTTCTGCACAAAAGCGATTCTGCGAAGCAATGTGAACAGGCACAGAGAAGGTGCTATCAGGGAATTCTCTGCCTGCCTTTCCCCAGTGCTCTGCAAGCTCTCCAGGACAACATAGAATCTGGGGCTCTGTGCTTTCTTTCGTTCTGAACAAGTGTTACTGTTTTCTGCACAAAAGCGATTCTGCGAAGCAATGTGAACAGGCACAGAGAAGGTGCTAGCAGGGAATTCTCTGCCTGCCTTTCCCCAGTGCTCTGCAAGCTCTCCAGGAGAACAGCAAATCTGGGGCTCTGTGCTTTCTTTCGTTCTGAACAAGTGTTACTGTTTTCTGCACAAAAGCGATTCTTGCGAAGCAATGTGAACACTTCTGCTTCCCAGGCACAGAGAAGGTGCTAGCAGGGAATTCTCTGCCTGCCTTTCCCCAGTGCTCTGCAAGCTCTCCAGGACAACATAGAATCTGGGGCTCTGTGCTTTCTTTCGTTCTGAACAAGTGTTACTGTTTTCTGCACAAAAGCGATTCTGCGAAGCAATGTGAACAGGCACAGAGAAGGTGCTAGCAGGGAATTCTCTGCCTGCCTTTCCCCAGTGCTCTGCAAGCTCTCCAGGACAGCATAAAATCTGGGGCTCTGTGCTTTCTTTCCTTCTGAACAAGTGTTACTGTATTCTGCACAAAAGCGAATCTTGCGAAGCAATGTGAACACTTCTGCTTCCTAGGCACAGAGAAGGTACTATCAGGGAATTCTCTGCCTGCCTTTCCCCAGTGCTCTGCAAGCTCTCCAGGACAACATAGAATCTGGGGCTCTGTGCTTTCTTTCCTTCTGAACAAGTGTTACTGTTTTCTTCACAAAAGCGATTCTGCGAAACAATGTGAACAGGCACAGAGAAGGTGCTAGCAAGGAATTCTCTGCCTGCCTTTCCCCAGTGCTCTGCAAGCTCTCCAGGACAACATAGAATCTGGGGCTCTGTGCTTTCTTTCCTTCTGAACAAGTGTTACTGTTTTCTGCACAAAAGCGATTCTGCGAAGCAATGTGAACAGGCACAGAGAAGGTGCTAGCAGGGAATTCTCTGCCTGCCTTTCCCCAGTGCTCTGCAAGCTCTCCAGGACAACATAGAATCTGGGGCTCTGTGCTTTCTTTCCTTCTGAACAAGTGTTACTGTATTCTGCACAAAAGCGATTCTGCGAAGCAATGTGAACACTTCTGCTTCCCAGGCACAGAGAAGGTGCTAGCAGGGAATTCTCTGCCTGCCTTTCCCCAGTGCTCTGCAAGCTCTCCAGGACAACATAGAATCTGGGGCTCTGTGCTTTCTTTCGTTCTGAACAAGTGTTACTGTTTTCTGCACAAAAGCGATTCTGCGAAGCAATGTGAACAGGCACAGAGAAGGTGCTAGCAGGGAATTCTCTGCCTGCCTTTCCCCAGTGCTCTGCAAGCTCTCCAGGACAACAGCAAATCTGGGGCTCTGTGCTTTCTTTCGTTCTGAACAAGTGTTACTGTTTTCTGCACAAAAGCGATTCTTGCAAAGCAATGTGAACACTTCTGCTTCCCAGGCACAGAGAAGGTGCTAGCAGGGAATTCTCTGCCTGCCTTTCCCCAGTGCTCTGCAAGCTCTCCAGGACAACATAGAATCTGGGGCTCTGTGCTTTCTTTCGTTCTGAACAAGTGTTACTGTTTTCTGCACAAAAGCGATTCTGCGAAGCAATGTGAACAGGCACAGAGAAGGTGCTAGCAGGGAATTCTCTGCCTGCCTTTCCCCAGTGCTCTGCAAGCTCTCCAGGACAGCATAAAATCTGGGGCTCTGTGCTTTCTTTCCTTCTGAACAAGTGTTACTGTATTCTGCACAAAAGCGAATCTTGCGAAGCAATGTGAACACTTCTGCTTCCTAGGCACAGAGAAGGTACTATCAGGGAATTCTCTGCCTGCCTTTCCCCAGTGCTCTGCAAGCTCTCCAGGACAACATAGAATCTGGGGCTCTGTGCTTTCTTTCCTTCTGAACAAGTGTTACTGTTTTCTTCACAAAAGCGATTCTGCGAAACAATGTGAACAGGCACAGAGAAGGTGCTAGCAAGGAATTCTCTGCCTGCCTTTCCCCAGTGCTCTGCAAGCTCTCCAGGACAACATAGAATCTGGGGCTCTGTGCTTTCTTTCCTTCTGAACAAGTGTTACTGTTTTCTGCACAAAAGCGATTCTGCGAAGCAATGTGAACAGGCACAGAGAAGGTGCTAGCAGGGAATTCTCTGCCTGCCTTTCCCCAGTGCTCTGCAAGCTCTCCAGGACAACATAGAATCTGGGGCTCTGTGCTTTCTTTCCTTCTGAACAAGTGTTACTGTATTCTGCACAAAAGCGATTCTGCGAAGCAATGTGAACACTTCTGCTTCCCAGGCACAGAGAAGGTGCTAGCAGGGAATTCTCTGCCTGCCTTTCCCCAGTGCTCTGCAAGCTCTCCAGGACAACATAAAATCTGGGGCTCTGTGCTTGCTTTCCTTCTGAACAAGTGTTAGTGTTTTCTGCACAAAAGCGATTCTTGCGAAGCAATGTGAACACTTCTGCTTCCCAGGCACAGAGAAGGTGCTAGCAGGAAATTCTCTGCCTGCCTTTCCCCAGTGCTCTGCAAGCTCTCCAGGACAACATAAAATCTGGGGCTCTGTGCTTTCTTTCCTTCTGAACAAGTGTTAGTGTTTTCTGCACAAAAGCGATTCTGCGAAGCAATGTGAACAGGCACAGAGAAGGTGCTATCAGGGAATTCTCTGCCTGCCTTTCCCCAGTGCTCTGCAAGCTCTCCAGAACAACATAGAATCTGGGGCTCTGTGCTTTCTTTCCTTCTGAACAAGTGTTAGTGTTTTCTGCACAAAAGCGATTCTGCGAAGCAATGTGAACACTTCTGCTTCCCAGGCACAGAGAAGGTGCTAGCAGGGAATTCTCTGCCTGCCTTTCCCCAGTGCTCTGCAAGCTCTCCAGGACAACATAGAATCTGGGGCTCTGTGCTTTCTTTCCTTCTGAACAAGTGTTACTGTTTTCTGCACAAAAGCGATTCTGCGAAGCAATGTGAACAGGCACAGAGAAGGTGCTATCAGGGAATTCTCTGCCTGCCTTTCCCCAGTGCTCTGAAAGCTCTCCAGGACAACATAGAATCTGGGGCTCTGTGCTTTCTTTCCTTCTGAACAAGTGTTACTGTTTTCTGCACAAAAGCGATTCTTGCGAAGCAATGTGAACACTTCTGCTTCCCAGGCACAGAGAAGGTGCTAGCAGGGAATTCTCTGCCTGCCTTTCCCCAGTGCTCTGCAAGCTCTCCAGGACAACATAGAATCTGGGGCTCTGTGCTTTCTTTCCTTCTGAACAAGTGTTACTGTTTTCTGCACAAAAGCGATTCTGCGAAGCAATGTGAACAGGCACAGAGAAGGTGCTAGCAGGGAATTCTCTGCCTGCCTTTCCCCAGTGCTCTGCAAGCTCTCCAGGACAACATAGAATCTGGGGCTCTGTGCTTTCTTTCCTTCTGAACAAGTGTTACTGTTTTCTGCACAAAAGCGATTCTTGCAAAGCAATGTGAACACTTCTGCTTCCCAGGCACAGAGAAGGTGCTAGCAGGGAATTCTCTGCCTGCCTTTCCCCAGTGCTCTGCAAGCTCTCCAGGACAACATAAAATCTGGGGCTCTGTGCTTTCTTTCCTTCTGAACAAGTGTTACTGTTTTCTGCACAAAAGCGATTCTGCGAAGCAATGTGAACACTTCTGCTTCCCAGGCACAGAGAAGGTGCTAGCAAGGAATTCTCTGCCTGCCTTTCCCCAGTGCTCTGCAAGCTCTCCAGGACAACATAGAATCTGGGGCTCTGTGCTTTCTTTCCTTCTGAACAAGTGTTACTGTTTTCTGCACAAAAGCGATTCTGCGAAGCAATGTGAACAGGCACAGAGAAGGT